>NC_074696.1:8772340-8962340 GCF_029448725.1 Salvelinus fontinalis
GTTAGAGGTTCCAAGCCTGTTCTATTCATTCTATTTACCAGTCATATTACCAGGGTTAGAGGTTCCAAGCCTGTTCTATTCATTCTATTCACCAGTCATATTATCAGGGTTAGAGGTTCCAAGCCTGTTCTATTCATTCTATTTATCAGTCATATTACCAGGGTTACAGGTTCCAAGCCTGTTCTATTCATTCTATTTACCAGTCATATTACCAGGGTTACAGGTTCCAAGCCTGTTCTATTTACCAGTCATATTACCAGGGTTAGAGGTTCCAAGCCTGTTCTATTCATTCTATTTACCAGTCATATTACCAGGGTTAGAGGTTCCAAGCCTGTTCTATTCATTCTATTTACCAGTCATATTAGCAGGGTTACAGGTTCCAAGCCTGTTCTATTTACCAGTCATATTACCAGGGTTAGAGGTTCCAAGCCTGTTCTATTCATTCTATTTACCAGTCATATTAGCAGGGTTACAGGTTCCAAGCCTGTTCTATTTACCAGTCATATTACCAGGGTTAGAGGTTCCAAGCCTGTTCTATTCATTCTATTTACCAGTCATATTACCAGGGTTACAGGTTCCCAGCCTGTTCTATTCATTCTATTTACCAGTCATATTAGCAGGGTTACAGGTTCCAAGCCTGTTCTATTCATTCTATTTACCAGTCACATTACCAGGGTTAGAGGTTCCAAGCCTGTTCTATTCATTCTATTTACCAGTCATATTAGTAGGGTTACAGGTTCCAAGCCTGTTCTATTCATTCTATTTACCAGTCATATTACCAGGGTTACAGGTTCCAAGCCTGTTCTATTCATTCTATTTACCAGGGTTACAGGTTCCAAGCCTGTTCTATTCATTCTATTTACCAGTCATATTACCAGGGTTAGAGGTTCCAAGCCTGTTCTATTCATTCTATTTACCAGTCATATTACCAGGGTTAGAGGTTCCAAGCCTGTTCTATTCATTCTATTTACCAGTCATATTACCAGGGTACAGGTTCCAAGCCTGTTCTATTCATTCTATTTACCAGTCATATTACCAGGGTTAGAGGTTCCAAGCCTGTTCTATTCATTCTATTTACCAGTCATATTACCAGGGTTAGAGGTTCCAAGCCTGTTCTATTCATTCTATTTACCAGTCATATTACCAGGGTTAGAGGTTCCAAGCCTGTTCTATTCATTCTATTTACCAGTCATATTACCAGGGTTAGAGGTTCCAAGCCTGTTCTATTCATTCTATTTACCAGTCATATTACCAGGGTTACAGGTTCCAAGCCTGTTCTATTCATTCTATTTACCAGTCATATTACCAGGGTTAGAGGTTCCAAGCCTGTTCTATTCATTCTATTTACCAGTCATATTACCAGGGTTACAGGTTCCAAGCCTGTTCTATTTACCAGTCATAATACCAGGGTTACAGGTTCCAAGCCTGTTCTATTCATTCTATTTACCAGTCATATTAGCAGGGTTAGAGGTTCCAAGCCTGTTCTATTCATTCTATTTACCAGTCATATTACCAGGGTTACAGGTTCCAAGCCTGTTCTATTCATTCTATTTACCAGTCATATTACCAGGGTTAGAGGTTCCAGCCTGTTCTATTCATTCTATTTACCAGTCATATTACCAGGGTTAGAGGTTCCAAGCCTGTTCTATTCATTCTATTTACCAGTCATATTACCAGGGTTAGAGGTTCCAAGCCTGTTCTATTCATTCTATTTACCAGTCATATTACCAGGGTTAGAGGTTCCAAGCCTGTTCTATTCATTCTATTTACCAGTCATATTACCAGTGTTACAGTTTCCAAGCCTGTTCTATTCATTCTATTTACCAGTCATATTACCAGGGTTAGAGGTTCCAAGCCTGTTCTATTCATTCTATTTACCAGTCATATTACCAGGGTTACAGGTTCCAAGCCTGTTCTATTCATTCTATTGACCAGTCATATTACCAGGGTTACAGGTTCCAAGCCTGTTCTATTCATTCTATTTACCAGTCATATTACAAGGGTTACAGGTTCCAAGCCTGTTCTATTCATTCTGTTTACCAGTCATATTACCAGGGTTAGAGGTTCCAAGCCTGTTCTATTTATTCTATTTACCAGTCATATTACCAGGGTTACAGGTTCAAAACCTGTTCTATTCATTCTATTCATCAGTCATATTACCAGGGTTACAGGTTCCAAGCCTGTTCTATTCATTCTATTTACCAGTCATATTACCAGGTTAGAGGTTCCAAGACTGTTCTATTGACCAGTCATATTACCAGGGTTACAGGTTCCAAGCCTGTTCTATTTACCAGTCATATTACCAGGGTTACAGGTTCCAAGCCTGTTCTATTCATTCTATTTACCAGTCATATTCCCAGGGTTAGAGGTTCCAAGCCTGTTCTATTTACCAGTCATATTACCAGGGTTACAGGTTCCAAGCCTGTTCTATTCATTCTATTTACCAGTCAAATTACCAGGGTTAGAGGTTCCAAGCCTGTTCTATTCATTCTATTTACCAGTCATATTACCAGGGTTAGAGGTTCCAAGCCTGTTCTATTCATTCTATTTACCAGTCATATTACCAGGGTTACAGGTTCCCAGCCTGTTCTATTCATTCTATTTACCAGTCATATTAGCAGGGTTAGAGGTTCCAAGCCTGTTCTATTCATTCTATTTACCAGTCATATTACCAGGGTTACAGGTTCCAAGCCTGTTCTATTCATTCTATTTACCAGTCATATTACCAGGGTTAGAGGTTCCAAGCCTCTTCTATTCATTCTATTTACCAGTCATATTACCAGGGTTACAGGTTCCAAGCCTGTTCTATTCATTCTATTTACCAGTCATATTACCAGGGTTAGAGGTTCCAAGCCTGTTCTATTTACCAGTCATATTAGCAGGGTTAGAGGTTCCAAGCCTGTTCTATCCATTCTATTTACCAGTCATATTACCAGGGTTACAGGTTCCAAGCCTGTTCTATTCATTCTATTTACCAGTCATATTACCAGGGTTAGAGGTTCCAAGCCTGTTCTATTCATTCTATTTACCAGGGTTACAGGTTCCAAGCCTGTTCTATTTACCAGTCATATTACCAGTGTTACAGTTTCCAAGCCTGTTCTATTCATTCTATTTACCAGTCATATTACCAGGGTTAGAGGTTCCAAGCCTGTTCTATTCATTCTATTTACCAGTCATATTACCAGGGTTACAGGTTCCAAGCCTGTTCTATTCATTCTATTGACCAGTCATATTACCAGGGTTACAGGTTCCAAGCCTGTTCTATTCATTCTATTTACCAGTCATATTACAAGGGTTACAGGTTCCAAGCCTGTTCTATTCATTCTGTTTACCAGTCATATTACCAGGGTTAGAGGTTCCAAGCCTGTTCTATTCATTCTATTTACCAGTCATATTACCAGGGTTAGAGGTTCCAAGCCTGTTCTATTTATTCTATTTACCAGTCATATTACCAGGGTTACAGGTTCAAAACCTGTTCTATTCATTCTATTCATCAGTCATATTACCAGGGTTACAGGTTCCAAGCCTGTTCTATTCATTCTATTTACCAGTCATATTACCAGGTTAGAGGTTCCAAGACTGTTCTATTGACCAGTCATATTACCAGGGTTACAGGTTCCAAGCCTGTTCTATTTACCAGTCATATTACCAGGGTTACAGGTTCCAAGCCTGTTCTATTCATTCTATTTACCAGTCATATTCCCAGGGTTAGAGGTTCCAAGCCTGTTCTATTTACCAGTCATATTACCAGGGTTACAGGTTCCAAGCCTGTTCTATTCATTCTATTTACCAGTCAAATTACCAGGGTTAGAGGTTCCAAGCCTGTTCTATTCATTCTATTTACCAGTCATATTACCAGGGTTAGAGGTTCCAAGCCTGTTCTATTCATTCTATTTACCAGTCATATTACCAGGGTTACAGGTTCCCAGCCTGTTCTATTCATTCTATTTACCAGTCATATTAGCAGGGTTAGAGGTTCCAAGCCTGTTCTATTCATTCTATTTACCAGTCATATTACCAGGGTTACAGGTTCCAAGCCTGTTCTATTCATTCTATTTACCAGTCATATTACCAGGGTTAGAGGTTCCAAGCCTCTTCTATTCATTCTATTTACCAGTCATATTACCAGGGTTACAGGTTCCAAGCCTGTTCTATTCATTCTATTTACCAGTCATATTACCAGGGTTAGAGGTTCCAAGCCTGTTCTATTTACCAGTCATATTAGCAGGGTTAGAGGTTCCAAGCCTGTTCTATCCATTCTATTTACCAGTCATAATACCAGGGTTACAGGTTCCAAGCCTGTTCTATTCATTCTATTTACCAGTCATATTACCAGGGTTACAGGTTCCAAGCCTGTTCTATTCATTCTATTTATCAGTCATATTACCAGGGTTACAGGTTCCAAGCCTGTTCTATTCATTCTATTTACCAGTCATATTACCAGGGTTACAGGTTCCAAGCCTTTTCTATTCATTCTATTAACCAGTCATATTACCAGGGTTACAGGTTCAAAGCCTGTTCTATTTACCAGTCATATTACCAGGGTTAGAGGTTCCAAGCCTGCTCTATTCATTCTATTTACCAGTCATATTACCAGGGTTACAGTTTCCAAGCCTGTTCTATTCATTCTATTTACCAGTCATATTACCAGGGTTAGAGGTTCCAAGCCTGTTCTATTCATTCTATTTACCAGTCATATTACCAGGGTTACAGGTTCCCAGCCTGTTCTATTCATTCTATTTACCAGTCATATTAGCAGGGTTAGAGGTTCCAAGCCTGTTCTATTCATTCTATTTACCAGTCATATTACCAGGGTTACAGGTTCCAAGCCTGTTCTATTCATTCTATTTACCAGTCATATTACCAGGGTTAGAGGTTCCAAGCCTCTTCTATTCATTCTATTTACCAGTCATATTACCAGGGTTATAGGTTCCAAGCCTGTTCTATTCATTCTATTTACCAGTCATATTACCAGGGTTAGAGGTTCCAAGCCTGTTCTATTTACCAGTCATATTAGCAGGGTTAGAGGTTCCAAGCCTGTTCTATCCATTCTATTTACCAGTCGTAATACCAGGGTTACAGGTTCCAAGCCTGTTCTATTCATTCTATTTACCAGTCATATTACCAGGGTTAGAGGTTCCAAGCCTGTTCTATTCATTCTATTTACCAGGGTTACAGGTTCCAAGCCTGTTCTATTTACCAGTCATATTACCAGTGTTACAGTTTCCAAGCCTGTTCTATTCATTCTATTTACCAGTCATATTACCAGGGTTAGAGGTTCCAAGCCTGTTCTATTCATTCTATTTACCAGTCATATTACCAGGGTTACAGGTTCCAAGCCTGTTCTATTCATTCTATTGACCAGTCATATTACCAGGGTTACAGGTTCCAAGCCTGTTCTATTCATTCTATTTACCAGTCATATTACAAGGGTTACAGGTTCCAAGCCTGTTCTATTCATTCTGTTTACCAGTCATATTACCAGGGTTAGAGGTTCCAAGCCTGTTCTATTCATTCTATTTACCAGTCATATTACCAGGGTTAGAGGTTCCAAGCCTGTTCTATTTATTCTATTTACCAGTCATATTACCAGGGTTACAGGTTCAAAACCTGTTCTATTCATTCTATTCATCAGTCATATTACCAGGGTTACAGGTTCCAAGCCTGTTCTATTCATTCTATTTACCAGTCATATTACCAGGTTAGAGGTTCCAAGACTGTTCTATTGACCAGTCATATTACCAGGGTTACAGGTTCCAAGCCTGTTCTATTTACCAGTCATATTACCAGGGTTACAGGTTCCAAGCCTGTTCTATTCATTCTATTTACCAGTCATATTCCCAGGGTTAGAGGTTCCAAGCCTGTTCTATTTACCAGTCATATTACCAGGGTTACAGGTTCCAAGCCTGTTCTATTCATTCTATTTACCAGTCAAATCCCAGGGTTAGAGGTTCCAAGCCTGTTCTATTCATTCTATTTACCAGTCATATTACCAGGGTTAGAGGTTCCAAGCCTGTTCTATTCATTCTATTTACCAGTCATATTACCAGGGTTACAGGTTCCCAGCCTGTTCTATTCATTCTATTTACCAGTCATATTAGCAGGGTTAGAGGTTCCAAGCCTGTTCTATTCATTCTATTTACCAGTCATATTACCAGGGTTACAGGTTCCAAGCCTGTTCTATTCATTCTATTTACCAGTCATATTACCAGGGTTAGAGGTTCCAAGCCTCTTCTATTCATTCTATTTACCAGTCATATTACCAGGGTTACAGGTTCCAAGCCTGTTCTATTCATTCTATTTACCAGTCATATTACCAGGGTTAGAGGTTCCAAGCCTGTTCTATTTACCAGTCATATTAGCAGGGTTAGAGGTTCCAAGCCTGTTCTATCCATTCTATTTACCAGTCATATTACCAGGGTTAGAGGTTCCAAACCTGTTCTATTCATTCTATTTACCAGTCATATTACCAGGGTTACAGTTTCCAAGCCTGTTCTATTCATTCTATTTACCAGTCAAATTACCAGGGTTACAGGTTCCAAGCCTGCTCTATTCATTCTATTTACCAGTCATATTACCAGGGTTAGAGGTTACAAGTCTGTTCTATTCATTCTATTTACCAGTCATATTACCAGGGTTAGAGGTTCCAAGCCTGTTCTATTCATTCTATTTACCAGTCATATTACCAGGGTTACAGGTTCCAAGCCTGTTCTATTCATTCTATGTATCAGTCATATTACCAGGGTTACAGGTTCCAAGCCTGTTCTATTCATTCTATTTACCAGTCATATTACCAGGGTTACAGGTTCCAAGCCTGTTCCATTCATTCTATTTACCATTCATATTACCAGGGTTAGAGGTTCCAAGCCTGTTCTATTTACCAGTCATAATACCAGGGTTACAGGTTCCAAGCCTTTTCTATTCATTCTATTTACCAGTCATATTACCAGGGTTACAGGTTCCAAGCCTGTTCTATTCATTCTATTTACCAGTCATATTACCAGGGTTACAGGTTCCAAGCCTGTTCCATTCATTCTATTTACCATTCATATTACCAGGGTTAGAGGTTCCAAGCCTGTTCTATTTACCAGTCATAATACCAGGGTTACAGGTTCCAAGCCTGTTCTATTCATTCTATTTACCAGTCATATTACCAGGGTTACAGGTTCCAAGCCTGTTCTATTCATTCTATTTACCAGTCATATTACCAGGGTTAGAGGTTCCAAGCCTGTTCTATTCATTTTATGTATCAGTCATATTACCAGGGTTACAGGTTCCAAGCCTGTTCTATTCATTCTATTTACCAGTCATATTACCAGGGTTACAGGTTCCAAGCCTGTTCCATTCATTCTATTTACCATTCATATTACCAGGGTTAGAGGTTCCAAGCCTGTTCTATTTACCAGTCATAATACCAGGGTTACAGGTTCCAAGCCTTTTCTATTCATTCTATTTACCAGTCATATTACCAGGGTTACAGGTTCAAAGCCTGTTCTATTTACCAGTCATATTACCAGGGTTAGAGGTTCCAAGCCTGCTCTATTCATTCTATTTACCAGTCATATTACCAGGGTTACAGTTTCCAAGCCTGTTCTATTCATTCTATTTACCAGTCAAATTACCAGGGTTACAGGTTCCAAGCCTGCTCTATTCATTCTATTTACCAGTCATATTACCAGGGTTAGAGGTTACAAGTCTGTTCTATTCATTCTATTTACCAGTCATATTACCAGGGTTAGAGGTTCCAAGCCTGTTCTATTCATTCTATTTACCAGTCATATTACCAGGGTTACAGGTTCCAAGCCTGTTCTATTTATCAGTCATATTACCAGGGTTACAGGTTCCAAGCCTGCTCTATTCATTCTATTTACCAGTCATATTACCAGGGTTAGAGGTTCCAAGCCTGTTCTATTCATTCTATTTACCAGTCATATTACCAGGGTTACAGGTTCCAAGCCTGTTCTATTCATTTTATGTATCAGTCATATTACCAGGGTTACAGGTTCCAAGCCTGTTCTATTCATTCTATTTACCAGTCATATTACCAGGGTTACAGGTTCCAAGCCTGTTCTATTCATTCTATTTACCAGTCATATTACCAGGGTTACAGGTTCCAAGCCTGTTCTATTCATTCTATTTACCAGTCAAATTACCAGGGTTACAGGTTCCAAGCCTGTTCTATTTACCAGTCAAATTACCAGGGTTACAGGTTCCAAGCCTGTTCTATTTACCAGTCATATTACCAGGGTTACAGGTTCCAAGCCTGCTCTATTCATTCTATTTACCAGTCATATTACCAGGGTTAGAGGTTCCAAGCCTGTTCTATTCATTCTATTTACCAGTCATATTACCAGGGTTACAGGTTCCAAGCCTGTTCTATTCATTTTATGTATCAGTCATATTACCAGGGTTACAGGTTCCAAGCCTGTTCTATTCATTCTATTTACCAGTCATATTACCAGGGTTACAGGTTCCAAGCCTGTTCTATTCATTCTATTTACCAGTCATATTACCAGGGTTACAGGTTCCAAGCCTGTTCTATTCATTCTATTTACCAGTCAAATTACCAGGGTTACAGGTTCCAAGCCTGTTCTATTTACCAGTCAAATTACCAGGGTTACAGGTTCCAAGCCTGTTCTATTTACCAGTCATATTACCAGGGTTACAGGTTCCAAGCCTGCTCTATTCATTCTATTTACCAGTCATATTACCAGGGTTACAGGTTCCAAGCCTGTTCTATTCATTCTATTTACCAGTCAAATTACCAGGGTTACAGGTTCCAAGCCTGCTCTATTCATTCTATTTACCAGTCATATTAGCAGGGTTTGAGGTTCCAAGCCTGTTCTATTCATTCTATTTACCAGTCATATTACCAGGGTTAGAGGTTCCAAGCCTGTTCTATTCATTCTATTTACCAGTCATATTACCAGGGTTACAGGTTCCAAGCCTGTTCTATTCATTCTATTTATCAGTCATAATACCAGGGTTAGAGGTTCCAAGCCTGTTCTATATACCAGTCATATTACCAGGGTTACAGGTTCCAAGCCTGTTCTATTCATTCTATTTACCAGTCATATTACCAGGGTTAGAGGTTCCAAGCCTGTTCTATTCATTCTGTTTACCAGTCATATTACCAGGGTTAGAGGTTCCAAGCCTGTTCTATTCATTCTATTTACCAGTCATATTACCAGGGTTATAGGTTCCAAGCCTGTTCTATTCATTCTATTTACCAGTCATATTACCAGGGTTACAGATTCCAAGCCTGTTCTATTCATTCTATTTATGTAACTGCTGTCTTTTGGTGAGTTAGTAGACCAAGGCGCAGCGGGTGATGAATACATAATGCTTTAATGCAAGATGAAGACAGACACGAAATAGACTTGACTAATTTACAAAATAACAAAACGAACTAGACAGACCTAAACTACGAACTTACATGAAACGAAGAACACATGAACAGGAACGACCGAACGAACGAGACGAGACAGTACCGTGTGGTGCAATAAACACATACACAGCGACAATCGCCCACAAACAAACAGTGAGAACAACCGACCTTAATATGACTCTCAATTAGAGGAAAACGCAAAACACCTGCCTCTAATTAAGAGCCATACCAGGCAACCCAAAACCAACATAGAAACAGAAAACATAGACTGCCCACCCAAAACTCATGCCCTGACCATCACACACATACAAAACAACAGTAAACAGGTCAGGAACGTGACAGAACCCCCCCCTCAAGGTGCGAACTCCGGGCGCACCCCTAAAACTCAAGGGGAGGGTCTGGGTGGGCATCTGTCCGCGGTGGCGGCTCCGGCGGTGGACGAGGACACCACTCCACCACTGTCTTTGTCCCCCTCCTTAGCGTCCTTTGAGTGGCGACCCTCGCCCCCAACCATGGTCCAGGAACCTTTACTAAGGCCCCTCCAACATAGAGGAGACAGCTCAGGACAGAGAGGTAGCTCCGTACAGAGGGACAGCTTAGGACAGAGGGACAACTCTGTACTAATGGCAACTCCGGACTGGGTGGCAGCTCCGGACTGGGTGGCAGCTCCGGACTGGGTGGCAGCTCATGACTGTAGGGCAGCTCATGACTGTAGGGCAGCTCATGACTGTAGGGCAGCTCATGACTGTAGGGCAGCTCATGACTGTAGGGCAGCTCATGACTGTAGGCAGCTCATGACTGTTGGGCAGCTCATGACTGAAGGGCAGCTCATGACTGTAGGGCAGCTCATGACTGTAGGGCAGCTCATGACTGTAGGGCAGCTCATGACTGTAGGGCAGCTCATGACTGGAGGGCAGCTCATGACTGTAGGGCAGCTCCTGACTGTAGGGCAGCTCCTGACTGTCTGGCGGCTCTGGCAGCTCCTGACTGGCTGGCGGCTCTGGCAGCTCCTGACTGGCTGGCGGCTCTGGCAGCTCCTGACTGACGGACGGCTCTAGCGGCTCCTGACTGACGGACGGCTCTAATGGCTCGGGACAGACGGGCGGCTCTAATGGCTCGTGGCAGACGGATGGCTCAGAAGGCGCTGTGCAGACGGATTTACCAGTCTTATTACCAGGGTTACAGGTTCCAAGCCTGTTCTATTCATTCTATTGACCAGTCATATTACCAGGGTTACAGGTTCCAAGCCTGTTCTATTCATTCTATTTACCAGTCATATTACCAGGTTAGAGGTTCCAAGACTGTTCTATTTACCAGTCATATTCCCAGGGTTAGAGGTTCCAAGCCTGTTCTATTTACCAGTCATATTACCAGGGTTACAGGTTCCAAGCCTGTTCTATTCATTCTATTTACCAGTCATATTCCCAGGGTTAGAGGTTCCAAGCCTGTTCTATTTACCAGTCATATTACCAGGGTTACAGGTTCCAAGCCTGTTCTATTCATTCTATTTACCAGTCAAATTACCAGGGTTAGAGGTTCCAAGCCTGTTCTATTCATTCTATTTACCAGTCATATTACCAGGGTTAGAGGTTCCAAGCCTGTTCTATTCATTCTATTTACCAGTCATATTACCAGGGTTACAGGTTCCAAGCCTGTTCTATTCATTCTATTTATCAGTCATAATACCAGGGTTAGAGGTTCCAAGCCTGTTCTATTCATTCTATTTACCAGTCATATTACCAGGGTTAGAGGTTCCAAGCCTGTTCTATTCATTCTATTTACCAGTCATATTACCAGGGTTACAGGTTCTATTCATTCTATTTACCAGTCATATTACCAGGGTTAGAGGTTCCAAGCCTGTTCTATTTACCAGTCATATTACCAGGGTTACAGGTTCCAAGCCTGTTCTATTCATTCTATTTACCAGTCATATTACCAGGGTTACAGGTTCCCAGCCTGTTCTATTCATTCTATTTACCAGTCATATTAGCAGGGTTAGAGGTTCCAAGCCTGTTCTATTCATTCTATTTACCAGTCATATTACCAGGGTTACAGGTTCCAAGCCTGTTCTATTCATTCTATTTACCAGTCATATTAGCAGGGTTAGAGGTTCCAAGCCTGTTCTATTCATTCTATTTACCAGTCATATTACCAGGGTTACAGGTTCCAAGCCTGTTCTATTCATTCTATTTACCAGTCTTATTACCAGGGTTACAGGTTCCAAGCCTGTTCTATTCATTCTATTGACCAGTCATATTACCAGGGTTACAGGTTCCAAGCATGTTCTATTCATTCTATTTTACCAGTCATATTACCAGGTTAGAGGTTCCAAGACTGTTCTATTTACCAGTCATATTACCAGGGTTACAGATTCCAAGCCTGTTCTATTTACCAGTCATATTACCAGGGTTACAGGTTCCAAGCCTGTTCTATTCATTCTATTTACCAGTCATATTCCCAGGGTTAGAGGTTCCAAGCCTGTTCTATTTACCAGTCATATTACCAGGGTTACAGGTTCCAAGCCTGTTCTATTCATTCTATTTACCAGTCAAATTACCAGGGTTAGAGGTTCCAAGCCTGTTCTATTCATTCTATTTACCAGTCATATTACCAGGGTTACAGGTTCCAAGCCTGTTCTATTCATTCTATTTACCAGTCATTTTACCAGGGTTAGAGGTTCCAAGCCTGTTCTATTCATTCTATTTACCAGTCATATTAGCAGGGTTAGAGGTTCCAAGCCTGTTCTATTCATTCTATTTACCAGTCATATTACCAGGGTTAGAGGTTCCAAGCCTGTTCTATTCATTCTATTTACCAGTCATATTACCAGGGTTACAGGTTCCAAGCCTGTTCTATTCATTCTATTTACCAGTCATATTACCAGGGTTAGAGGTTCCAAGCCTGTTCTATTTACCAGTCATATTACCAGGGTTACAGGTTCCAAGCCTGTTCTATTCATTCTATTTACCAGTCATATTACCAGGGTTACAGGTTCCCAGCCTGTTCTATTCATTCTATTTACCAGTCATATTAGCAGGGTTAGAGGTTCCAAGCCTGTTCTATTCATTCTATTTACCAGTCATATTACCAGGGTTACAGGTTCCAAGCCTGTTCTATTCATTCTATTTACCAGTCATATTACCAGGGTTAGAGGTTCCAGCCTGTTCTATTCATTCTATTTACCAGTCATATTACCAGGGTTAGAGGTTCCAAGCCTGTTCTATTCATTCTATTTACCAGTCATATTACCAGGGTTAGAGAATCCAAGCCTGTTCTATTCATTCTATTTACCAGTCATATTACCAGGGTTACAGGTTCCAAGCCTGTTCTATTCATTCTATTGACCAGTCATATTACCAGGGTTACAGGTTCCAAGCCTGTTCTATTCATTCTATTTACCAGTCATATTACCAGGGTTACAGGTTCCAAGCCTGTTCTATTCATTCTATTTACCAGTCATATTACCAGGGTTAGAGGTTCCAAGCCTGTTCTATTCATTCTATTTACCAGTCATATTACCAGGGTTAGAGGTTCCAAGCCTGTTCTATTCATTCTATTTACCAGTCATATTACCAGGGTTACAGGTTCAAAACCTGTTCTATTCATTCTATTCATCAGTCATATTACCAGGGTTACAGGTTCCAAGCCTGTTCTATTCATTCTATTTACCAGTCATATTACCAGGTTAGAGGTTCCAAGACTGTTCTATTTACCAGTCATATTACCAGGGTTACAGGTTCCAAGCCTGTTCTATTTACCAGTCATATTACCAGGGTTACAGGTTCCAAGCCTGTTCTATTCATTCTATTTACCAGTCATATTCCCAGGGTTAGAGGTTCCAAGCCTGTTCTATTTACCAGTCATATTACCAGGGTTACAGGTTCCAAGCCTGTTCTATTCATTCTATTTACCAGTCAAATTACCAGGGTTAGAGGTTCCAAGCCTGTTCTATTCATTCTATTTACCAGTCATATTACCAGGGTTAGAGGTTCCAAGCCTGTTCTATTCATTCTATTTACCAGTCATATTACCAGGGTTACAGGTTCCAAGCCTGTTCTATTCATTCTATTTACCAGTCATATTACCAGGGTTAGAGGTTCCAAGCCTGTTCTATTCATTCTATTTACCAGTCATATTACCAGGGTTACAGGTTCCAAGCCTGTTCTATTCATTCTATTTACCAGTCATATTACCAGGGTTAGGGGTTCCAAGCCTGTTCTATTTACCAGTCATATTACCAGGGTTACAGGTTCCAAGCCTGCTCTATTCATTCTATTTACCAGTCATATTACCAGGGTTACAGGTTCCCAGCCTGTTCTATTCATTCTATTGACCAGTCATATTGCCAGGGTTACAGGTTCCAAGCCTGTTCTATTCATTCTATTTACCAGTCATATTACCAGGGTTACAGGTTCCAAGCCTGTTCTATTCATTCTATTTACCAGTCATATTACCAGGGTTAGAGGTTCCAGCCTGTTCTATTCATTCTATTTACCAGTCATATTACCAGGGTTACAGGTTCCAAGCCTGTTCTATTCATTCTATTTACCAGTCATATTACCAGGGTTAGAGGTTCCAAGCCTGTTCTATTCATTCTATTTACCAGTCATATTACCAGGGTTAGAGGTTCCAAGCCTGTTCTATTCATTCTATTTACCAGTCATATTACCAGGGTTACAGGTTCAAAACCTGTTCTATTCATTCTATTCATCAGTCATATTACCAGGGTTACAGGTTCCAAGCCTGTTCTATTCACTCTATTTACCAGTCATATTACCAGGGTTAGAGGTTCCAAGCCTGTTCTATTCATTCTATTTACCAGTCATATTACCAGGTTAGAGGTTCCAAGACTGTTCTATTTACCAGTCATATTACCAGGGTTACAGGTTCCAAGCCTGTTCTATTTACCAGTCATATTACCAGGGTTACAGGTTCCAAGCCTGTTCTATTCATTCTATTTACCAGTCATATTCCCAGGGTTAGAGGTTCCAAGCCTGTTCTATTTACCAGTCATATTACCAGGGTTACAGGTTCCAAGCCTGTTCTATTCATTCTATTTACCAGTCAAATTACCAGGGTTAGAGGTTCCAAGCCTGTTCTATTCATTCTATTTACCAGTCATATTACCAGGGTTAGAGGTTCCAAGCCTGTTCTATTCATTCTATTTACCAGTCATATTACCAGGGTTACAGGTTCCAAGCCTGTTCGATTCATTCTATTTACCAGTCATATTACCAGGGTTAGGGGTTCCAAGCCTGTTCTATTTACCAGTCATATTAGCAGGGTTAGAGGTTCCAAGCCTGTTCTATTCATTCTATTTACCAGTCATATTACCAGGGTTACAGGTTCCAAGCCTGTTCTATTCATTCTATTTACCAGTCATATTACCAGGGTTACAGGTTCCAAGCCTGTTCTATTCATTCTATTTACCAGTCATATTACCAGGGTTAGAGGTTCCAGCCTGTTCTATTCATTCTATTTACCAGTCATATTACCAGGGTTAGAGGTTCCAAGCCGGTTCTATTCATTTTATTTACCAGTCATATTACCAGGGTTAGAGGTTCCAAGCCTGTTCTATTCATTCTATTTACCAGTCATATTACCAGGGTTAGAGGTTCCAAGCCTGTTCTATTCATTCTATTTACCAGTCATATTACCAGGGTTAGAGGTTCCAAGCCTGTTCTATTCATTCTATTTACCAGTCATATTACCAGGGTTACAGGTTCCAAGCCTGTTCTATTCATTCTATTTACCAGTCATATTACCAGGGTTAGAGGTTCCAAGCCTGTTCTATTCATTCTATTTACCAGTCATATTACCAGGGTTAGAGGTTCCAAGCCTGTTCTATTCATTCTATTTACCAGTCATATTACCAGTGTTACAGGTTCAAAACCTGTTCTATTCATTCTATTCATCAGTCATATTACCAGGGTTACAGGTTCCAAGCCTGTTCTATTCATTCTATTTACCAGTCATATTACCAGGGTTAGAGGTTCCAAGCCTGTTCTATTCATTCTATTTACCAGTCATATTACCAGGGTTAGAGGTTCCAAGACTGTTCTATTTACCAGTCATATTACCAGGGTTACAGGTTCCAAGCCTGTTCTATTTACCAGTCATATTACCAGGGTTACAGGTTCCAAGCCTGTTCTATTCATTCTATTTACCAGTCATATTACCAGGGTTAGAGGTTCCAAGCCTGTTCTATTTACCAGTCATATTACCAGGGTTACAGGTTCCAAGCCTGTTCTATTCATTCTATTTACCAGTCATATTACCAGGTTAGAGGTTCCAAGACTGTTCTATTTACCAGTCATATTACCAGGGTTACAGGTTCCAAGCCTGTTCTATTTACCAGTCATATTACCAGGGTTAGAGGTTCCAAGCCTGTTCTATTCATTCTATTTACCAGTCATATTACCAGGGTTACAGGTTCCAAGCCTGTTCTATTCATTCTATTTACCAGTCAAATTACCAGGGTTAGAGGTTCCAAGCCTGTTCTATTCATTCTATTTACCAGTCATATTACCAGGGTTAGAGGTTCCAAGCCTGTTCTATTCATTCTATTTACCAGTCATATTACCAGGGTTACAGGTTCCAAGCCTGTTCGATTCATTCTATTTACCAGTCATATTACCAGGGTTAGGGGTTCCAAGCCTGTTCTATTTACCAGTCATATTACCAGGGTTACAGGTTCCAAGCCTGCTCTATTCATTCTATTTACCAGTCATATTACCAGGGTTACAGGTTCCCAGCCTGTTCTATTCATTCTATTGACCAGTCATATTGCCAGGGTTACAGGTTCCAAGCCTGTTCTATTCATTCTATTTACCAGTCATACTACCAGGGTTACAGGTTCCAAGCCTGTTCTATTCATTCTATTTACCAGTCATATTACCAGGGTTAGAGGTTCCAGCCTGTTCTATTCATTCTATTTACCAGTCATATTACCAGGGTTAGAGGTTCCAAGCCTGTTCTATTCATTCTATTTACCAGTCATATTACCAGGGTTACAGGTTCCAAGCCTGTTCTATTCATTCTATTTACCAGTCATATTACCAGGGTTAGAGGTTCCAAGCCTGTTCTATTCATTCTATTTACCAGTCATATTACCAGGGTTACAGGTTCAAAACCTGTTCTATTCATTCTATTCATCAGTCATATTACCAGGGTTACAGGTTCCAGCCTGTTCTATTCATTCTATTTACCAGTCATATTACCAGGGTTAGAGGTTCCAAGCCTGTTCTATTCATTCTATTTACCAGTCATATTACCAGGGTTACAGGTTCCAAGCCTGTTCTATTCATTCTATTTACCAGTCATATTACCAGGGTTAGAGGTTCCAAGCCTGTTCTATTTACCAGTCATATTACCAGGGTTACAGGTTCCAAGCCTGTTCTATTCATTCTATTTACCAGTCATATTACCCGGGTTACAGGTTCCAAGCCTGTTCTATTTACCAGTCATATTACCAGGGTTACAGGTTCCAAGCCTGTTCTATTCATTCTATTTACCAGTCATATTACCAGGGTTAGAGGTTCCAGCCTGTTCTATTCATTCTATTTACCAGTCATATTACCAGGGTTAGAGGTTCCAAGCCGGTTCTATTCATTTTATTTACCAGTCATATTACCAGGGTTAGAGGTTCCAAGCCTGTTCTATTCATTCTATTTACCAGTCATATTACCAGGGTTAGAGGTTCCAAGCCTGTTCTATTCATTCTATTTACCAGTCATATTACCAGGGTTACAGGTTCCAAGCCTGTTCTATTCATTCAATTCATCAGTCATATTACCAGGGTTACAGGTTCCAAGCCTGTTCTATTCATTCTATTTACCAGTCATATTACCAGGTTAGAGCTTCCAAGACTGTTCTATTTACCAGTCATATTACCAGGGTTACAGGTTCCAAGCCTGTTCTATTTACCAGTCATATTACCAGGGTTACAGGTTCCAAGCCTGTTCTATTCATTCTATTTACCAGTCATATTCCCAGGGTTAGAGGTTCCAAGCCTGTTCTATTTACCAGTCATATTACCAGGGTTACAGGTTCCAAGCCTGTTCTATTCATTCTATTTACCAGTCATATTACCAGGGTTAGAGGTTCCAAGCCTGTTCTATTCATTCTATTTACCAGTCATATTACCAGGGTTACAGGTTCCAAGCCTGTTCTATTCATTCTATTTATCAGTCATATTACCAGGGTTAGAGGTTCCAAGCCTGTTCTATTCATTCTATTTACCAGTCATATTACCAGGGTTACAGGTTCCAAACCTGTTCTATTCATTCTATTTACCAGTCATATTACCAGGGTTAGAGGTTCCAAGCCTGTTCTATTCATTCTATTTATCAGTCATATTACCAGGGTTAGAGGTTCCAAACCTGTTCTATTCATTCTATTTACCAGTCATATTACCAGGGTTACAGGTTCCAAACCTGTTCTATTCATTCTATTTACCAGTCATATTACCAGGGTTAGAGGTTCCAAGCCTGTTCTATTCATTCTTTTTACCAGTCATATTACCAGGGTTACAGGTTCCAAGAATGTTCTATTCATTCTATTTACCAGTCATATTACCAGGGTTACAGGTTCCAAGCCTGTTCTATTCATTCTATTTACCAGTCATATTACCAGGGTTACAGGTTCCAAGCCTGTTCTATTCATTCTATTTACCAGGGTTACAGGTTCCAAGCCTGTTCTATTCATTCTATTTACCAGTCATATTACCAGGGTTACAGGTTCCAAGCCTGTTCTATTCATTCTATTTACCAGTCATATTACCAGGGTTAGAGGTTCCAAGCCTGTTCAATTCATTCTATTTACCAGTCATATTACCAGGGTTAGAGGTTCCAAGCCTGTTCTATTCATTCTATTTACCAGTCATATTACCAGGGTTAGAGGTTCCAAGCCTGTTCTATTCATTCTATTTACCAGTCATATTACCAGGGTTAGAGGTTCCAAGCCTGTTCTATTCATTCTATTTACCAGTCATATTACCAGGGTTAGAGGTTCCAAGCCTGTTCTATTCATTCTATTTACCAGTCATATTACCAGGGTTACAGGTTCCAAGCCTGTTCTATTCATTCAATTCATCAGTCATATTACCAGGGTTACAGGTTCCAAGCCTGTTCTATTCATTCTATTTACCAGTCATATTACCAGGTTAGAGCTTCCAAGACTGTTCTATTTACCAGTCATATTACCAGGGTTACAGGTTCCAAGCCTGTTCTATTTACCAGTCATATTACCAGGGTTACAGGTTCCAAGCCTGTTCTATTCATTCTATTTACCAGTCATATTCCCAGGGTTAGAGGTTCCAAGCCTGTTCTATTTACCAGTCATATTACCAGGGTTACAGGTTCCAAGCCTGTTCTATTCATTCTATTTACCAGTCATATTACCAGGGTTAGAGGTTCCAAGCCTGTTCTATTCATTCTATTTACCAGTCATATTACCAGGGTTACAGGTTCCAAGCCTGTTCTATTCATTCTATTTATCAGTCATATTACCAGGGTTAGAGGTTCCAAGCCTGTTCTATTCATTCTATTTACCAGTCATATTACCAGGGTTACAGGTTCCAAGCCTGTTCTATTCATTCTATTTACCAGGGTTACAGGTTCCAAGCCTGTTCTATTCATTCTATTTACCAGTCATATTACCAGGGTTAGAGGTTCCAAGCCTGTTCTATTCATTCTATTTATCAGTCATATTACCAGGGTTACAGGTTCCAAGCCTGTTCTATTCATTCTATTTACCAGTCATATTACCAGGGTTACAGGTTCCAAACCTGTTCTATTCATTCTATTTACCAGTCATATTACCAGGGTTAGAGGTTCCAAGCCTGTTCTATTCATTCTATTTATCAGTCATATTACCAGGGTTAGAGGTTCCAAACCTGTTCTATTCATTCAATTTACCAGTCATATTACCAGGGTTACAGGTTCCAAACCTGTTCTATTCATTCTATTTACCAGTCATATTACCAGGGTTAGAGGTTCCAAGCCTGTTCTATTCATTCTTTTTACCAGTCATATTACCAGGGTTACAGGTTCCAAGAATGTTCTATTCATTCTATTTACCAGTCATATTACCAGGGTTACAGGTTCCAAGCCTGTTCTATTCATTCTATTTACCAGTCATATTACCAGGGTTACATGTTCCAAGCCTGTTCTATTCATTCTATTTACCAGGGTTACAGGTTCCAAGCCTGTTCTATTCATTCTATTTACCAGTCATATTAGCAGGGTTAGAGGTTCCAAGCCTGTTCAATTCATTCTATTTACCAGTCATATTACCAGGGTTAGAGGTTCCAAGCCTGTTCTATTCATTCTATTTATCAGTCATATTACCAGGGTTAGAGGTTCCAAGTTTGTTCTATTTACCAGTCATATTACCAGGGTTACAGGTTCCAAGCCTGCTCTATTCATTCTATTTACCAGTCATATTAACAGGGTTACAGGTTCCAAGCCTGTTCTATTCATTCTATTTACCAGTCATATTACCAGGGTTACAGGTTCCAAGCCTGTTCTATTCATTCTATTTACCATTCATATTACCAGGGTTAGAGGTTCCAAGCCTGTTCTATTCATTCTATTTACCTGTAACGGCTGGTGCTCTCCTCATCCTCGGACGAGGTGAGGAGAGAAGGATCTTCGGACCAAAACGCAGCTTTTGGGAAATAAGCCATCTTTATTATAACAACGATAAAGATGGCAACACGAAACGAAACAAAACACTTTCAAAACTACAAAATAACAAAACGACGTTGACGAGACCTGAACATAAACTTACATAACTAAACATAAACTTACGTACAGGAAACAGACGACATCGAAACGAAACGAAACAAACAAACGCTACAGTCCCATGTGGTACGAACATAAATACTGACACAGGAGACAATCACCCACAAACAAACAGTGAGAATGCCCTACCTAAATATGACTCTTGATTAGAGGAAAACGCAAACCACCTGCCTCTAATCAAGAGCCATACCAGGCAAACCAAAACCAACATAGAAACAAATAACATAGACTGCCCACCCAAAACTAACGCCCTGACCATAAACACATAAAAACAACATAAAACAGGTCAGGACTGTTACAGTACCCCCCCCTCAAGGTGCGAACGCCGGGCGCACCAGCACAAAGTCCAGGGGAGGGTCCGGGTGGGCAGTTGACCACGGTGGTGGTTCCGGCTCAGGACGCTGTCCCCACACCACCATAGTCACTCCCCTCTTCTGTCTACCCCTTCCACTGACCACCCTAAAACTACTTTCCCCTAAATAAACAGCCAGCACCAGGACAAGGGGCAGCACCGGGACAAGGGGTAGCACCGGGACAAGGGGCAGCACCAGGATAAGGACCAGCACCGGAATAAGGGGCAGCACCGGGACAAGGGGCAGCACCGGGACAAGGGGCAGCACCGGGACAAGGGGCAGCACCGGGACAAGGGACAGCACCGGGACAAGGGGCAGCACCGGGACAAGGGGCAGCACCGGGACAAGGGGCAGCACCGGGACAAGGGGCAACACCGGGACAAGGGGCAGATCCCGGCTGAAGGACTCTGGCAGGTCCTGTTTGGACGGCTCTGGCAGGTCCTGGCTGGACGGCTCTGGCAGGTCCATGCAGGCTGACGGCTCTCGACACTCATGGCAGACTGACGGCTCTCTACGCTCATGGCAGGCTGACGGCTCTCGACACTCATGGCAGGCTGACGGCTCTCGACGCTCATGGCAGGCTGACGGCTCTGGCTGCTCATGGCTCTCTGACGGCTCTGGCTGCTCATGGCTCTCTGACGGCTCTGGCTGCTCATGGCTCTCTGACGGCTCTGGCTGCTCATGGCTCTCTGACGGCTCTGGCTGCTCATGGCTCTCTGACGGCTCTGGCTGCTCATGGCTCTCTGACGGCTCTGGCTGCTCATGTCTGGTTGGCGGCTCTGGCAGATCCTGTCTGGTTGGCGGCTCTGGCAGATCCTGTCTGGTTGGCGGCTCTGGCAGATCCTGTCTGGTTGGCGGCTCTGGCAGATCCTGTCTGGCGGGCGGCTCTAGCGGCTCCTGTCTGGCTGACGGCTCTAGCGGCTCCTGTCTGGCGGATGGCTCTGTAGGCTCATGGCAGACGGGCGGCTTTGCAGGCTCATGGCAGACGGGCGGCTTTGCAAGCTCCTGGCAGACGGATGACTCAGATGGCGCTGGGGAGACGGATGGCTCAGATGGCGCTGGGGAGACGGATGGCTCAGATGGCGCTGGGGAGACGGATGGCTCAGATGGCGCTGGGGAGACGGATGGCTCTGGCCGGATACGGTGCACTGTAGACCTGGTGCGTGGTGCCGGAACTGGAGGCACCGGGCTAAGGATAAGCACCTTCCTACTAGTGCGGGGAGCAGGGACAGGGCACACTGTACTCTCAAAGCCTACTCTATCCCTGATGCGAGGTACCGGCACTGGTGACGCCGGGCTGAGGACAAGCACATCAGGATTAGTAGGGGGAGAAGATACAGTTTGTACAGGGCTCTGGAGACGCACTGGTAGCTTAGTGCGTGGGGCCGGAACTGGAGGCACCGGGCTAGATACACGCACTACAGGGAGAGTGCGTGGAGGAGGAACAGGGCTCAGGATACGCACTGGTAGCCTAGTGCGTAGTGTAGACACTGTAGGTACTAGGCTGGGGCGGGGAGGTGGTGCCGGAAATACCGGACCGTGGAGACGTACTGGCACTCTTGAGCATTGAGCTTGCCCAACCTTACCTGGTTGAATACTCCCGGTTGCCCGACCAGTGCGGGGAGGTGGAATAACCCGCACCGGGCTATGTAGGCGAACCGGGGAAACCATGCGTAAGGCAGGTGCCATGTATGCCGGCCCGAGGAGACGCACTGGAGACCAGACGCGTTGAGCCGGCCTCATGACACCTGGCTCAATACTCAATCTAGCCCTACCAGTGCGGGGAGGTGGAATAACCCGCACTGGGCTATGCACTCGTACAGGAGACACCGTGCGCTCTACTGCGTAACACGGCGCCTGCCCGTACTCCCGCTCTCCACGGTAAGCCTGGGAAGTGGGCGCAGGTCTCCTACCTGCCCTTGGCCCACTACCTCCTAGCCCCCCCCCAAGAAATTTTTGGGAATTACTTACGGGCTTTTCGGGCTTCCGTGCCAGACGCGTTCCCTCATAGCTCCGGTTCCTCTCCCCGGTAGCCTCTGCTCTCCTCAGTGCCTCCACCTGTTCCCATGGCTTTTCGGGCTTCCAGCCACGTCTCCTTGCTGCCTCCTCAAACCACCGCTCCTGGGCTTTAGCTGCCTCCCTCTCTTCCTGAGAACGGCGATTTTCTCCTGCCTTAGCCCAGGGACCTTCTCCATTCATTATCTGCTCCCATGTCCAGAAATCCTTGTTTTTCTCCTGTCCCTTACTCCGTTTATTTTTCCCTTGCCGCTTGGTCTTAGCGTGGTGGGTGATTCTGTTACGGCTGTCGCTTTCCTCATCCTCGGACGAGGTGAGGAGAGAAGGATCTTCGGACCAAAACGCAGCTTTTGGGAAATAAGCCATCTTTATTATAACAACGATAAAGATGGCAACACGAAACGAAACAAAACACTTTCAAAACTACAAAATAACAAAACGACGTTGACGAGACCTGAACATAAACTTACATAACTAAACATAAACTTACGTACAGGAAACAGACGACATCGAAACGAAACGAAACAAACAAACGCTACAGTCCCATGTGGTACGAACATAAATACTGACACAGGAGACAATCACCCACAAACAAACAGTGAGAATGCCCTACCTAAATATGACTCTTGATTAGAGGAAAACGCAAACCACCTGCCTCTAATCAAGAGCCATACCAGGCAAACCAAAACCAACATAGAAACAAATAACATAGACTGCCCACCCAAAACTAACGCCCTGACCATAAACACATAAAAACAACATAAAACAGGTCAGGACTGTTACATTACCAGTCATATTACCAGGGTTAGAGGTTCCAAACCTGTTCTATTCATTCTATTTACCAGTCATATTACCAGGGTTAGAGGTTCCAAGCCTGTTCTATTCATTCTATTTACCAGGGTTACAGGTTCCAAGCCTGTTCTATTCATTCTATTTACCAGTCATATTAGCAGGGTTAGAGGTTCCAAGCCTGTTCTATTCATTCTATTTACCAGTCATATTACCAGGGTTAGAGGTTCCAAGCCTGTTCTATTCATTCTATTTACCAGGGTTAGAGGTTCCAAGCCTGTTCTATTCATTCTATTTACCAGTCATATTACCAGGGTTAGAGGTTCCAAGCCTGTTCTATTCATTCTATTTACCAGTCATATTAGCAGGGTTAGAGGTTCCAAGCCTGTTCTATTCATTCTATTTACCAGTCATATTACCAGGGTTACAGGTTCCAAGCCTGTTCTATTCATTCTATTTACCAGTCATATTACCAGGGTTGGTGGTTCCAAGCCTGTTCTATTCATTCTATTTACCAGTCATATTAGCAGGGTTACAGGTTCCAAGCCTGTTCTATTCATTCTATTTACCAGTCATATTACCAAGGTTACAGGTTCCAAGCCTGTTCTATTCATTCTATTTACCAGTCATATTACCAGGGTTACAGGTTCCAAGCCTGTTCTATTCATTCTATTTACCAGTCATATTACCAGGGTTATAGGTTCCAAGCCTGTTCTATTCATTCTATTTACCAGTCATATTAGCAGGGTTACAGGTTCCAAGCCTGTTCTATTCATTCTATTTACCAGTCATATTACCAGGGTTAGAGGTTCCAAGCCTGTTCTATTCATTATATTTCTATGTCTGCTGCTGCATTGCCACATCTATAATTCCTTCCCGTTGGGGACCTGAGAGACAAATAGGCTTACCTCATGCTGCTGGGATAATGATCAGTATTGTCAAATAACAAAAGTAAACAAAAGCAACAACAATGGTACAGAGAAAGTTGGTATTGATTGGAGTTTGCCTTCACAGTGTGGTGCATTGATCGAGGTGGGCAAACTCTGACAGGTGGAGTCCAAATCCAACCAACTCTCTCAGACAAAACAATTACAGAAGTTAGATTAAAAACTTCCTATAATAGACCGACTGGAAACATTCTGCACATTGTTCCATTTTTAAATCAATGAGTATAAAAGTTTGTCCTGGACACCTCTCCGATTGATTAGCTTGTTAGTTTTGGAAGAAAATAACCAAATAACAAATAGAAACTGCTTAATTTGTTGTTATCAAGAGTAATTATCAGGAAGGCAATTAAAGGCTCTACAATGATGAAACTACCCAGGAGGAAATGATAAATGTTACACAGAACAGTAGATAACACACACACACACACACACACACACACACACACACACACACACACACACACACACACACACACACACACACACACACACACACACACACACACACACACACACACACAGAGAGAGACACACACACACACACAGAGACACACACACACACAGAGACACACACACACACAGAGACACACACACAGACACCAGGCCTTTCTTCTGATTAACTAAATAATTAATTATAAACATGATTTAGGCAATATTATTTAGCAGCAGCCAATTTAGTTTTTCAACTCAATTATTAAAACGCTGAAACACCGCTTTTAAGAGTAAACAATATATGTAATAAAATGTTCAACTGTGGGCTGTGAGAATGGTCATACGACTATAGCCTAGCCGTAGCTCTGTCGACTATAGCCTAGGTATGACTCTGTCGACTACAGTCTACCTAAAACTCTGTTGACTATAGTCTACCTAAATCTCTGTCGACTATAGCCTAGCCGTAGCTCTGTCGACTATAGCCTAGGTATGACTCTGTCGACTACAGTCTACCTAAAACTCTGTTGACTATAGTCTACCTAAATCTCTGTCGACTATAGCCTAGCCGTAGCTCTGTCGACTATAGCCTAGGTATGACTCTGTCGACTACAGTCTACCTAAAACTCTGTTGACTATAGTCTACCTAAATCTCTGTCGACTATAGCCTAGCTATAACTCTGTCGACTATAGTCTAGCTATAACTCTGTCGACTATAGCCTAGCTATAACTCTGTTGACTATAGCCTAGCTATAACTCTGTTGACTATAGCCTAGCTATAACTCTGTTGACTATAGCCTAGCTATAACTCTGTCGACTATAGCCTAGCTATAACTCTGTTGTCTATAGCCTAGCTATAACTCTGTTGACTATAGCCCAGCTATAACTCTGTTGACTATAGCCTAGCTATAACTCTGTCGACTATAGCCTAGCTATAACTCTGTTGTCTATAGCCTAGCTATAACTCTGTTGACTATAGCCTAGCTATAACTCTGTCGACTATAGCCTAGCTATAACTCTGTTGTCTATAGCCTAGCTATAACTCTGTTGACCATAGCCTAGCTATAACTCTGTTGTCTATAGCCTAGCTATAACTCTGTCGACTATAGCCTAGCTATAACTCTGTCGACTACAGCCTAGCTATAGCGTAGCTATGAATCTGTAGACAATAGCCTAGCTATAACTCTGTCGACAATAGCCTAGCTATAGCTCTGTCGACTATAACCTAGCTATAACTCTGTTGACTATAACCTAGCTGTAACTCTGTTGACTATAGTCTAGCTATAAATCTGTCGACTATAGCCTAGGTATAACTCTGTCGACTACAGCCTAGCTATAGCGTAGCTATGAATCTGTAGACAATAACCTAGCTATAACTCTGTCGACAATAGCCTAGCTATAGCTCTGTCGACTATAACCTAGCTATAACTCTGTTGACTATAACCTAGCTGTAACTCTGTTGACTATAACCTAGCTATAAATCTGTCGACTATAGCCTAGGTATAACTCTGTCGACTACAGCCTAGCTATAACAGGTGTTTCAGCCTAGCTCAGTGCTTTCTGTGGTGGTGGGGCAGTCAGCGGAAAATACGAAGCATAGGTGTTGGTAATGTTCTCTAGTTGTGCCATGATTAGCTCAGTATTCTGTCACTCGTGGGAAAGTATGTCACCGCCAAGTCTAAGGGTATACCTCAAAAATTCAAGCCCCTTGGGTGCTGCCATAGAGTTACTGTAAGGTCCTGTATTTATTTTCTTAGTCAACCTTGTGTTCTGCTTCGTTTTGTTCTTGAACATAGCCCTGTCTTTCATTTTTGTTCATTGATTTCACCTGTGTTAGTTACTCACCTGGTCTCATCAGCTCCTTACTTAGTTCAGTTCATTCTGTTTGTGCCTTTGTGAGATATTGTTCGTTTTGACTCTACTAAGCCTTTTCCCAGCTCGTTTGTGAGATCCAGTTATATCCTTCTGTCCTAGTTATGGTTCACTTGCCTGTTTGCCTACCTGTGTATGACCATAGCTTGCCTGTGACCACGATTCCTGCCTTCTGCGAGGGCGAAATAAACACCTGCCGCACTCTGCGAGTGAATCTACACCTTTTTCTCCCTGAGTTTTCATTTCAGAATAGCTAAGCTTTGTTTTGGGATGGATGCTGAGGTAGGGAACTCCCTATGCTAGGGCTACAGTACCACCTAAAAACGGGATGGATTCAGCGGAGCTACAGCGGCGTCTAACCCAGCAAGAGGAGAGTATGGAGGAAATCTGCCATCTTCTCCAACAGCCTATGCCTACTCCTCCGATGCCAGGTATCGTAACCGATAGCCCTCCTTCGTTCATATCCATGCCTGGAAAATATGACGGTTCACCTGGGAAATTTCTGATGCAATTCCGCAAATACATTGAGCACAACCCCAGCAGGGTGGATTTTGTTGTGTCTTTACTCCACAGGCAAAACCCTGGATTGGGCCACCGCCAGATGGACTGCCAACAGCACAGAACTCTGATCCGAAACCCATTTCCACACCCTCTTCAAAGAGGTATTCGATCGCTCTCCTTCCGGTCGTCCTATAGGAGACCTCATAGAACTTCAACAAGGACGCAATTCAGCTGCCGAGTATGCCCTCGAGTTCTGCAGCATGGCTGCAGGGAGTGGATGGAGTGAGGCTGCTTTACTTATCGTCTACCGAAGAGGGCTCAACAGGGAACTTCAGGCGGAGCTGGCCTGTAGAGGTGACCTTCAGGATTTAAATCAATACATTCGTATCTCAATCGATCACCTCATCGCCGACTGCCATAGAACTCTGCCACCCAGGAACCCGAAACCTTCTCTTTCCATGATTTCGTCATTCCGTCCGAGTCTCCCAGAGTCCATGCAGTTGGGCCATGCTCCTCTCCCATGTATCGAATGTCAAAGGCGGATCCAAGAAGGGCTTTGCCTATACTGTGGAGGGAAAGATCATCTACTCAGCCATTGCCCTGTTCGCCCCCCACCCCACAGGGAGATGAGAAGGGTCCCCCCGCTGCCATGAAGGTAGGCGTGTCCTTTTTTCTAAATATCTCCCATAAGCAATTCTCCATCCCAGTATTGATAACCGTGAAGGGGGTTACTAAGTACTTAGAGGCCTTGATAGATTCGGGAGCAGGAGGTATTTTTATCGATCACCAGCTAGTACAAGAGCTTGACATTGATCTAACACCTGTCACCCCTCCCTTTAGGATTAAAACCCTGGATGGGCAGCCATTGGGCACGGGCTTCATTACGCACCTGACACAGAGCGTCACCCTCCAGATTGGAGTCTTCCACACCGGAACCATTCAACTCATGGAACTCTCATCCCCCAAACAGCCACTCATCCTCGGACACCCTTGGCTTTGTCGTCACGACCCTGGCATCTCGTGGCGACAAGATGAACTACTGTCCAGGTCTTCTACCTGCTTCACCAGTTGTCTCAGCCCTACCCTGCAAAGCCACCATCATTGAGGTCTCGTGCCTCTGCAGTGCCACCCACCATACCATCTGAATACGCCCAGTACAGCAATGTCTTCAGACAAATCAAGGCTTCCACTCTGCCACCACATCGCCCAGGGAACTGCGCTATTGACTTACTCCCTGGAGTGACCCCACCGACGGGCCGAAGTTTACCCCCTATCTATCCCGGAAAATGAGACAATGGAGAACTAGTCAAAAATTGTTTAATTTGTCCTTCTTCCCCGGCTGCGTCCAGCTTCTTCTTCATTGGAAAAAAGGACGGTGGTCTCCGTCCATGTATTGATTACCGTTCCCTGAATGACGTCGTGTTCAAGAACCGTTTCCCTCTTCCTCTGATCCCAGCGACCCTTCTATACAAAACTCAACCTGCGAAGTGCATAAAACCTTGTCCGTGCGTGAAGGCGACAAATAGAAGACGGCCTTAATCGCTGCACGAATGCACTAGGAAAGCTGGTCATAACCTACGGCCTTACTAACATCTTCCAATTCTTCTGAACTAGGTTTACCAGGATACGATCAACCGCTTTCTCATCGCCTACAATGATGACATCCTGATTTACTCCCGCTCCCTGAAGGAACACATATGATGACATCCTGATTTACTCCCGCTCCCTGAAGGAAAGCTTCTTCAACGGCTCCCTGACCATAATCGTTATGTGAAGACTGAAAAGAGTGCCTTCCATGTAAACCTCGGTAAACTTTCTCAGTTTCGTACTGACACCTAGAGGGGTCAGCATAGATGAGAATAAAGTCACCGCTTTCAGTAACTGGCCCAAATCCACCACCGTTAAGAAACTCCAACGATTCTTTGGGTTCTCCAACTACTATCGCCGGTTCATTCGGGAACTTCAGTTTTACTGCCGCTCCCCTCACTGCCCTTCCCAGCCAAAAGACCCGGACCCGTCAATGAACTGATACCACCCCGACTGCTTTCAACAACTTGAAACGTCTCTTCACCTCAGCTCCTGTCCTTCACCAACGTGACCCTTCCTTTCATCCTGGAGGTGGATCCCTCCGAAGTAGGAGTAGGAGCCATACGTAATATAAACTACGGATTGTGTCTAATCCGCTTGTCTAATCCGCTTGTCGTCCCCCTTATGTCATAGTTTGTACATCTCAATTGTCATTAGAAACCACATTTATTTTAAGCAAGTCAGCCATATCAGCTATGGTTTTTAAAAAGGCAGTAAATTATAAATAAGGCTGAATTAACTGTTTCGCTACCAAGCAAGGCTCTGCTGATAACCAAGTGTAACAGTGGTAAGATGTTGGGACTGTTGTTGGCTTTAACAGTTTGTGGGCACTGTTTGTCAACGTTATAGCGCAATTCGTGTAATGCTTAGTGTTGCGTTGTGTAGTGGCTTTGCTGGCATGCATATCACTTGTATTTTATATTTTTTGCCCCACCAAGATGTACATGCTAAAATCGCCACTGGTATCAGCTATGAGTATCAGCAATGTGTATCAGCTAAGACTCAGCTAAGAGTCTTTAATAAAAAATGTAATTCAAATTGAAATAACTATTTTACAGGTGAGGGAACTGCTTGTAACATCTAACCAATGTCAGACTCTATAGAGACCCATTCTAAAATCAATTGTCTTTCAGCTGTGTGTCATTGGTGCCCGAGTCAAACACTCACAGGTGGAGAAAATAGGATGTTATGCATCCCAAATGCCATCCTACCACCTATTTAGTTCACTACTTTTGACCAAGGCCGATAGGACTTTGAGTGCCATTTGGGAGGCATCCTGATAATGAATTCAACCCCCTGGCTGGCTCAGTTCACAAGGTGTCACAAACCAACGTTAATGAGGGGGATTTATGGAGGGAGGTGACTGTGGCGGACCGGGATTATAAGACCAACAGCCTCAGGGTCAGCAACGACATTATTTATGGAGTGTGTGTGTGTGTGTGTGTGTGTGTGTGTGTGTGTGTGTGTATGTGTGTGTGTGTGTGTGTGTGTGTGTGTGTGTGTGTGTGTGTGTGTGTGTGTGTGTGTGTGTGTGTGTGTGTGTGTGTGTGTGTGTGTGTGTGTGTGTGTGTGTGTGTGGCTGATTTATAACCACTGTTATAGCAGAGAGGATTTATAACCACTGTTATAGCAGAGAGGCTTTATAACCACCGTTATAGCAGAGAGGCTTTATAACCACCGTTATAGCAGAGAGGCTTTATAACCACCGTTATAGCAGAGAGGATTTATAACCACCGTTATAGCAGAGAGGCTTTATAACCACCGTTATAGCAGAGAGGCTTTATAACCACTGTTATAGCAGAGAGGATTTATAACCACTGTTATAGCAGAGAGGATTTATAACCACTGTTATAACAGAGAGGCTTTATAACCACTGTTATAACAGAGAGGCTTTATAACCACCGTTATAGCAGAGAGTGTTTACAACTTTTACAACAAATTCGTAACATAAAATACAAATTTTAATTCAGAAAAGATCAAACGAAATGGGAATGGACAACCACAAATGAATATATACCTTACAAAATGTAACATATCATACTAAATGCAGTGTCTCAGATTTACGTACAGAATAATACGAAATGCTCTGAGACCAGGTTGTTTCACCATATATCCGCAGTGAAAGGTCACAAGACAAAAACACTCCAAAGGGAAAAAAATGTATGATGCTAAGTAAAACATTTAGTGCCAACATGGAAGATTATTTCCAATAGTCTGTTCATGTCTGTTTATTAGTGCATTATACCACTAGTGTCACGTTCCTGACCATATTTCCTTTGTTTTGTCTTTGTTTAGTTGGTCAGGACGTGAGCTGGGTGGGCATTCTATGTTATGTGTTTCTATGTTGGGTTTATTGTTTGGCCTAATATGGTTCTCAATCAGGGGCAGGTGTTTGTCATTGTCTCTGATTGGGAACCATATTAAGGTAGGCTGTTTTCACTGTTTGTTGGTGGGTGATTGTTGCCGTGTCTGTGTTTGTTCGCCACACGGTACTGTTTTCGTTCGTTTGTTCCTGTTCGTGCGTTCATGTTTTATTATGTTCTCAAGTCCATGTCTGTTCACGTCGTTTTGTTGTTTTTGTATTTTGTCAGTGTTCTGTTATGTTGGATAAATCATTAAAATTCAACATCATGAACATTTACCACGCTGTGCCTTGGTCCTCCTCTCTTCCACATAACGACGAGCGTTACAACTAGTGTGAGACACAAAAAATAAACATACTTCGATGGTCGAATACCAATGTTTGTATATATATTCTAATGAAACCATGTTGTAGGTTTACAGTAAGCAAGGTGCCTAAAAAAAAACAGGGTTGAGTTGTGAAGACGGGACCGCAGTGCCTCTTCCCCCTCAGGAGGTTGAAAGGATTTGGCATCGACCCTCAGATCCTCAAAACGTTATAGAGCTGCACCATCGAGAGCATCTTGACTGGCTGCATCACCGCCTGGTATGGCAACTGCAAAGCACCCGACCGCAAGGCGCTACAGAGGGTGGTGAGTACGGCCCGGTACATCACTGGGGCCGAGCTCCCTGGAATCCAGGACCTCTATACCAGGCCGTGTCAAAGTCAGACCCAAAATGTTTTAAATTCCAGCCACCCGAGCCATAGACTGTTCTCTCTGCTATCGCATGGCAACGGGTACTGGTGCGTAAGGTCTGGAACCAACAAGGCCCTGAACAGCTTCTATCCCCAAGCCATAAAACTGCTAAACAAGACTGCTAAATAGCTAATCAAATGGCTACCCGGACTACCTGCATTGAATCCTTTTTGCTCTGACTCTCTTGCAATGACTCTATGCACACACACTGGACTCTAGCCAACACACTGGACTCTAGCCAACACACTGGACGCTAGCCAACACACTGGACGCTAGCCGACACACACTGGACGCTAGCCAACACACTGGACGCTAGCCAACACACTGGACGCTAGCCGACATACACTGGACGCTAGCCAACACACTGGACGCTAGCCGACACACACTGGACGCTAGCCAACACACTGGACGCTAGCCAACACACTGGACGCTAGCCGACACACACTGGACGCTAGCCAACACACTGGACGCTAGCCAACACACTGGACGCTAGCCAACACACTGGACGCTAGCCGACACACACTGGACGCTAGCCAACACACTGGACGCTAGCCGACACACACTGGACGCTAGCCAACACACTGGATGCTAGCCAACACACTGGACGCTAGCCAACACACTGGACTCTAGCCAACACACTGGACTCTAGCCAACACACTGGACGCTAGCTAACACACTGGACTCTAGCCAACACACTGGACGCTAGCCAACACACTGGACGCTAGCCAACACACTGGACTCTACCCAACACACTGGATGCTAGCCAACACACTGGACGCTAGCCAACACACTGGACTCTAGCCAACACACTGGACGCTAGCCAACACACTGGACTCTAGCCAACACACTGGACGCTAGCCAACACACTGGACGCTAGCCAGCACACTGGACTCTAGCCAGCACACTGGACTCTACCCAGCACACTGGACTCTACCCAGCACACTGGACTTTACCCAACACACTGGACTCTACCAACAAACTGGACTCTACCCACACACTGGACTCTACCCAACACACTGGACTCTACCCAACACACTGGACTCTACCCAACACACTGGACTCTACCCAACACACTGGACTCTACCCAGCACACTGGACTTTACCCAACACACTGGACTCTAGCCACCCACTGGACTCTACCCACACACTGGACTCTACCCAACACACTGGACTCTACCCACACACTGGACTCTACCCAACACACTGGACTCTACCCGACACACACTGGACTCTACCCACACACTGGACTCTACCCGACACACTGGACTCTACCCGACACACTGGACTCTACCCGACACACTGGACTCTACCCACTCACACTGACACATACAGTACTTACGCTGATACCCCAACCCACACACACTACATATGCCCCCACACACATAGCACGTGCACAAATGCATACTGAAGCCACACACACACCCATACACACTCACACACACATTCACACTCACCACATACGCTGCTGTTACTGTCTATTATCTATCCTGTTGCCTAGTCACTTTACCCCTACCTACAGTATACTGCTGTTACTGTCTATTATCTATCCTGTTGCCTAGTCACTTTACCCCTACCTACAGTATACTGCTGTTATTGTCTATTATCTATCCTTTACCCCTACCTACAGTATACTGCTGTTACTGTCTATTATCTATCCTTTTCCCCTACCTACAGTATACTGCTGTTACTGTCTATTATCTATCCTTTACCCCTACCTACAGTATACTGCTGTTACTGTCTATTATCTATCCTTTACCCCTACCTACAGTATACTGCTGTTACTGTCTATTATCTATCATGTTGTCTAGTCACATTACCCCTACCTACAGTATACTGCTGTTACTGTCTATTATCTATCCTTTACCCCTACCTACAGTATACTGCTGCTACTGTCTATTATCTATCCTTTACCCCTACCTACAGTATACTGCTGTTACTGTCTATTATCTATCCTTTACCCCTACCTACAGTATACTGCTGTTACTGTCTATTATATATCCTTTACCCCTACCTACAGTATACTGCTGTTACTGTCTATTATCTATCCTTTACCCCTACCTACAGTATACTGCTGTTACTGTCTATTATCTATCCTTTACCCCTACCTACAGTATACTGCTGTTACTGTCTATTATCTATCCTTTACCCCTACCTACAGTATACTGCTGTTATTGTCTATTATCTATCCTTTACCCCTACCTACAGTATACTGCTGTTACTGTCTATTATCTATCCTGTTGTATAGTCACTTTACCCCTACCTACAGTATACTGCTGTTACTGTCTATTATCTATCCTGTTGTATAGTCACTTTACCCCTACCTACAGTATACTGCTGTTACTGTCTATTATCTATCCTGTTGTATAGTCACTTTACCCCTACCTACAGTATACTGCTGTTACTGTCTATTATCTATCCTTTACCCCTACCTACAGTATACTGCTGTTACTGTCTATTATCTATCCTTCACCCCTACCTAAAGTACACTGCTGTTACTGTCTATTGTCTATCCTATTGGCTAATCACTTTACTTGCATCTATACGTACATACAGAGCCTTTAGAAAGCATTCATACTCCTTGACTTATTCCACATTTTAAGGACTTTGAGTCAGCCTCCTGGTGACTCTCAGGCTTTCTATTTTATATACATGCATTTATTTTATAGTGGTTAGAGGTGAAACATTAATCAGAGGCTTTCCTAATATGGGACACCATATTAATTACAAGCTGTTCCCCGCATTCAGTCCGTACTGGGACTCAAGCCTCTATATCCAACTTCCTGCTGACGGTGTCACCACCATGTATACTATCTTAACATCTTTGTAATTACAGTCAATACACAGAACAGGAAAAGACTGGATCGATTCCATTTCCTTTTCCTGTCAGGAAGTTCGCTATACTTGTTAACTCGTCTTGATATGGATATTTTAACAGTTGCACGTGTTCCATAACATAATAATAATATAATAAATAATAATAATAATAATAAATAACAATATTTAGAAAGAATGTTAGACTGTTTACTGCAACAGTTCCTACACAATATACATATAATAATACTATATATTATACTACATAAAATGATGGATAGATTGAATATTAGAATGTCATGTGAGGATTAGAGACAACATGAAGGGACAGTTTTCTGAATCCTTTTGGCTCCGTCTATCTATATGGCTGTGACCATTCCAGGCCCGGTACTGGTGTGTGGTGAGATGCAAGTGTTCAGTGGTCTCTCATATCAGTCAGAGAGTTATTTTCCAGTATTGAGAAGTGATTGAACGATCTGGGAGAGTATTTTTAAATTCACTTAGTCAGCATCACTGCATCACTTATCTATTCTACCACCTGGCAGAGACCGAGATGGAGAGAGCGAGAGAGAGACATTCATTTATTTATTTAAATACCGTCAGTGACCCTATAGCTACATCATTAAAAAGCACAAACTTTACTTCATTTGAACAGAACTAGAAAGTTAAATCCAAGCCCCCCCCCCCCCCCCCCCCCCCCCATTCATGTCCACTGTACATAACACTCCCCTGACCCCACGCCACTATAAGGTCCCCCAGACGGTTCACTAGCCTCCCATAAACACGTCCTTACACCCCGCCCCTCAGCGTCTCACGTTTCCTGGTCAGCGTCTCAGCGTCTCACGTTTCCTGGTCTTCCCCTCAGCGTCTCACGTTTCCTGGTCAGCCCCTCAGCGTCTCACGTTTCCAGGTCAGCCCCTCAGCGTCTCACGTTTCCAGGTCAGCCCCTCAGCGTCTCACGTTTCCTGGTCAGCCCCTCAGCGTCTCACGTTTCCTGGTCAGCGTCTCAGCGTCTCACGTTTCCTGGTCAGCGTCTCAGCATCTCACGTTTCCTGGTCAGCGTCTCAGCGTCTCACGTTTCCTGGTCAGCGTCTCAGCGTCTCACGTTTCCTGGTCAGCCCCTCAGCGTCTCACGTTTCCTGGTCAGCCCCTGAGCATCTCACGTTTCCTGGTCAGCCCCTCAGCGTCTCACGTTTCCTGTCAGCCCCTCAGCGTCTCACGTTTCCTGGTCAGCCCCTCAGCGTCTCACGTTTCCTGGTCAGCGTCTCAGCGTCTCACGTTTCCTGGTCAGCGTCTCAGCGTCTCACGTTTCCTGGTCAGCGTCTCAGCGTCTCACGTTTCCTGGTCAGCGTCTCAGCGTCTCACGTTTCCTGGTCAGCGCCTCAGCGTCTCACGTTTCCTGGTCAGCCCCTCAGCGTCTCACGTTTCCTGGTCAGCGTCTCAGCGTCTCACGTTTCCTGGTCAGCCCCTCAGCGTCTCACGTTTCCTGGTCTTCCCCTCAGCGTCTCACGTTTCCTGGTCAGCCCCTCAGCATCTCACGTTTCCTGGTCAGCCCCTCACGTTTCCTGGTCAGCGTCTCAGCGTCTCACGTTTCCTGGTCAGCCCCTCAGCGTCTCACGTTTCCTGGTCAGCGTCTCAGCGTCTCACGTTTCCTGGTCAGCCCCTCAGCGTCTCACGTTTCCTGGTCAGCCTCTCAGCGTCTCACGTTTCCTGTTCAGCGTCTCAGCGTCTCACGTTTCCTGGTCAGCCCCTCAGCGTCTCACGTTTCCTGGTCAGCCCCTCAGCGTCTCACGTTTCCTGGTCAGCCCCTCAGCGTCTCACGTTTCCTGGTCAGCCCCTCAGCGTCTCACGTTTCCAGGTCAGCCTCTCAGCTTCTCCCGTTTCCTGGTCAGCTCCTCAGCGTCTGACGTTTCCTGGTCAGCGTCTCAGCGTCTCACGTTTCCAAGTCAACCCCTCGGCGTCTCACGTTTCCTGGTCAGCGTCTCATCGTCTCAAGTTTCCTGGTCAGCCCCTCAGCGTCTCACGTTTCCTGGTCAGCGTCTCAGCGTCTCACGTTTCCTGGTCAGCGTCTCAGCGTCTCACGTTTCCTGGTCAGCGTCTCAGCGTCTCACGTTTCCTGGTCAGCCCCTCAGCGTCTCACGTTTCCTGGTCAGCCCCTCAGCGTCTCACGTTTCCTGGTCAGCGTCTCAGCGTCTCACGTTTCCTGGTCAGCCCCTCAGCGTCTCACGTTTCCTGGTCTTCCCCTCAGCGTCTCACGTTTCCTGGTCAGCCCCTCAGCATCTCACGTTTCCTGGTCAGCCCCTCACGTTTCCTGGTCAGCGTCTCAGCGTCTCACGTTTCCTGGTCAGCCCCTCAGCGTCTCACGTTTCCTGGTCAGCGTCTCAGCGTCTCACGTTTCCTGGTCAGCCCCTCAGCGTCTCACGTTTCCTGGTCAGCGTCTCAGCGTCTCACGTTTCCTGGTCAGCCCCTCAGCGTCTCACGTTTCCTGGTCAGCCTCTCAGCGTCTCACGTTTCCTGGTCAGCGTCTCAGCGTCTCACGTTTCCTGGTCAGCCCCTCAGCGTCTCACGTTTCCTGGTCAGCCCCTCAGCGTCTCACGTTTCCTGGTCAGCCCCTCAGCGTCTCACGTTTCCTGGTCAGCGTCTCAGCGTCTCACGTTTCCAGGTCAGCCTCTCAGCTTCTCCCGTTTCCTGGTCAGCTCCTCAGCGTCTCACGTTTCCTGGTCAGCGTCTCAGCGTCTCACGTTTCCAAGTCAGCCCCTCGGCGTCTCACGTTTCCTGGTCAGCGTCTCATCGTCTCAAGTTTCCTGGTCAGCCCCTCAGCGTCTCACATTTCCTGGTCAGCCCCTCAGCGTCTCACGTTTCCTGGTCAGCCCCTCAGCGTCTCACGTTTCCTGGTCAGCGTCTCAGCGTCTCACGTTTCCTGGTCAGCGTCTCATCGTCTCAAGTTTCCTGGTCAGCCCCTCAGCGTCTCACGTTTCCTGGTCAGCGTCTCAGCGTCTCACGTTTCCAGGTCAGCCCCTCAGCGTCTCACGTTTCCTGGTCAGCGTCTCAGCGTCTCACGTTTCCTGGTCAGCCCCTCAGCGTCTCACGTTTCCTGGTCAGCCCCTCAGCGTCTCACGTTTCCTGGTCAGCGTCTCAGCGTCTCACGTTTCCTGGTCAGCGTCTCAGCGTCTCACGTTTCCTGGTCAGCCCCTCGGCGTCTCACGTTTCCTGGTCAGCCCCTCGGCGTCTCACGTTTCCTGGTCAGCCCCTCAGCGTCTCACGTTTCCTGGTCAGCCCCTCAGCGTCTCACGTTTCCTGGTCAGCGTCTCAGCGTCTCACGTTTCCTGGTCAGCCCCTCAGCATCTCACGTTTCCTGGTCAGCGTCTCAGCGTCTCACATTTCCTGGTCAGCCCCTCAGCGTCTCACGTTTCCTGGTCAGCGTCTCAGCGTCTCACGTTTCCTGGTCAGCCCCTCAGCGTCTCACGTTTCCTGGTCAGCCCCTCAGCGTCTCACGTTTCCTGGACAGCCCCTCAGCGTCTCACGTTTCCTGGTCAGCCCCTCAGCGTCTCACGTTTCCTGGTCTTCCCCTCAGCATCTCACGTTTCCTGGTCCGCCCCTCAGCGTCTCACGTTTCCTGGTCAGCGTCTCAGCGTCTCACGTTTCCTGGTCAGCCCCTCAGCGTCTCACGTTTCCTCGTCTTCCACACGGACATTATTTGGCCTGCCCCAACAGGTAGTTTACTAGGCAGTCACTTTGCCTTTTAGCTAAGCTGTATTTAGCTAAGCCCTTTAATGTATAGGTTCACAGTGAGCCCTGACCCTAGGCCTGTATAACAGTTAGCCCTGACCCTAGGCCTGTATAACAGTTAGCCCTGACCCTAGGCCTGTATAACAGTTAGCCCTGACCCTAGGCCTGTAAAACAGTTAGCCCTGACCCTAGGCCTGTATAACAGTTAGCCCTGACCCTAGGCCTGTATAACAGTTAGCCCCTGACCCTAGGCCTGTATACAGTTAGCCCTGACCCTAGGCCTGTATAACAGTTAGCCCTGACCCTAGGCCTGTATAACAGTTAGCCCTGACCCTAGGCCTGTATAACAGTTAGCCCTGACCCTAGGCCTGTATAACAGTTAGCCCTGACCCTAGGCCTGTATAACAGTTAGCCCTGACCCTAGGCCTGTATAACAGTTAGCCCTGACCCTAGGCCTGTATAACAGTTAGCCCTGACCCTAGGCCTGTATAACAGTTAGCCCTGACCCTAGGCCTGTATAACAGTTAGCCCTGACCCTAGGCCTGTATAACAGTTAGCCCTGACCCTAGGCCTGTATAACATCCACTCAGGACAGATAACACACTTGTCAGTCTGGAACACTAGGCTGCAATGGTCAAAGCAGGTAGGTCAGTGTCATTGGTGGTTAGATGGTCCAGTCTCTGCCTACTTCCCAGCAGTTCCCTGAATGAGTGTGGTAGTGCAGCACGGACCCCCTCCACCAGCTACTGCAGCAGCCCGGTTGACTTTATGGAGGAAGCCTCCACCATGTCGCTGGCAGATTTGCACCCAGCCTCTTCTTGCAGGTTAACCATCTTAGTGAACCCAGCCTTGGCCACCAAGCTGGCAGAGGTTAGCAATCTGGTCTGGATGAGTGGGTTGTGAAACGGTGTCTCCTCCATTATCAATGCTTCCGACCGTGAAATGTCTCCGTGAAAAGCTAGATTTTATTTCCACGCCCAAAGCAGAGTGCAGTAGAACGCCGTAATGGCTGACATATGGACTTGCTCCAGATCTAACCTGAACAACTTCCTGTCATATGGTCCATGGTCACCTGCTCTCCTCAGAACAACCCAAGCAGGGTCTCTACAGCACACCCCTGGACCCCAATGTCGGAGAGAGAGAGAGAGAGAGAGAGAGAGAGAGAGAGAGAGAGAGAGAGAGAGAGAGAGAGAGAGAGAGAGAGAGAGAGAGAGAGAGAGAGAGAGAGAGAGAGAGAGAGAGAGAGAGAGAGAGAGAGGAGAGAGAGAGAGAGAGAGAGAGAGAGAGAGGAGAGAGAGGAGAGAGAGAGAGAGAGGAGAGAGAGAGAGAGAGAGAGAGAGAGAGAGAGAGAGAGAGAGAGAGGAGAGAGAGCAGTGAGACGACACGCCAGTCAGCACAGACCCAGAAAGATCCGACCGAGTGAGAGAGAGACTTGTCTCAGCTCTGATCTCCAACAGAGAGAGAGACCAAGTCTACACTCAGGACTCCAACAGGAGAAGAGAGACATGTCTACACTCTAGACTCCAACAGGAGAAGAGAGACATGTCTACACTCTGGACTCCAACAGGAGAAGAGAGACTGTCTACACTCTAGACTACAACAGGAGAAGAGAGACATGTCTACACTCTGGACTCCAACAGGAGAAGAGAGACATGTCTACACTCTAGACTCCAACAGGAGAAGAGAGACATGTCTACACTCTGGACTCCAACAGGAGAAAAGAGACATGTCTACACTCTGGACTCCAACAGGAGAAGAGAGACATGTCTACACTCTGGACTCCAACAGGAGAAGAGAGACATGTCTACACTCTAGACTCCAACAGGAGAAGAGAGACATGTCTACACTCTGGACTCCAACAGGAGAAGAGAGACATGTCTACACTCTAGACTCCAACAGGAGAAGAGAGACATGTCTACACTCTGGACTCCAACAGGAGAAGAGAGACATGTCTACACTCTGGACTCCAACAGGAGAAGAGAGACATGTCTACACTCTAGACTCCAACAGGAGAAAGAGACATGTCTACACTCTGGACTCCAACAGGAGAAGAGAGACATGTCTACACTCTGGACTCCAACAGGAGAAAGAGAGACATGTCTACACTCTGGACTCCAACAGGAGAAAGAGAGACATGTCTACACTCTAGACTCCAACAGGAGAAAGAGAGACATGTCTACACCCTGGACTCCAACAGGAGAAAGAGAGACATGTCTACACTCTAGACTCCAACAGGAGAAGAGAGACATGTCTACACTCTGGACTCCAACAGGAGAAAGAGAGACATGTCTACACTCTAGACTCCAACAGGAGAAGAGAGACATGTCTACACTCTAGACTCCAACAGGAGAAGAGAGACATGTCTACACTCTAGACTCCAACAGGAGGAGAGAGACATGTCTACACTCTAGACTCCAACAGGAGAAGAGAGACATGTCTACACTCTGGACTCCAACAGGAGAAGAGAGACATGTCTACACTCTAGACTCCAACAGGAGAAGAGAGACATGTCTACACTCTGGACTCCAACAGGAGAGAGACATGTCTACACTCTGGACTCCAACAGGAGAGAGACATGTCTACACTCTGGACTCCAACAGGAGAGAGACATGTCTACACTCTGGACTCCAACAGGAGAGAGACATGTCTACACTCTAGACTCCAACAGGAGAAGAGAGACATGTCTACACTCTGGACTCCAACAGGAGAGAGACATGTCTACACTCTGGACTCCAACAGGAGAGAGACATGTCTACACTCTAGACTCCAACAGGAGAAAGAGAGACATGTCTACACTCTGGACTCCAACAGGAGAGAGACATGTCTACACTCTGGACTCCAACAGGAGAGAGACATGTCTACACTCTGGACTCCAACAGGAGAAGAGAGACATGTCTACACTCTGGACTCCAACAGGAGAAGAGAGACATGTCTACACTCTGGACTCCAACAGGAGAGAGACATGTCTGCACTCTGGACTCCAACAGGAGAAAGAGAGACATGTCTGCACTCTGGACTCCAACAGGAGAAGAGAGACATGTCTACACTCTAGACTCCAACAGGAGAAAGAGAGACATGTCTACACTCTAGACTCCAACAGGAGAAAGAGAGACATGTCTACACTCTAGACTCCAACAGGAGAAAGAGAGACATGTCTACACTCTGGACTCCAACAGGAGAAGAGGGACATGTCTACACTCTGGACTCCAACAGGAGAAAGAGAGACATGTCTACACTCTGGACTCCAACAGGGGAAGAGAGACATGTCTACACTCTAGACTCCAACAGGAGAAAGAGAGACATGTCTACACTCTGGACTCCAACAGGAGAAGAGGGACATGTCTACACTCTAGACTCCAACAGGAGAAGAGAGACATGTCTACACTCTAGACTCCAACAGGAGAAGAGAGACATGTCTACACTCTAGACTCCAACAGGAGAAGAGAGACATGTCTACACTCTAGACTCCAACAGGAGAAGAGAGACATGTCTACACTCTGGACTCCAACAGGAGAAGAGAGACATGTCTACACTCTAGACTCCAACAGGAGAAGAGAGACATGTCTACACTCTAGACTCCAACAGGAGAAGAGAGACATGTCTACACTCTGGACTCCAACAGGAGAAGAGAGACATGTCTACACTCTAGACTCCAACAGGAGAAGAGAGACATGTCTACACTCTGGACTCCAACAGGAGAAGAGAGACATGTCTACACTCTAGACTCCAACAGGAGAAAGAGAGACATGTCTACACTCTAGACTCCAACAGGAGAAGAGAGACATGTCTACACTCTAGACTCCAACAGGAGAAAGAGAGACATGTCTACACTCTGGACTCCAACAGGAGAAAGAGAGACATGTCTACACTCTGGACTCCAACAGGGGAAGAGGGACATGTCTACACTCTGGACTCCAACAGGGGAAGAGGGACATGTCTACACTCTGGACTCCAACAGGGGAAGAGGGACATGTCTACACTCTGGACTCCAACAGGAGAAGAGAGACATGTCTACACTCTGGACTCCAACAGGGGAAGAGAGACATGTCTACACTCTAGACTCCAACAGGAGAGAGACATGTCTACACTCTAGACTCCAACAGGAGAAAGAGAGACATGTCTACACTCTGGACTCCAACAGGAGAAAGAGAGACATGTCTACACTCTAGACTCCAACAGGAGAAAGAGAGACATGTCTACACTCTAGACTCCAACAGGAGAAAGAGAGACATGTCTACACTCTGGACTCCAACAGGAGAAGAGAGACATGTCTACACTCTAGACTCCAACAGGAGAAGAGGGACATGTCTACACTCTGGACTCAAACAGGAGAAAGAGAGACATGTCTACACTCTGGACTCCAACAGGAGAAAGAGAGACATGTCTACACTCTAGACTCCAACAGGAGAAAGAGAGACATGTCTACACTCTAGACTCCAACAGGGGAAGAGAGACATGTCTACACTCTGGACTCCAACAGGAGAAGAGAGACATGTCTACACTCTAGACTCCAACAGGAGAAGAGAGACATGTCTACACTCTAGACTCCAACAGGGGAAGAGAGACTTGTCTACACTCTAGACTCCAACAGGAGAAGAGAGACATGTCTACACTCTAGACTCCAACAGGAGAAGAGAGACATGTCTACACTCTAGACTCCAACAGGGGAAGAGAGACATGTCTACACTCTAGACTCCAACAGGAGAAGAGAGACATGTCTACACTCTGGACTCCAACAGGAGAAGAGAGACATGTCTACACTCTGGACTCCAACAGGGGAAGAGAGACATTCTACACTCTGGACTCCAACAGGAGAAGAGAGACATGTCTACACTCTAGACTCCAACAGGGGAAGAGAGACATGTCTACACTCTAGACTCCAACAGGAGAAGAGAGACATGTCTACACTCTAGACTCCAACAGGGGAAGAGAGACATGTCTACACTCTGGACTCCAACAGGAGAAGAGAGACATGTCTACACTCTAGACTCCAACAGGGGAAGAGAGACATGTCTACACTCTAGACTCCAACAGGAGAAGAGAGACATGTCTACACTCTGGACTCCAACAGGGGAAGAGAGACATGTCTACACTCTGGACTCCAACAGGAGAAGAGAGACATGTCTACACTCTAGACTCCAACAGGAGAAGAGAGACATGTCTACACTCTAGACTCCAACAGGAGAAGAGAGACATGTCTACACTCTAGACTCCAACAGGAGAAGAGAGACATGTCTACACTCTAGACTACAACAGGAGAAGAGAGACATGTCTACACTCTAGACTCCAACAGGAGAAGAGAGACATGTCTACACTCTAGACTCCAACAGGAGAAGAGAGACATGTCTACACTCTGGACTCCAACAGGAGAAAGAGAGACATGTCTACACTCTAGACTCCAACAGGAGAAGAGAGACATGTATACACTCTAGACTCCAACAGGAGAAGAGAGACATGTCTACACTCTAGACTCCAACAGGAGAAAGAGAGACATGTCTACACCCTGGACTCCAACAGGAGGAGAGAGACATGTCTACACTCTAGACTCCAACAGGAGAGAGACATGTCTACACTCTAGACTCCAACAGGAGAAGAGAGACATGTCTACACTCTGGACTCCAACAGGAGAGAGACATGTCTACACTCTGGACTCCAACAGGAGAAGAGAGACATGTCTACACTCTAGACTCCAACAGGAGAAGAGAGACATGTCTACACTCTAGACTCCAACAGGGGAAGAGAGACATGTCTACACTCTGGACTCCAACAGGAGAAGAGAGACATGTCTACACTCTAGACTCCAACAGGGGAAGAGAGACATGTCTACACTCTAGACTCCAACAGGAGAAGAGAGACATGTCTACACTCTGGACTCCAACAGGGGAAGAGAGACATGTCTACACTCTGGACTCCAACAGGAGAAGAGAGACATGTCTACACTCTAGACTCCAACAGGAGAAGAGAGACATGTCTACACTCTAGACTCCAACAGGAGAAGAGAGACATGTCTACACTCTAGACTCCAACAGGAGAAGAGAGACATGTCTACACTCTAGACTACAACAGGAGAAGAGAGACATGTCTACACTCTAGACTCCAACAGGAGAAGAGAGACATGTCTACACTCTGGACTCCAACAGGAGAAGAGAGACATGTCTACACTCTAGACTCCAACAGGAGAAAGAGAGACATGTCTACACTCTAGACTCCAACAGGAGAAGAGAGACATGTCTACACTCTAGACTCCAACAGGAGAAAGAGAGACATGTCTACACTCTGGACTCCAACAGGAGAAAGAGAGACATGTCTACACTCTGGACTCCAACAGGGGAAGAGGGACATGTCTACACTCTGGACTCCAACAGGGGAAGAGGGACATGTCTACACTCTGGACTCCAACAGGGGAAGAGGGACATGTCTACACTCTGGACTCCAACAGGAGAAGAGAGACATGTCTACACTCTGGACTCCAACAGGGGAAGAGAGACATGTCTACACTCTAGACTCCAACAGGAGAGAGACATGTCTACACTCTAGACTCCAACAGGAGAAAGAGAGACATGTCTACACTCTGGACTCCAACAGGAGAAAGAGAGACATGTCTACACTCTAGACTCCAACAGGAGAAAGAGAGACATGTCTACACTCTAGACTCCAACAGGAGAAAGAGAGACATGTCTACACTCTGAACTCCAACAGGAGAAGAGAGACATGTCTACACTCTAGACTCCAACAGGAGAAGAGGGACATGTCTACACTCTGGACTCCAGCAAGAGAAGAGAGACATGTCTACACTCTGGACTCCAACAGGAGAAGAGAGACATGTCTACACTCTAGACTCCAACAGGAGAAGAGAGACATGTCTACACTCTAGACTCCAACAGGAGAAAGAGAGACATGTCTACACTCTGGACTCCAACACGAGAGAGACATGTCTACACTCTAGACTCCAACAGGAGAAGAGAGACATGTCTACACTCTGGACTCCAACAGGAGAAGAGAGACATGTCAACACTCTAGACTCCAACAGGAGAAGAGAGACATGTCTACACTCTGGACTCCAACAGGAGAAGAGAGACATGTCTACACTCTGGACTCCAACAGGAGAAGAGAGACATGTCTACACTCTGGACTCCAACAGGAGAAGAGAGACATGTCTACACTCTGGACTCCAACAGGAGAAGAGAGACATGTCTACACTCTGGACTCCAACAGGAGAGAGACATGTCTACACTCTGGACTCCAACAGGAGAGAGACATGTCTACACTCTGGACTCCAACAGGAGAAAGAGAGACATGTCTACACTCTAGACTCCAACAGGAGAAAGAGAGACATGTCTACACTCTAGACTCCAACAGGGGAAGAGAGACATGTCTACACTCTGGACTCCAACAGGAGAAGAGAGACATGTCTACACTCTAGACTCCAACAGGAGAAGAGAGACATGTCTACACTCTAGACTCCAACAGGGGAAGAGAGACATGTCTACACTCTAGACTCCAACAGGAGAAGAGAGACATGTCTACACTCTGGACTCCAACAGGAGAAGAGAGACATGTCTACACTCTGGACTCCAACAGGAGAGAGACATGTCTACACTCTGGACTCCAACAGGAGAAAGAGAGACATGTCTACACTCTAGACTCCAACAGGAGAAAGAGAGACATGTCTACACTCTAGACTCCAACAGGGGAAGAGAGACATGTCTACACTCTGGACTCCAACAGGAGAAGAGAGACATGTCTACACTCTAGACTCCAACAGGAGAAGAGAGACATGTCTACACTCTAGACTCCAACAGGAGAAGAGAGACATGTCTACACTCTGGACTCCAACAGGAGAAGAGAGACATGTCTACACTCTGGACTCCAACAGGGGAAGAGAGACATGTCTACACTCTGGACTCCAACAGGAGAAGAGAGACATGTCTACACTCTAGACTCCAACAGGGGAAGAGAGACATGTCTACACTCTAGACTCCAACAGGAGAAGAGAGACATGTCTACACTCTGGACTCCAACAGGAGAAGAGAGACATGTCTACACTCTGGACTCCAACAGGGGAAGAGAGACATGTCTACACTCTGGACTCCAACAGGAGAAGAGAGACATGTCTACACTCTAGACTCCAACAGGAGAAGAGAGACATGTCTACACTCTGGACTCCAACAGGAGAAGAGAGACATGTCTACACCCTGGACTCCAACAGGAGAAAGAGGAGTAGAAAAATAACAGAGAGAAGATCAAAGCACAAGAGGAGGAGGATGGAAAGCTGAAGGAGGAGCTGAGAAAGATGAGGCGTGACAAAGAACAACCCATGAAAGAGCTGGCCACTCCCCCAGAGAAGCCAGCAGAACAGCCCACCCCAGACCCTGACCACAGCCTCAACAACACAGCAGAACAGCCCACCCCAGACCCTGACCACAGCCTCAACACCACAGCAGAACAGCCAACCCCAGACCCTGACCACAGCCTCAACACCACAGCAGAACAGCCCACCCCAGACCCTGACCACAGCCTCAACACCACAGCAGAACAGCCCACCCCAGACCCAGACCACAGCCTCAACACCACAGCAGAACAGCCCACCCCAGACCCTGACCACAGCCTCAACACCACAGCAGAACAGCCCACCCCAGACCCAGACCACAGCATCAACACCACAGCAGAACAGCCCACCCCAGACCCAGACCACAGCATCAACACCACAGCAGAACAGCCCACCCCAGACCCAGACCACAGCCTCAACACCACAGCAGAACAGCCCACCCCAGACCCAGACCACAGCCTCAACACCACAGCAGAACAGCCCACCCCAGACCACAGCCTCAACACCACAGCAGAACAGCCCACCTCAGACCCAGACCACAGCCTCAACACCACAGCAGCCCACCTCAGACCCAGACCACAGCCTCAACACCACAGCAGCCCACCCCAGACCCTGACCACAACCTCAACACCACAGCAGCCCACCCCAGACCCAGACCACAGCCTCAACACCACAGCAGAACAGCCCACCCCAGACCCTGACCACAGCCTCAACACCACAGCAGCCCACCCCAGACCCTGACCACAGCCTCAACACCACAGCAGCCCACCCCAGACCCAGACCACAGCCTCAACACCACAGCAGCCCACCCCAGACCCTGACCACAGCCTCAACACCACAGCAGCCCACCCCAGACCCAGACCACAGCCACAACACCACAGCAGCCCACCCCAGACCCTGACCACAACCTCAACACCACAGCAGCCCACCCCAGACCCAGACCACAGCCTCAACACCACAGCAGCCCACCCCAGACCCTGACCACAGCCTCAACACCACAGCAGCCCACCCCAGACCCAGACCACAGCCTCAACACCACAGCAGAACAGCCCACCCCAGACCACAGCCTCAACACCACAGCAGAACAGCCCACCTCAGACCCAGACCACAGCCTCAACACCACAGCAGCCCACCTCAGACCCAGACCACAGCCTCAACACCACAGCAGCCCACCCCAGACCCTGACCACAACCTCAACACCACAGCAGCCCACCCCAGACCCAGACCACAGCCTCAACACCACAGCAGAACAGCCCACCCCAGACCCTGACCACAGCCTCAACACCACAGCAGCCCACCCCAGACCCTGACCACAGCCTCAACACCACAGCAGCCCACCCCAGACCCAGACCACAGCCTCAACACCACAGCAGCCCACCCCAGACCCTGACCACAGCCTCAACACCACAGCAGCCCACCCCAGACCCAGACCACAGCCACAACACCACAGCAGCCCACCCCAGACCCTGACCACAACCTCAACACCACAGCAGCCCACCCCAGACCCTGACCACAGCCTCAACACCACAGCAGCCCACCCCAGACCCTGACCACAGCCTCAACACCACAGCAGCCCACCCCAGACCCTGACCACAACCTCAACACCACAGCAGCCCACCCCAGACCCAGACCACAGCCTCAACACCACAGCAGCCCACCCCAGACCCTGACCACATCCTCAACACCACAGCAGCCCACCCCAGACCCTGACCGCAGCCTCAACACCACAGCAGAACAGCCCACCCCAGACCCTGACCGCAGCCTCAACACCACAGCAGAACAGATAAATGAAGAACCACCAACCCAGCAGACCCCACCCCCTCCTAACAGCCCCAATGAAAACCCCTCGACACCCACTGAGGACACACAAAAGCCACAGATTGTACTCGTTATGGACTCGAATGTGAAATACACTTTTCCCCAAACAAAGAGAGGTTAAATTCTGATACCCAAACATCACAGTCATAGACCTGCTATCTGAGGACCAACTAGAGCCAGTCACATAATAAGTCACACAGCTAGAGATTTTTCTGCCATTTTAGTACATGGGCGGGCTGCCGAAGCAAGTCCAAAACATTTCTAATTCATATTTATTTTTGTAATACATTTATGTGATAGAAAAACGCTTAAAACGACTATATATTTTATTATACCATAATCTTTGACAAATAAATTAATCACCAAAATAAAAGCTAGACAGTCAGGGAGAATTGAAAAGTACAAAAACAATACATTTCTGTTGTTATGTTTGAACACAGAACACTCCCTCCCCCATAATGTATCTCACTCCCTCCCCCATAATGTATCTCTCCCCCTCCCCATAATATATCTCACTCCTCCCCATAATATATCTCACTCCTCCCCATAATATATCTCTCCTCCTCCCCATAATGTATCTCTCCCCCTCCCCATAATGTATCTCACTCCCTCCCCCATAATATATCTCACCCCTCCCCCATAATATATCTCACCCCTCCCCATAATATATCTCACCCCTCCCCATAATATATCTCACTCCTCCCCCATAATGTATCTCTCCCCCTCCCCATAATGTATCTCACTCCCTCCCCCATAATATATCTCACTCCCTCCCCATAATATATCTCACTCCCTCTCCCATAATGTATCTCACTCCCTCCCCCATAATGTATCTCTCCCCCTCCCCATAATGTATCTCACTCCCTCCCCCATAATATATCTCACTCCCTCCCCCATAATGTATCTCACTCCCTCCCCCATAATGTATCTCTCCGCCTCCCCCATAATATATCCCACCCCCTCCCCCATAATATATCCCACCCCTCCCCCATAATGTATCTCACCCCCTCCCCCATAATGTATCTCACTCCCTCCCCATAATGTATCTCACTCCCTCCCCCATAATATATATCACCCCTCCCCCATAATGTATCTCACTCCCTCCCCCATAATGTATCTCACTCCCTCCCCCATAATGTATCTCACTCCCTCCCCCATAATGTATCTCCCCCTCCCCCATAATGTATCTCACTCCCTCCCCCATAATGTACCTCACTCCCTCCCCCATAATATATCTCACTCCCTCCCCATAATGTATCTCACTCCCTCCCCCATAATGTATCTCACTCCCTCCCCATAATGTATCTCACTCCCTCCTCCATAATGTATCTCACTCCTCCCCATAATGTATCTCACTCCCTCCCCATAATGTATCTCACTCCCTCCCCCATAATGTATCTCACTCCCTCCCCCATAATATATATCACCCCTCCCCCATAATATATCACCCCTCCCCCATAATGTATCTCACCCCTCCCCCATAATGTATCTCACTCCCTCCCCCATAATGTATCTCCCTCCCTCCCCCATAATATATCTCACCCCTCCCCATAATATATCTCACCCCTCCCCCATAATATATCTCTCCCCCTCCCCCATAATGTATCTCACTCCATCCCCATAATGTATCTCACTCCCTCCCCCATAATGTATCTCACTCCCTCCCCCATAATATATATCTCCCCCTCCCCATAATGTATTTCACTCCCTCCCCCATAATGTATCTCTCCCCCTCCCCCATAATATATATCTCCCCCTCCCCATAATGTATCTCACCCCCTCCCCCATAATGTATCTCACTCCCTCCCCCATAATGTATCTCACTCCCTCCCCCATAATGTATCTCACTCCCTCCCCCATAATGTATATCACCCCCTCCCCCATAATGTATCTCTCCCCCTCCCCCATAATGTATCTCTCCCCCTCCCCCATAATGTATCTCACTCCCTCCCCCATAATGTATCTCACCCCTCCCCCATAATATATATCACCCCTCCCCTCTACATGTACCCCACACACCCTCTGCTCTCCATAGTCTCTCTCTCCTGTTATTAAAGCAAAGCGCTCTAAGCAGAGTCTCTCAGATAGTCTCTCTCTCTCTGCTGCATATGAGCCGTTCCTTCCCCAAGATCCTCACATTTCAGTGAAGTCTACCTATTAGCATACTGGGTGTAACGGGAGATTACACCGCGGGCTGCGTTTGAGTACGCACCACCTAACAAACTGTTTTAGACTGTTCAGAAACATGTAATTATCCCATTTTGATTGGTTGGTTTGTTTAGTCTTGACGTGATTAGGCAATACAATATGTAATGTGTTATTTTTTTTGGGGGGGGGGGGGGGGCGAGCAGATTTCAACAATCATTTAAATCATGATGCAAGTACAGTACATGGGGAGGTTTTTGTTGTGGAATTTACCCCCCCCCCCCCCCCCCCCCCCCCCGGGGAGATTTGAGGCTTGATCGCTCAAAGATGGGTTACATTACAACGGAACGATTTGATTAGTGTAGAGTTAGCTGGCTAGTGTTAGCTAGCTACATAGTTGTCTTTGCTGTCCTTGTATCTAGGACAATTGTGTAGTTAGACTATTATCTGGCCAGTTACCGAGGTTACCTAGCCAGCTATCGAGGCTACCTGGCCAGCTACACTTCAAACAAAGTCAACAACGCAGCCACTTACTTCAGCAGTACTATATCATTTTAATCATTTTAGTCAATAAGATTTTTCCAACGTAAGCTTAACTTTCTGAACATTCGAGACGTGTAGTCCACTTGTCATTCCAATCTCCTTTGCATTAGCGTAGCCTCCTCTGTAGCCTGTCAACTATGTGTCTGTCTATCCCTGTTCTCTCCTCTCTGCACAGACCATACAAACGCTTCACACCGCGTGGCCGCGGCCACCCTAACCTGGTGGTCCCAGCCCGCACGACCCACGTGGAGTTCCAGGTCTCCGGTAGCCTCTGGAACTGCCGATCTGCGGCCAACAAGGCAGAGTTCATCTCAGCCTATGCTTCCCTCCAGTCCCTCGACTTCTTGGCACTGACGGAAACATGGCTCACCACAGATAACACTGCTACTCCTACTGCTCTCTCTTCGTCTGCCCACGTGTTCTCGCACACCCCGAGAGCTTCTGGGCAGCGGGGCGGTGGCACCGGGATCCTCATCTCTCCCAAGTGGTCATTCTCTCTTTCTCCCCTTACCCATCTGTCTATCGCCTCCTTTGAATTCCATGCTGTCACAGTTACCAGCCCTTTCAAGCTTAACATCCTTATCATTTATCGCCCTCCAGGTTCCCTCGGAGAGTTCATCAATGAGCTTGATGCCTTGATAAGCTCCTTTCCTGAGGACGGCTCACCTCTCACAGTTCTGGGTGACTTTAACCTCCCCACGTCTACCTTTGACTCATTCCTCTCTGCCTCCTTCTTTCCACTCCTCTCCTCTTTTGACCTCACCCTCTCACCTCCCCCCCCCTACTCACAAGGCAGGCAATACGCTTGACCTCATCTTTACTAGATGCTGTTCTTCCACTAACCTAATTGCAACTCCCCTCCAAGTCTCCGACCACTACCTTGTATCCTTTTCCCTCTCGCTCTCATCCAACACTTCCCACACTGCCCCTACTCGGATGGTATCGCGCCGTCCCAACCTTCGCTCTCTCTCCCCCGCTACTCTCTCCTCTTCCATCCTATCATCTCTTCCCTCTGCTCAAACCTTCTCCAACCTATCTCCTGATTCTGCCTCCTCAACCCTCCTCTCCTCCCTTTCTGCATCCTTTGACTCTCTATGTCCCCTATCCTCCAGGCCGGCTCGGTCCTCCCCTCCCGCTCCGTGGCTCGACGACTCATTGCGAGCTCACAGAACAGGGCTCCGGGCAGCCGAGCGGAAATGGAGGAAAACTCGCCTCCCTGCGGAACTGGCATCCTTTCACTCCCTCCTCTCTACATTTTCCTCTTCTGTCTCTGCTGCTAAAGCCACTTTCTACCACTCTAAATTCCAAGCATCTGCCTCTAACCCTAGGAAGCTCTTTGCCACCTTCTCCTCCCTCCTGAATCCTCCCCCCCCCCCTCCTCCCTCTCTGCAGACGACTTCGTCAACCATTTCGAAAAGAAGGTCGACGACATCCGATCCTCGTTTGCTAAGTCAAACGACACCGCTGGTTCTGCTCACACTGCCCTACCCTGTGCTCTGACCTCTTTCTCTCCTCTCTCTCCAGATTAAATCTTGCGTCTTGTGACGGCCGGCCGCCCAACAACCTGCCCGCTTGACCCTATCCCCTCCTCTCTTCTCCAGACCATTTCCGGAGACCTTCTCCCTTACCTCACCTCGCTCATCAACTCATCCTTGACCGCTGGCTACGTCCCGTCTTCAAGAGAGCGAGAGTTGCACCCCTTCTGAAAAAACCTACACTCGATCCCTCCGATGTCAACAACTACAGACCAGTATCCCTTCTTTCTTTTCTCTCCAAAACTCTTGAACGTGCCGTCCTTGGCCAGCTCTCCTGCTATCTCTCTCAGAATGACCTTCTTGATCCAAATCAGTCAGGTTTCAAGACTAGTCATTCAACTGAGACTGCTCTTCTCTGTATCACGGAGGCGCTCCGCACTGCTAAAGCTAACTCTCTCTCCTCTGCTCTCATCCTTCTAGACCTATCGGCTGCCTTCGATACTGTGAACCATCAGATCCTCCTCTCCACCCTCTCCGAGTTGGGCATCTCCGGCGCGGCCCACGCTTGGATTGCGTCCTACCTGACAGGTCGCTCCTACCAGGTGGCGTGGCGAGAATCTGTCTCCTCACCACGCGCTCTCACCACTGGTGTCCCCCAGGGCTCTGTTCTAGGCCCTCTCCTATTCTCGCTATACACCAAGTCACTTGGCTCTGTCATAACCTCACATGGTCTCTCCTATCATTGCTATGCAGACGACACACAATTAATCTTCTCCTTTCCCCCTTCTGATGACCAGGTGGCGAATCGCATCTCTGCATGTCTGGCAGACATATCAGTGTGGATGACGGATCACCACCTCAAGCTGAACCTCGGCAAGACGGAGCTGCTCTTCCTCCCGGGGAAGGACTGCCCGTTCCATGATCTCGCCATTACGGTTGACAACTCCATTGTGTCCTCCTCCCAGAGCGCTAAGAACCTTGGCGTGATCCTGGACAACACCCTGTCGTTCTCAACTAACATCAAGGCGGTGGCCCGTTCCTGTAGGTTCATGCTCTACAACATCCGCAGAGTACGACCCTGCCTCACACAGGAAGCGGCGCAGGTCCTAATCCAGGCACTTGTCATCTCCCGTCTGGATTACTGCAACTCGCTGTTGGCTGGGCTCCCTGCCTGTGCCATTAAACCCCTACAACTCATCCAGAACGCCGCAGCCCGTCTGGTGTTCAACCTTCCCAAGTTCTCTCACGTCACCCCGCTCCTCCACTCTCTCCACTGGATTCCAGTTGAAGCTCGCATCCGCTACAAGACCATGGTGCTTGCCTACGGAGCTGTGAGGGGAACGGCACCTCAGTACCTTCAGGCTCTGATCAGGCCCTACACCCAAACAAGGGCACTGCGTTCATCCACCTCTGGCCTGCTCGCCTCCCTACCACTGAGGAAGTACAGTTCCCGCTCAGCCCAGTCAAAACTGTTCGCTGCTCTGGCACCCCAATGGTGGAACAAACTCCCTCACGACACCAGGACAGCGGAGTCAATCACCACCTTCCGGAGACACCTGAAACCCCACCTCTTTAAGGAATACCTAGGATAGGATAAAGCAATCCTTCTGACACCCCCCCCCCCCTCCCCCCTTAAAAGATTTAGATGCACTATTGTAAAGTGGCTGTTCCACTGAATGTCATAAGATGAATGCACCAATTTGTAAGTCGCTCTGGATAAGAGCGTCTGCTAAATGACTTAAATGATGTAAATGTAAATGTAATGGGTTCTAATAAAACTAGCTGTTAGAGCCATGATGTGAAACAGAACATAGTTATAACCTATTACGCAAAGCTTCAAGATGTGTATGGTGCCCCAAGAAAGCCATTCCAACTCTTTCCTGGAAGTGTTGATGCCACAATCAAAAGGGAGAACCTTTTTTTTTACAGCATCTAACGAGATGTAATTTAATATTCTATGTACTTCAGATCAGACCACCTACTCTGTATGCTGGGGATTTAGCTACAGCATCACACTACAGTAACAATCCCGTCCCTGCCTCTCACATAAAAAGCAGACTTTTTAAATAAAGTAGGCTATTTTCCCTAATTCTCTTTTTCCTCTATGTCAGAACACCATTGTATACTTACTGTAAGCTACTATGGTTACAGGGGTGGCAGGTAGCCTAGTTGTTAGAGTGTTGGGCTAGTAACCGGAAGGTTGCAAGATCAAATCCCTGAAATGACAAGGGAAAAAATCTGTAATTCTACTCTATGAACAAGGCAGTTAACCCCACTGTTCCTAGACCAGTTAACCCACTGTTCCTAGACCAGTTAACCCACTGTTCCTAGACCAGTTAACCCACTGTTCCTAGACCAGTTAACCCATTGTTCCTAGACCAGTTAACCCACTGTTCCTAGACCAGTTCACCCACTATTCCTAGACCAATTAACCCACTGTTCCTAGACCAGTTAACTCACTATTCCTAGACCAATTAACCCACTGTTCCTAGACCAGTTAACCCACTGTTCCTAGACCAGTTAACCCACTGTTCCTAGACCAGTTAACCCACTGTTCCTAGGCCAGTTAACCCACTGTTCCTAGGCCAGTTCACCCACTGTTCCTAGACCAGTTAACCCACTGTTCCTCTGGTAGGCCGTCATTGAAAATAATAATTTGTTCTTTAACTGACTTGTCTATTTAAATAAAGGATAAATAAATACTTGGAGCTCACATATATGCAGTTAACAGTAGGCTATATTCCTTCAAATAAAGTATCTTTCAATACCCAAATTCCTTATTTACTCAGGCCAGTTTCAGACCAGATTACCGTACAATAGATGGTTAAGCTGACAACATCACGGAAATGATGCTCACCTTTCAACGGGGCAGAAAGCTGTGTGCTGTCATGGTTCTGGATGACCAGATAGCTAGCAACAATGACAATAAACTGTCATGGTTCTGGATGGCCAGATAGCTAGCAACAATGACAAGAAACTGTCATGTTTCTGGATAGCCAGATAGCTAGCAACAATGACAAGAAACTGTCATGTTTCTGGATGGCCAGATAGCTAGCAACAATGACAAGAAACTGTCATGTTTCTGGATGGCCAGATAGCTAGCAACAATGACAAGAAACTGTCATGTTTATGGATGGCCAGATAGCTAGCAACAATGACAAGAAACTGTTATGGGTTCTGGATGGCCAGATAGCTAGCAACAATGACAATAAACTGTTATGGGTTCTGGATGGCCAGATAGCTAGCAACAATGACAATAAACTGTCGTGCTTCTGGATGGCCAGATAGCTAGCAACAATGACAATAAACTGTCATGCTTCTGGATGGCCAGATAGCTAGCAACAATGACAAGAAACTCGTAAGTGGCTAGTTTTAACTAGTTTAATCTTTTTCTCGATAACATGTCTTTGTCACGGATCCCTCCGGAACATTCATTACGCACACCTGTCCCCTATTCCCACTGATTAGTACTTGTATAAGTTGACCCTTTGGTTTCCATTGGGCTGTCGATTATTGTTACACTGTCCGTTGGTGCGTGTGAGTACCTGTGCTGTGTGTTTTTTTTTTCAATAAACATTGAAGACAATGTTTGGTTTACAATTGTCAGTAATCTAAGTAAACCCCGTCTGATTTGTCCCATAGTTGTGCACGTGTCGATTTTTGTTGTTATTAAACAACCAACCCATATATGGATACTGGAAACTTAGCTACAGTAGCAACCACATCCTTTCTTTCCATTTTAGACTGCCTATTCTAGGTTTGGAATGGGCCCTGATATCCTCAACAAATTATATAACTGTACCATTAAGAGCATCTTGACTGGCTGCATCACCTCTTGGTAAGACAACAGCACTGCCCTCCATCGCATGGTGCTACAGAGGGCGTTTCGGACAGCGCCGTGCGGTCGGAGGCCGAGCAGTTGCCGAACCTGGCGGCGATGCAACCCGGTCAGGATGCTCTCGATGGTGCAGCTGTAGAACCTTTTGAGAATCTGAGGAACCCATGCCAAATCTTTTCAGTCTCCTGAGGGGGAATAGGTTCTGTCGTGCCCTCTTCACAAGTGTCTTGGTGTCCAGTACATCACTGGGGTTGAGATCCCTGCCATCCAGGACATATGCAGTACCAGTCAAAAGTTTGGACACACCTACTCATTCAAGGGTATTTCTTCAGTTGTATTATGTTCTACATTGTAGAATAATAGTGAAGACATCAAAACATTGACATTGATTACTGCATAGTTGGGTTTAGAGCTGCAAGAAAGACCTTTCACTGTACTTCTGACATTAAAACATGAAACTATAGATCCCTCCCTATTTAGTGTATTTCAGACTTCATATATAGCGACAATAGGCCTACCAACCACATTCCATCCTTCCTTCCTCCCTCATCTAAATCCTCTATTAACCTCCATACATGGCTCTGATCTGCCCTGGTCCCCTCACCTCCTAGTCAAGGTATTAATATCATAATGGCTCTGCCTCCCAATTCTATTACAGTTGCAGGCTAGCAGCCTCTAAACCGTGACACTGACAAATGGATCTGGGTTATAAACGGTCACCTTTACAGCTCCAGAAGATGTAAGCTAGGCTACAGATGTGCTCTAATGGGCCTTTAAATGGGAAACACTGAGAAATCACACAACCCTGCTATGAAACTAGAGCCTGGGTGTCCCAAATTGCACCTTATTCATTATTTAGTGCACTACTTTTGACCAGGGTCCATAAGGTTAGTAGTGCACTACTTTTGACCAGGGTCTATAGGGTAGTAGTGCACTACAATGGACCAGGGTCCATAGTAGTGCACTGTGTAGACAACAGGGTGCAGCTCAGTAATAGCCATGAAAATATGCCTGTTCACTGCAATGAAAGCAGAGGTTTGCTTGCCAGACTTTTAAGACTCTGATGTTGTAAGTTACAAAGGCGAGACTAACAGAATATCCCCCCATTCTTGTCCATAAAGCATGTCAATCCTTGCAGCATTAGTTTGACGTGTAGAACGAAGAGGTGGACCATGTTCACGTGAGTCACATTATTATTTGTATTTGTTTACTACTTCTTACACCCCTTTTTTTTCTCCGCAATTTTGTTCATATCCAATGGGTAGTTACAGTCTTGTCTCATCGCTGCAACTCCTGTAGGGACTCGGGAGAGGCAAAGGTCGAGAGGCGTACGTCCTCCGAAACACCAACCCCGATAAAGCCGCACTGCTTTTTGACACACCCAGATGCCAGCCGCACCAATGTGTCAGAGGAAACACCGTACAGCTGGCGACCGATGTCAGCGTGCATGCCTCCGGTCCGCCACAAGGAGTCGCTAGAGCTCGATGGGACAAGGACATCCCGGCGCACAATTGGCCCAGCGTCGTCAAGGTTAGGTGAGGATTTTGCCTCTGGTTATCGCCACTGGTTGACAACAAGCATTTCGCTACAACATCTGCTAAAGGACCAATAAAATTTGATTTGGTTCTATTTGTGACACTTGGTGCTCCGCTTCTCTCATCTCCTCATTGGTTTTTAGGAGCATATACCCATGTGGGTAATTGAAAGATGAACTGAGGTCCACACTCCAGTCCAGTTGGTGGTGGTAATGCACCTTAAAGTTGGTTGCCAACCGCCATATAAAGTCCAAAGAAGAAGAAGCCTGAAGGAGGAGAGATTACTAGAAACTAACTCAGTTGACCCTTTTATTTGTGGATTAATTGTCAGAGTAGAGGACCTTGTGCATTTCAGGTAAATTAACAACCCAATGTTTATATCCCAGGACAAATTAGCTAGCAACAGCAAGCTAGCTAGCTAAATTGCCATGAATGTTTAATGCTTTTTGACCTGTCCCCAAATGAATATAGTTGGTTCAGAGTTGGTTTTGGTATTTCAACCGGCTTGTCCTGATCGCGTCTGGTGTGTCAACATGTGCAGACGCAGGTGAGCAGCCGGTTAGACCGCTGCGCCACTCAGGAGCCCCTTGTGAGACCAGGGTTTTGACATTTTTATTTTACCTTTATTTAACTAGTCAGTTAAGAACAAATAGTTATTTACAATGACAGCGGGTTAACTGGCTTGTTCAGGGGAAGGACGACAGATTTTTACCTTTTCAGCTCTGAGATTTGATCTTGGAACCTTTCGGTTACTAGTCCAACGCTCTAACCACTAGGCTACCTACCTGTAATCATTAGTTGTAATCTGTTGCAAAAACGTTTACCGTTTACTCTAAGAACCAAACGAAAGCAAACAGAGCACGAAACAGGGAGGGGCTTACCTGCTATTGTCTAATAGAAACTCTCTTTTTTGTTGTAAAAGGCTTTTCCGTTTGGAGTAAACGGTTTCCTTTGCAAAACATTTTGCTACAGTCAAAACGTTTTTCAATGGAATCCGACTAATGAACACACCCCTGAAGAGTCTGTCGGCATTCATTCAGACAATCCACTCTATTGCATGTCCGGACTCCACCCTCATTTAGCGCCAAATTCAAATTGCAAATGTTTTCTAATCTTTATTGCTGTTGTTAGCGATGTCAAACAGATTTCCTACTGCTTGTCGTGTCCCACATTTGTTATCCCAATGTTCCTCGGGCTCCGAAGACGTGGATGTCGATTAAGGCAGACCACCCCCCCCCCCCACCTCTCTGATTCAGAGGGGGTTGGGTTAAATGCGGAAGACACATTTCAGTTGAAGGCATTCAGTTGTACAACTGATCAGGAATAACCTTTTCCCTCATCAAAGAAACAGCTCTTTTTCTACCATAGAGAATCATGTTAGTTCACTGCTTATACAACACTGCCCCCTGCCGGCGGATTTATATACTGCGCCTCTCTGTGGATGTCCCCGCAGGATGTCAGAGAACAAGGGTCCATCACAAAAGGGGGCAGGAATTTACCACCATCTGCTCAGGGCAAATTGACCTCAGATGCACCTCCACTGTATAACTCTGTCACATTCAATTAGTCCATAGAGGCTTGGTTATTAGCACATACAGCATTTCAAGGACAGAGAGAGCAGAGAACAGACTGGAGAGAAACAGAGAAAATGAGAGAGAGAGAGAGAGAGAGAGAGAGAGAGAGAGAGAGAGAGAGAGAGAGAGAGAGAGAGAGAGCAAAGAACAGACAGGAGAGAAACAAAGAGAGAGAGCAGAGAACAGACAGGAGAGAAACAGAGAAACAGAGAAAAGGAGAGAGAGAGACAGAGAGAGAGAGAGAGAGAGAGACAGAACAGACAGGAGAGAAACAGAGAAAAGGAGAGAGAGAGAGAGAGAGAGAGAGAGAGAGAGAGAGAGAGAGAGAGAGAGAGAGAGAGAGGAGAGAGAGAGAGAGAGAGAGAGAGAGAGAGAGAGAGAGAGAGGTAGAGAGAGAGGTAGAGAGAGGTAGAGAGAGAGAGAGAGAGAGAGAGAAACAGAGAAAAGGAGAGAGAGAGAGAAACAGAGAAAAGGAGAGAGAGAGAGAGAGAGAGAGAGAGAGGGAGAGAGAGGGAGAGAGAGAGAGAGAGAGAGAGAGAGAGAGAGAGAGAGAGAGAGAGAGCAGAGAACAGACAGGAGAGAAACAAAGAGAGAGAGCAGAGAACAGACAGGAGAGAAAAAGAGAAACAGAGAAACAGAGAGAGAGAGAGAGAGGGAGAGAGAGAGAGAGAGAGAAAGAGAGAGAGCAGAGAACAGACAGGAGAGAAACAAAGAGAGCGAGAGAGCAGAGAACAGACAGGAGAGACAGAGAGACAGAGCAGAGCATAGAAAAGACAGGAGAGAAACAGAGAGAGAGAGAGAGATTACTATCTCTTCATGGAATATACAAGGTCTGAGGTCAGCAGATTTTGGGCTAAAAAGCAGGAACCCAGAAGAAACATGGTACAGAAGAGCTGGACCCACTGGTTGCCCTCTAGGTTACAGGGAGCTGGTAGTCCCATCCATCAAACTACCAGGTGTTACACAGGAACAATAATCAAACAGGAACATTTTACATTTGGTTAGAAATAAGGAAATTCTCTCAACAGAGAAAAAGGGTGACAAACACCTACCTAGAAGTGACAGCATTCCCTCCCAAATATGCCCCCTTAAACACAACTATGACAACATAACCAACAAAAAGCAGCTCTGTCGCATGCTGGATCTGTACATAGTCACTGGTAGGCTTCGAGATGACCAACAAATCCAATCCCTTTTAGACAACTGTAAAGTTTGGTGGACAAAACGTTTCACTGCAAGAGTGAAGGTGTGTACTTGGCAGTAGAAAACCTAAACAGTATATTTGACCTCTCAGCTTCCCTATCAAATCTAAACATGTCAAGCAGACAACCTAAGAAAAAGTAACAGCAATGACAAATTGTTTGATGAAGAATGCAAAAACGTACGAAATTGAGAAACCTACCTAATCAAAAACATAGAGACCCAGAAAACCTGAGCCTACGCCTTCACTATGGTGAATCACTAAAACAATACAGAAATACACTACGGAAAAAGAAGGAACAGCACGTCAGAAATCAGCTCATTGTAATTGAAGAATCCATAGAATCTAACCCCTTCTGGGAAAATTGGAAAACTCGAAACCAACAACAACACGAAGAGTTATCTAGCCAAAACAGAGATGTGAGGATAAACAGCTTCTCCAATCTTTTTGGCTCTATTACAAACAGCAAAAACATATACATGATTAAATACAAATCTTAGAATCAACTACTAAAGACGACCTGAACCCACTGGATTCTTCAATTACAATGAATGACCTACAGGACAAGAATCCATGTTCAGTATCATCAACCGCCAACGTCTCCTCAGCGAAAACAATGTCCTCCGCAAATGACAAATTGTCTTCTTATCAAAATACCTGATATACAGTTGAAGTCGGAAGTTTACATTGTTAGGTTGGAACCATTAAAACTCGTTTTTCAACCACTACACAAATTTCTTGTTAACAAACTATAGTTTGGCAAGTCGGTTAGGACATCTACTTTGTGCATGACACAAGTAATTTTTCTAACAATTGTTTACAGACAGATTATTTCACTTATAATTCACTGTATCACAATTCCAGTGGGTCAGAAGTTTACATACACTAAGTTGACTGCCTTTAAACAGCTTGGAAAATTCCAGAAAATGACGTCATGGCTTTAGAAGCTTCTGATAGGCTAATTGACATAATTTGAGTCAATTGGAGGTGTACCTGTGGATGCAATTCAAGGCCATACCTTCAAATTCAGTACCACTTTGCTTGACATCATGGGAAAATCAAAAGAAGTCAGCGAAGACCTCAGAAAAAAAATTGTAGACCTCCAAGTCTGGTTCATCCTTGGGAGCAATTTACAAACGTCTGAAGGTACCACGTTCATCTGTACAAACAATAGTACGCAAGTATAAACACCATTGGACCACGCAGCCATCATATCGCTCATGAAGGAGACGCGTTCTGTCTCCTAGAGATGAACGTACTTTGGTGCAAAAAGTTCAATTAAACCCCAGAACAACAGCAAAGGACCTTGTGAAGATGCTGGAGGAAACAGGTACAAAAGTATCTATATCTACATAACCTGAAAGGCCGCTCAGCAAGAAAGAAGCCACTGCTCCAAAACCGCCATAAAAAAGCCAGACTACGGTTTGCAACTACACATGGGGACAAAGATCGTACTTTCTGGAGAAATGTCCACTGGCCTGATCAAACAAAAATAGAACTGTTTGGCTATAATGACCATCGTAATGTTTGGAGGAAAAATGGGGATGCTTGCAAGCCGAAGAACACCATCCCAACCGTGAAGCACGGGGGTGGCAGCATCATGTTGTGGGGGTGCTTTGCTGCAGGAGGGACTGGTGCACTTCTCAAAATAGATGGCATCATGAGGTAGGAAAATTATGTGGATATATTGAAGCAACATCTCAAGACATCAGTCAGGAAGTTAAAGCTTGGTGGCAAATCGGTCTTCCAAATGGACAATGACTCCAAGCATACTTCCAAAGTTGTGGCAAAATGGCTTATGTACAACAAAGTCAAGGTTTTGGAGTGGCCATCACAAAGACCTGACCTCATTCCTATAGAAGATTTGTGGGCAGAACTGAAAAAGCGTGTGCGACAAAGGAGGCCTACAAATCTGACTCAGTTACACCAGCCCTATCAGGAGGAATGGGCCAAAATTCACCCAACTTATTGTGTGAAGCTTGTGGAAGGTTACCCGAAACGTTTGACACAAGTTAGACAATTGAAAGGCAATGCTACCAAATACTAATTGAGTGTATGTAAACTTCTGACCCACTGGGAATGTGAGGAAAGAAATAAAAGCTGAAATAAATCATTATCTCTACTATTATTCTGACATTTTACATTCTTAAAATAAAGTGGTGATCCTAACTGACCTAAGACAGGGAATTTGTTACTAGGATTAAATGTCAGCAATTGTGAAAAACTGAGTTTAAATTTGGCTAAGGTGTATGTAAACTTCCGACTTCAACTGTACATCCTGCACCCCATTATTGACAAGCAAACAAAACAAAATCAGTTTTTAGACTCATTTCAGCATGAGGGTCTGCCTGATACAAATTGATGGAAAGCGGTGTTGGGGGGAAAAACACATGATATCATGAAATCAACGTACACAAACAACAAGTCATCTGCCTCTAACCCTAGGAAGCTCTTTGCCACCTTCTCCTCCCTCCTGAATCCCCCCCCCCCTCCTCCCTCTCTGCAGATGACTTCGTCAACCATTTTGAAAAGAAGGTCGCCGACATCCGATCCTCGTTTGCTAAGTCAAACGACACCGCTGGTTCTGCTCACACTGCCCTAACCTGTGCTTTGACCTCTTTCTCCCCTCTCTCCCCAGATGAAATCTCGCGTCTTGTGACGGCCGGCCGCCCCACAACCTGCCCGCTTGACCCTATCCCCTCCTCTCTTCTCCAGACCATTTCCGGAGACCTTCTCCCTTACCTCACCTCGCTCATCAACTCATCCTTGACCGCTGGCTACGTCCCGTCTTCAAGAGAGCGAGAGTTGCACCCCTTCTGAAAAAACCTACACTCGATCCCTCCGATGTCAACAACTACAGACCAATATCTCTTCTTTCTTTTCTCTCCAAAACTCTTGAACGTGCCGTCCTTGGCCAGCTCACCCGCTATCTCTCTCAGAATGACCTTCTTGATCCAAATCAGTCAGTTTTCAAGACTAGTCATTCAACTGAGACTGCTCTTCTCTGTGTCACGGAGGCGCTCCGCACTGCTAAAGCTAACTCTCTCTCCTCTGCTCTCATCCTTCTAGACCTATCGGCTGCCTTTGATACTGTGAACCATCAGATCCTCCTCTCCACCCTCTCCGAGTTGGGCATCTCCGGAGCGGCCCACGCTTGGATTGCGTCCTACCTGACAGGTCGCTCCTACCAGGTGGCGTGGCGAGAATCTGTCTCCGCAACACGTGCTCTCACCACTGGTGTCCCCCAGGGCTCTGTTCTAGGCCCTCTCCTATTCTCACTATACACCAAGTCACTTGGCTCTGTCATATCCTCACATGGTCTCTCCTATCATTGCTATGCAGACGACACACAATTAATCTTCTCCTTACCCCCTTCTGATAACCAGGTGGTGAATCGCATCTCTGCATGTCTGGCAGACATATCAGTGTGGATGACGGATCATCACCTCAAGCTGAACCTCGGCAAGACGGAGCTGCTCTTCCTCCCGGGGAAGGACTGCCCGTTCCATGATCTCGCCATCACGGTTGACAACTCCATTGTGTCCTCCTCCCAGAGCGCTAAGAACCTTGGCGTGATCCTGGACAACACCCTGTCGTTCTCAACTAACATCAAGGCGGTGGCCCGTTCCTGTAGGTTCATGCTCTACAACATTCGCAGAGTACGACCCTGCCTCACACAGGAAGCGGCGCAGGTCCTAATACAGGCACTTGTCATCTCCCGTCTGGATTACTGCAACTCGCTGTTGGCTGGGCTCCCTGCCTGTGCCATTAAACCTCTACAACTCATCCAGAACGCCGCAGCCCGTTTGGTGTTCAACCTTCCCAAGTTCTCTCACGTCACCCCGCTCCTCCGCTCTCTCCACTGGCTTCCAGTTGAAGCTCGCATCCGCTACAAGACCATGGTGCTTGCCTACGGAGCTGTGAGGGGAACGGCACCTCCGTACCTTCAGGCTCTGATCAGGCCCTACACCCAAACAAGGGCACTGCGTTCATCCACCTCTGGCCTACTCGCCTCCCTACCTCTGAGGAAGTACAGGTCCCGCTCAGCCCAGTCAAAACTGTTCGTTGCTCTGGCACCCCAATGGTGGAACAAACTCCCTCACGACGCCAGGTCAGCGGAGTCAATCACCACCTTCCGGAGACACCTGAAACCCCACCTCTTTAAGGAATACCTAGGATAGGATAAAGTAATCCTTCTAACCCCCCCCTTAAAAGATTTAGATGGACTATTGTAAAGTGGTTGTTCCACTGGATATCATAAGGTGAATGCACCAATTTGTAAGTGGCTCTGGATAAGAGCGTCTGCTAAATGACTTAAATGTAAATGTAAATGTAAGTCTGGGGTTAAAATAGGCAATACACATACATTTATAAACATACACCTATTAATTGAAATGCATTCCAGGTGACTACCTCATGATGCTGGTTGAGAGAAATGCCAAGAGTGTGCAACGCTGTCATCAACAACAAGTGTGGCGTTAAAATAGGCAGTAAACATACATTACTTTCCTCAGGGCCGGGGTGTGAGACAGGGATGCAGCTTGAGCCCCACCCTCTTTAACATATATATCAATTACTTGGCGAGGGCACTCGAACAGATTGCAGCACATCTTCAACAACGACTACATGACCGAAAGATTGTGAGGTCTGTGGAGAGAAAGTAGCACCATGTAGCCAGCTGGTCTGTGGACAGAAAGCAGCACCATGTAGCCAGCTGGTCTGTGGAGAGAAAGCAGCACCATGTAGCCAGCTGGTCTGTGGACAGAAAGCAGCACCATTTAGCCTGCAGGTCTGTGGACAGAAAGCAGCACCATTTAGCCAGCAGGTCTGTGGACAGAAAGCAGCACCATGTAGCCAGCTGGTCTGTGGACAGAAAGCAGCACCATTTAGCCAGCTGATCTGTGGACTGAAAGAAGCACAATTTAGCCAGCTGATCTGTGGACAGAAAGCAGCACCATTTAGCCAGCTGGTCTGTGACCAGAAAGCAGCACCATGTAGCCAGCTGGTCTGTGGACAGAAAGCAGCACCATGTAGCCTGCAGGTCTGTGGACAGAAAGCAGCACCATTTAGCCAGCTGGTCTATGGACAGAAAGCAGCACCATGTAGCCAGCTGGTATATGAAGAGAAAGCAGCACCATTTAGCCAGCAGGTCTGTGAACAAAAAGCAGCACCATTTAGCCAGCAGGTCTGTGGACAGAAAGCAGCACCATTTAGCCTGCAGGTCTGTGAACAAAAAGCAGCACCAAATAGCCAGCAGGTCTGTGGACAGAAAGCAGCACCATTTAGCCAGCTGGTCTGTGGACAGAAAGCAGCACCATTTAGCCACCTGGTCTGTGAACAGAAAGCAGCACCATTTAGCCAGCTGGTCTGTGGACTGAAAGCAGCACCATTTAGCCAGCAGGTCTGTGGACAGAAAGCAGCACCATTTAGCCAGCAGGTCTGTGGACAGAAAGAGGCACCATTTAGCCAGCTGATCTGTGAACAGAAAGCAGCACCATTTAGCCAGCTGGTCTGTGGACAGAAAGCAGCACCATTTAGCCAGCTGGTCTGTGGACTGAAAGCAGCACCATTTAGCCAGCAGGTCTGTGGACAGAAAGCAGCACCATTTAGCCAGCTGGTCTGTGGACAGAAAGCAGCACCATTTAGCCAGCTGGTCTGTAGACAGAAAGCAGCACCATGTAGCCTGCAGGTCTGTGGACAGAAAGCAGCACCATTTAGCCAGCAGGTCTGTGAACAGAAAGCAGCACCATTTAGCCTGCAGGTCTGTGAACAGAAAGCAGCACCATGTAGCCTGCAGGTCTGTGGACAGAAAGCAGCACCATTTAGCCAGCAGGTCTGTGGACAGAAAGCAGCACCATTAAGCCTGCAGGTCTGTGGACAGAAAGCAGCACCATTTAGCCAGCTGGTCTGTGGACAGAAAGCAGCACCATTTAGCCAGCTGGTCTGTGGAAAGAAAGCAGCACAATTTAGCCAGCAGGTCTGTGGACAGAAAGCAGCACCATTTAGCCAGCTGGTCTGTGAACAGAAAGCAGCACCATTTAGCCAGCTGGTCTGTGGACTGAAAGCAGCACCATTTAGCCAGCAGGTCTGTGGACAGAAAGCAGCACCATTTAGCCAGCAGGTCTGTGGACAGAAAGAGGCACCATTTAGCCAGCTGATCTGTGAACAGAAAGCAGCACCATTTAGCCAGCTGGTCTGTGGACAGAAAGCAGCACCATTTAGCCAGCTGGTCTGTGGACTGAAAGCAGCACCATTTAGCCAGCAGGTCTGTGGACAGAAAGCAGCACCATTTAGCCAGCTGGTCTGTGGACAGAAAGCAGCACCATTTAGCCAGCTGGTCTGTAGACAGAAAGCAGCACCATGTAGCCTGCAGGTCTGTGGACAGAAAGCAGCACCATTTAGCCAGCAGGTCTGTGAACAGAAAGCAGCACCATTTAGCCTGCAGGTCTGTGAACAGAAAGCAGCACCATGTAGCCTGCAGGTCTGTGGACAGAAAGCAGCACCATTTAGCCAGCAGGTCTGTGGACAGAAAGCAGCACCATTAAGCCTGCAGGTCTGTGGACAGAAAGCAGCACCATTTAGCCAGCTGGTCTGTGGACAGAAAGCAGCACCATTTAGCCAGCTGGTCTGTGGAAAGAAAGCAGCACAATTTAGCCAGCAGGTCTGTGGACAGAAAGCAGCACCATTTAGCCAGCTGGTCTGTGAACAGAAAGCAGCACCATTTAGCCAGCTGGTCTGTGGACTGAAAGCAGCACCATTTAGCCAGCTGGTCTGTGGACTGAAAGCAGCACCATTTAGCCAGCAGGTCTGTGGACAGAAAGAGGCACCATTTAGCCAGCTGATCTGTGAACAGAAAGCAGCACCATTTAGCCAGCTGGTCTGTGGACAGAAAGCAGCACCATTTAGCCAGCTGGTCTGTGGACTGAAAGCAGCACCATTTAGCCAGCAGGACTGTGGACAGAAAGCAGCACCATTTAGCCAGCTGGTCTGTGGACAGAAAGCAGCACCATTTAGCCAGCTGGTCTGTAGACAGAAAGCAGCACCATATAGCCTGCAGGTCTGTGGACAGAAAGCAGCACCATTTAGCCAGCAGGTCTGTGAACAGAAAGCAGCACCATTTAGCCTGCAGGTCTGTGAACAGAAAGCAGCACCATGTAGCCTGCAGGTCTGTGGACAGAAAGCAGCACCATTTAGCCAGCTGGTCTGTGGACAGAAAGCAGCACCATTTAGCCAGCTGGTATATGAAGAGAAAGCAGCACCATTTAGCCAGCAGGTCTGTGGACAGAAAGCAGCACCATTTAGCCAGCTGGTCTGTGAACAGAAAGCAGCACCATTTAGCCAGCTGGTATATGAAGAGAAAGCAGCACCATTTAGCCAGCAGGTCTGTGGACAGAAAGCAGCACCATTTAGCTAGCAGGTCTGTGGACAGAAAGAGGCACCATTTAGCCAGCTGATCTGTGAACAGAAAGCAGCACCATTTAGCCAGCTGGTCTGTGGACAGAAAGCAGCACCATTTAGCCAGCTGGTCTGTGGACTGAAAGCAGCACCATTTAGCCAGCAGGTCTGTGGATAGAAAGCAGCACCATTTAGCCAGCTGGTCTGTGGACAGAAAGCAGCACCATTTAGCCAGCAGGTCTGTGGACAGAAAGCAGCACCATTTAGCTAGCAGGTCTGTGGACAGAAAGAGGCACCATTTAGCCAGCTGATCTGTGAACAGAAAGCAGCACCATTTAGCCAGCTGGTCTGTGAACAGAAAGCAGCACCATATAGCCAGCTCGTCTGTGAACAGAAAGCAGCACCATTTAGCCAGCAGTTCTGTGAACAGAAAGCAGCACCATTAAGCCTGCAGGTCTGTGGACAGAAAGCAGCACCATTTAGCCAGCTGGTATATGAAGAGAAAGCAGCACCATTTAGCCAGCAGGTCTGTGGACAGAAAGCAGCACCATGTAGCCAGCTGGTATATGAAGAGAAAGCAGCACCATTTAGCCTGCAGGTCTGTGAACAGAAAGCAGCACCATTTAGCCAGCAGGTCTGTGGACAGAAAGCAGCACCATTTAGCCAGCTGGTCTGTGGACAGAAAGCAGCACCATTTAGCCAGCTCGTCTGTGGACAGAAAGTAGCACCATTTAGCCAGCTCGTCTGTGGACAGAAAGCAGCACCATTAAGCCAGCTGGTCTGTGGACAGAAAGCAGCACCATTTAGCCAGCTTGTCTGTGGACAGAAAGCAGCACCATTTAGCCAGCTGGTCTGTGGACTGAAAGCAGCACCATTTACCCAGCTGGTCTGTGGACTGAAAGCAGCACCATTTAGCCGGCAGGTCTGTGGACAGAAAGCAGCACCATTAAGCCAGCTGGTCTGTGGACTGAAAGCAGCACCATTAAGCCAGCTGGTCTGTGGACTGAAAGCAGCACAGTGTAGCCAGCTGGTCTGTGGACAGAAAGCAGCACCATGTAGCCTGCTGGTCTGTGGACAGGAAGCAGCACCATTTAGCCTGCAGGTCTGTGGACAGAAAGCATTCAGACGTAGTAAATATCAAACAAGGATTAACGGATTAATAACACCTTTAAATATCCCTCTAATACTCCCTTATGCCGTCCCAAACGGCACCCTACTTCCTATACTGTATAGTGCACATCTGTTGACGAGGGCCCATATTTGGACTTATCCCGTCTCTTCCCTCTCATCAAATGTCATCCATTTCTTCTTCTTCTTCTTCTTCTTCTTCTTCTTCTTCTTCTTCTTCTTCTTCTTCTTCTTCTTCTTCTTCTTCTTCTTCTTCTTCTTCTTCCTCTTCTCTATTATCTCTTCTTCTCTATTCTCTTCTTCTTCTTCTCTATTCTCTTCTTCTTCTCTATTCTTATCTTCTTCTCTATTCTCTTCTTCTTCTTCTTCTCTATTCTCTTCTTCTCTATTCTCTTCTTCTTCTCTATTCTCTTCTTCTTCTTCTCTATTCTCTTCTTCTTCTTCTCTATTCTCTTCTTCTTCTCTATTCTCTTCTTCTTCTTCTTCTCTATTCTCTTCTTCTTCTCTATTCTCGTCTTCTTCTCTATTCTCTTCTTCTTCTTCTCTATTCTCTTCTTCTTCTTCTCTATTCTCTTCTTCTTCTCTATTCTCTTCTTCTTCTTCTTCTCTATTCTCTTCTTCTTCTCTATTCTCGTCTTCTTCTCTATTCTCTTCTTCTTCTTCTCTATTCTCTTCTTCTTCTCTATTCTCTTCTTCTTCTTCTCTATTCTCTTCTTCTTCTCTATTCTCTTCTTCTTCTCTATTTTCCTTCTTCTTCTTCTTCTTCTGTATTCTCTCTTCTTCTTCTTCTGTATTCTCTCTTCTTCTTCTTCTTCTTCTTCTTCTTCTCTATTCTCTTCTTCTTCCTCCTCTCTATTCTGTCTCTTTCACTGGTCTAACTGGGGCTGTGGAAGGAGCTACGGGAGATAAGACCCAGTCACAGACAAAAAACTCCCCACAGACTTTAATCTCTCTTTCCATCCTCTTTCTGTCAAAGTCTGACAGTGTTCTTTCTCCACTAGTCTTCCTCTGTTTGTGTGTGTGTATGTGTGTGTGTGTGTGTGTGTGTGTGTGTGTGTGTGTGTGTGTGTGTGTGTGTGTGTGTGTGTGTGTGTGTGTGTTGTGTGTGTGTGTGTGTGTGTGTGTGTGTGTGTGTGTGTGTGTGTGTGTGTGTGTGTGTGTGTGTGTGTGTGTGTGTGTGTGTGTGTGTGTGTGTGTGTGTGTGTGTGTGTGTGTGTGTGCAGTGAGAGGAGAATCTGGGGACTTACATCCAATTAGGAAGACAGAACCATCTTTACATTCAACCTATATGTGATATTGAGACACACACGTACACACATGTTCACAGACCAAATATAAATGTTATATGGAGCTGCTGCCAGGAAGTGGGGAGATGTTTTTTACATGGGTTCTCCAGAAAAGGTCAGTTACGCCTGCTTGTATTTCACACCAAGTCTCTGTGGAACCTAGTGGTAGTTTATTTTACAGTAGGAATATAGGAAAGTCATATTTTCTCCCTAACTGGTCTCTGGGGTAAATACACTACATGATCAAAAGTATGACACCTGCTTGTCGAACTTCTCATTAGAATATCATGGGCATTAATATAGAGTTTGTCCCCCCCTTTGCTGCTATAACAGCCTCCAGTCTTCTGGGAAGGTTTTCCACTAGATGTTGGAACACTGATGCAGGGACTTGCTTCCATTCAGCCACAAGAGCATTAGTGAGGTCGGGCACTGATGTTGGGCGATTAGGCCTGGCTAAGACACCCCAAACTTTTGAACAGTAATATATATATATATATATTTATATATTTTTTACCTTCACTGTATTTAACTAGGCAAGCCAGTTAGGAACAAATTGGTATTTACAATGACGGCCTTCCCCGATGACAGTGGGCCAACTGTGCACCGTCCTATGGGACTCCCAATCATGTGATACAGCCTGGATTCGAAGCAGGGGCCGTAATGACACCTCTTGCACTGAGATGCAGCGACTTAGACCGCTGTGACACTCGGGAGCCGCAGCTGGGTGGTTTGAGCCCTGAATTCTGATTAGTCGTGGTATATTGGCCATATACCACACCTCCTCGGGCATTATTGCTTTAAATATAACACTTGTAATGTCTTTATCTTTTAAACTCCTTTTTGAGTGCAGTGTTTACTGTCAATTTCTAATATTTTTTGGTTGATGTTGTAAACATGTTTCCTATGTCAATAAAGCCTCTTTGAATATAGACAAAGAATTCAAAAACAAATTATTTAGGAACTTCTGTGCGTGTAATGTTTACTGTACATGTTTGGTTATTTCACTTTTATCTATTTCACTTGCTTTGGCAATGTTAATGTACATTTCCCATGCCAATAAAGCCGAGAGAGAGAGAGAGAGAGAGAGAGAGAGAGAGAGAGAGAGAGAGAGAGAGAGAGAGAGAGCAGAGAACAGACAGGAGTGTTAGAATATTTTATCAAGGGTTAAGATAAATTATTAAATAATTCTACCCAGAGACTTAACCATGAGGATTATTTGTTAGGTAGCATGTAGGGGGGTAGAAAGGAATGTCTGTGTGTGTGCCTAACGAAAACTAAGGGATCATTAACCTATGGTTGAACCACTAAGCTATAACTCTGTGGAGATAAGGGAGAATAGTTCAAGCCCTCTGGGTTTTCCGTATCTGGGGGTGGGAGGGGGGGGGGTGGGGGGCTGGAACTGTCAGCTAAGTGGTAATAAACTGTGGTAAAAGGCTTCAGGAGTGGGGATGTATATCTCACTAGGTCAGGATATTAAACCTCCTCCATGTATATCTCACTAGGTCAGGATATTAAACCTCCTCCATGTATATCTCACTAGGTCAGGATATTAAACCTCCTCCATGTATATCTCACTAGGTCAGGATATTAAACCTCCTCCATGTATATCTCACTAGGTCAGGATATTAAACCTCCTCCATGTATATCTCACTAGGTCAGGATATTAAACCTCCTCCATGTATATCTCACTAGGTCAGGATATTAAACCTCCTCCATGTATATCTCACTAGGTCAGGATATTAAACCTCCTCCATGTATATCTCACTAGTTCAGGATATTAAACCTCCTCCATGTATATCTCACTAGGTCAGGATATTAAACCTCTGCCAGGTATATCTCACTAGGTCAGGATATTATACCTCCGCCATGTATATCTCACTAGGTCAGGGTATTAAACCTCCTCCATGTATATCTCACTAGGTCAGGATACTAAACCTCCTCCATGTATATCTCACTAGGTTAGGATATTAAACCTCCACCATGTATATCTCACTAGGTCAGGGTATTAAACCTCCATGTATATCTCACTAGGTCAGGATATTAAACCTCCTCCATGTATATCTCACTAGGTCAGGATATTAAACCTCCACCATGTATATCTCACTAGGTCAGGATATTAAACCTCCTCCATGTATATCTCACTAGGTCAGGATATTAAACCTCCTCCATGTATATCTCACTAGGTCAGGATATTAAACCTCCACCATGTATATCTCACTAGGTCAGGATATTAAACCTCCTCCATGTATATCTCACTAGGTCAGGATATTAAACCTCCTCCATGTATATCTCACTAGGTCAGGATATTAAACCTCCACCATGTATATCTCACTAGGTCAGGATATTAAACCTCCTCCATGTATATCTCACTAGGTCAGGATATTAAACCTCCTCCATGTATATCTCACTAGGTCAGGATATTAAACCTCCACCATGTATATCTCACTAGGTCAGGATATTAAACCTCCTCCATGTATATCTCACTAGGTCAGGATATTAAACCTCCTCCATGTATATCTCACTAGGTCAGGATATTAAACCTCCTCCATGTATATCTCACTAGGTCAGGATATTAAACCTCCTCCATGTATATCTCACTAGGTCAGGATATTAAACCTCCTCCATGTATATCTCACTAGGTCAGGATATTAAACCTCCTCCATGTATATCTCACTAGGTCAGGATATTAAACCTCCTCCATGTATATCTCACTAGGTCAGGATATTAAACCTCCTCCATGTATATCTCACTAGGTCAGGATATTAAACCTCCTCCATGTATATCTCACTAGTTCAGGATATTAAACCTCCTCCATGTATATCTCACTAGGTCAGGATATTAAACCTCTGCCAGGTATATCTCACTAGGTCAGGATATTATACCTCCGCCATGTATATCTCACTAGGTCAGGGTATTAAACCTCCTCCATGTATATCTCACTAGGTCAGGATACTAAACCTCCTCCATGTATATCTCACTAGGTTAGGATATTAAACCTCCACCATGTATATCTCACTAGGTCAGGGTATTAAACCTCCATGTATATCTCACTAGGTCAGGATATTAAACCTCCTCCATGTATATCTCACTAGGTCAGGATATTAAACCTCCACCATGTATATCTCACTAGGTCAGGATATTAAACCTCCTCCATGTATATCTCACTAGGTCAGGATATTAAACCTCCTCCATGTATATCTCACTAGGTCAGGATATTAAACCTCCACCATGTATATCTCACTAGGTCAGGATATTAAACCTCCTCCATGTATATCTCACTAGGTCAGGATATTAAACCTCCTCCATGTATATCTCACTAGGTCAGGATATTAAACCTCCACCATGTATATCTCACTAGGTCAGGATATTAAACCTCCTCCATGTATATCTCACTAGGTCAGGATATTAAACCTCCTCCATGTATATCTCACTAGGTCAGGATATTAAACCTCCACCATGTATATCTCACTAGGTCAGGATATTAAACCTCCTCCATGTATATCTCACTAGGTCAGGATATTAAACCTCCTCCATGTATATCTCACTAGGTCAGGATATTAAACCTCCTCCATGTATATCTCACTAGGTCAGGATATTAAACCTCCTCCATGTATATCTCACTAGGTCAGGATATTAAACCTCCTCCATGTATATCTCACTAGGTCAGGATATTAAACCTCCTCCATGTATATCTCACTAGGTCAGGATATTAAACCTCCTCCATGTATATCTCACTAGGTCAGGATAAATTCTTATATATATTTTCAAAGAAGCTTGGATCATCATTATTCGGACCGTATAGGTTGATAAGCCATATCTGTTTATTGTCCAATAACATATTTAAAATAATCCATCTACCTTGAGGATCTGCTTGGACAATTTGCACATTTGGATCAAAATTATTATTAATTAAAACCATCACCCCTTTTGAATTTCTTTGCCCATGGGAGAAGTATATTTCACCCCTCCAGTTCTTTTACCACAAAACTTAATCTAAAACTGTTGAATGGGTTTCCTGTACCATGATATTTGCATTGCTACTAAGTAAACCTCCAATTGGTCCCTATACTATTCCACCTGCTAAAAGCCCTCCTCATCCCGAGTTGGGTTGTCATCCCAATGCCCGGCAGACCACCCACGACCCCCTGTATCCCATAGCCCTGAACCAACTGGGATCCATCCTTTGAAAAGAGCACACAGTGCCATTTACCGAATTGAAGTAGATCAACTGCCAAATGCATTTCCATCGCCCTCACCTCAATTTGTATTACATATAGCTGTGGATCATCCTCTATAGTCCCTAACATCTTTTACTCCTTCGCAACAGTTGTGGGATACACACATACACCCACACACACTCAACCCTTACCCCCACACAACCATAAGCTCACTTTCTCAACAATTGCACCAACCCAGAGCCCAACTCAAGATAGATCTTGATTTACAAATGCACTTGCAGTTGCATGAGAAGGCCTGCAAGACTGTGCAAGAAATGGGCAAACATTTTGAGATTTTATTTACCATTGTCACATCCTAGATGATGGAGGTCAAATGTACACCTTTTCCCTGAAACATCCACAATACGGTCACCCGTATTGACCATATTCCCAAGCATCTCCATGCAGTCCGATTTAGATTTTGTGCCACTAGGGTCACAATAATTTACCCCTCTCTGAATGTCCGAGTGTGACCCCCTCCCCATGGGTTACTGCAGCTAGTGTTGCCAGCACTGTCACTGCCTGGGTGGGGGCACCCCACCGGAATCCCCACCGGCTCGGTACAAGGTCGTCAAGGTTCTCATTAGCAGCTTGGAGAATGTCCTTGTGTAGTATGCTCTCCCTTTAGGGGGCTTTGGCTTTGCAGGACCAACCCTGCCAAGCAGGCTCAGAATCTTGACGGGGCAGTGCTGCTCTTGGTCTCTGACCTCATTTTGGCTGCATACAGACCGCTGACAGCAGGCACATAAAACAGTTAGGGACTTCTTAGTATCTGGGTCATTCAGGTGGGTGTCTAGGGTATAGGGTCATGGACCGTACCATTAAAATAGGATCATAAATTAATAATTAGATATAATTTATTTGAAAAATGTAGTTCCCCATGGTAGGACAATAAAAAATCAAATGTATCATTTATTTTAAAACTGTTCCACCATGATAGGACAATAAATAAATAAGACGCATAATTCATTATAAAAGTATATCCATCATTTGAACAACATTGAAAGCCCTCTCATACCCGGCTCACAGCGATACATTGACTATGGGATATGCAACCATTTCATTACTCACTCTCTCAACTTTCCAAACATAACAAATACAATTTAAATAAACACACACCACACCATCCACACATACTGTGCCTCCTGTTTACTTAGTTTCTATCTTCACTATGTTGAATTAGTGCTTGGTGTCCAATTAGTTATATGTGAAGATATATAAAAATGCAATACTTTTTATTGTATTGTTACAATCCATAACCGGGCTAGAATTGTGTTTATTTTCCTCATCTATGAGAACTTTGTATTTTTTTTTTTAATAACCATGGAGTAGTCTTTGTGTTTCTGAACAACTGGTTTTCAATATATAGTTTATCAACGACGAGAGCTACTCGTTTCCCTTTTAATCTATTTTCTTTTAAAATTGGATACAGAACTTTGCACCGTTCTGCAATTTCTTTCGGAAACTGATCATTCATGACAATTTTGGTCCCAGCAAGTCTTTTACCCAGGCTTTTAACCATTATTTTATCTTTAAATGAAGCAAATTTGGCAACGACTGGGCGTTCGAAGCGGTGTACACGTCAAGTTGGATTTTGTCGATAACTTCGCATGGGATCTGAAGTGCTGTAAGGAGGAACTCTCTAACTACAGATTCAGGAACTTCCCCTTCTTTCTCCTGGATACCTGTAAGTACCAGATTCTCTCTCATTGATCTAGTATTTATGTCCAGTAAGGCTTCCCTCAGAACGGTGTTCTCCTTTTTAATTTCATTCATTTCGGTTTCAATCTTATTGACTGTCCCTTTTAGCTTGTGTGTTTCCTTCTCCAAATGTCACAGCTTTTTCATCACTCATCTCGAGGCTTACCTTCAACTCTTATTTATCCTTACTAACTAATTCAAGTATACCCAGTTTGTAATTTATTGATTTTAACAGATCCGTTTCGACCTTTACCATTCCCGGTGGTGAAAATATTAAATCGTCTGTGTCTGTAGAAGAGTCACGTTTGCGTTTTGAAATCGGTTGCCCTGTCTTACTCTCCATCATGTTTGGGTGTTGCTTGTTTTCGTAATGTTTGTCGATAAATGTCTTAAGATTGGTTTTTTGTTATTATCCAGATTGAAGGTTATCACCCACCATATTATGTAGTGCTAATATTTTAGTCTAACTTGCCGATATTGAATATTACGTTTTATCTTGAGGTGCTCTACATAATTTCGTTCAGTCCGCCACAGTATGTACCTGTGCACGTAACATTAAGACTTTAATCTTTATCAAATATCATAAAAACATTCTACTGTTTGAATTTTTGACAAATGTATCGCGCAATAATTTATTATTATAATTATTAAATTAACAGTAGTATCGTATTCGCGTCCCCTAGCGTCCGTGGGAAACAGTGGGATCAAATGTGTCATCTCTCGCCCTCCGTATTTCTCATGACGACATATTGTCTGTGAAGAGCAAATTCTGGAAAGCCAAGAGAGAAAGAGGATTACTATTTATTCCTGAACAATACACGAAGTATCTGTCATTTAAGATAAAAAAAAAATGGGTAAGTTACGATGTTGTGTTTCTAGGCCGTGTTATGATCGTGTGCTTCATACACGGGGCGAGAGAATACGTTCTTGTCAAATCCCTACTAGCTAAGTTAACTCCCTAGTTGACGTAGCTAGCAAGCCGAAAATGATTGTTTATAATATCGGAATGATATGGGTGTTTGTCTACAAATTGCCACCTTTCCTGGTAAAGTATTAGGTTGTTCTAGACGACGTTTCCTTCAAGAAAGTAACGTTAGAGACAGCGTTATAAGCTAATTTAGCAATTTCAACAGCTAACGTTACATGCATCGTCTGTTAGCTAGTAAGCTTTTTTGCTGTGTTAGAAGGTAACGTTAGCATGGAAGCTAACTAGTACGCAGGTCGTTAGCCATATAACGTTAACAGGTTTTGCTAGTTAACTGTCAATTTAACTAGATACTGCAGTTAGCAACCAGTCATACCACTGGTACGTTTGTATTGACACTGAGTTAACTAGGGCGGGCCACACCTACGTAATTTTTTGTTGTTGACAAGCTAACGTTAACCATCGTAACGTTAACTAGTTGGCTAGTTAGCTATCTAGCTAGCTACATTTACTCAAACGTTGCTACCACATAAGGTTCATAACTGAACTAACTTAGCTTGCTCGCTAGCTATCGTACTCCATTGAATTTAATGAATTGTCACATTTGTGTCACAAGACTGTGACCCAAGTGATGACTGCTGCTCAAGACCGCTAGCTAGCCAGAAGTTATTTCTAGTATATTTTATTTTGGACTCAATGTTAGCCACATGTCAAAACTCAGACACGTGGAAAAAGGCTCACTTTCTATTGATAGTGTAATTGAGATGTCTCAACTATTTAGGCAGGGAGGAGTCAGTTGTTTACTTCTAGTTTGAGAGGGGGCAATGATAGAAAATACTGGAAGTGTGTGTGTGTGTCCAGTAGAGAGAACTAGCATTATCACCTACCTATATGAGTATCATCACTTTTTTTCAGGTTCTCGTTGTCCTCAACATATCTGACCCCCTTCTCACTTGCTGCTGCTTCTTCTCTCTCCAACTTCCCTTCTCTCCACTGACTAGTAGTGTTACCCTCTGACCACTGACTAGTAGTGTTACACTCTCTCCACTGACTAGTAGTGTTACCCTCTCTCCACTGACTAGTAGTGTTACCCTCTGACCACTGACTAGTAGGGATTCCCTCTGACCGCTGACTAGTAGCGTTACCCTCTGACCACTGACTAGTAGCGATTCCCTCTGACTGCTGACTAGGAGCGTTTCCCTCTGACCGCTGACTAGTAGCGTTTCCCTCTGACCGCTGACTAGTAGTGTTACCCTCTGACCACTGACTAGTAGTGATTCCCTCTGACCACTGACCAGTAGCGTTTCCCTCTGACCGCTGACTAGTAGCGTTTCCCGCTGACTAGTAGCGTTTCCCGCTGACTAGTAGCGTTTCCCGCTGACTAGTAGCGTTTCCCGCTGACTAGTAGCGTTTCCCGCTGACTAGTAGCGTTTCCCGCTGACTAGTAGCGTTTCCCGCTGACTAGTAGCGTTTCCCGCTGACTAGTAGCGTTTCCCGCTGACTAGTAGCGTTTCCCGCTGACTAGTAGCGTTTCCCGCTGACTAGTAGCGTTTCCCGCTGACTAGTAGCGTTTCCCGCTGACTAGTAGCGTTTCCCGCTGACTAGTAGCGTTTCCCTCTGACCGCTGACCAGTAGCGTTTCCCTCTGACCGCTGACCAGTAGCGTTTCCCTCTGACCGCTGACTAGTAGCGTTTCCCTCTGACCGCTGACTAGTAGCGTTTCCCTCTGACCGCTGACTAGTAGCGTTTCCCTCTGACCGCTGACTAGCAGCGTTTCCCTCTGACCGCTGACTAGCAGCGTTTCCCGCTGACTAGTAGCGTTTCCCGCTGACTAGTAGCGTTTCCCGCTGACTAGTAGCGTTTCCCGCTGACTAGTAGCGTTTCCCGCTGACTAGTAGCGTTTCCCTCTGACCGCTGACTAGCAGCGTTTCCCTCTGACCGCTGACTAGCAGCGTTTCCCGCTGACTAGTAGCGTTTCCCGCTGACTAGTAGCGTTTCCCGCTGACTAGTAGCGTTTCCCGCTGACTAGGAGCGTTTCCCGCTGACTAGGAGCGTTTCCCGCTGACTAGGAGCGTTTCCCGCTGACTAGGAGCGTTTCCCGCTGACTAGTAGCGTTTCCCGCTGACCGCTGACTAGTAGCGTTTCCCTCTGACCGCTGACTAGTAGCGTTTCCCTCTGACCGCTGACTAGTAGCGTTTCCCTCTGACCGCTGACTAGTAGCGTTTCCCGTTGACTAGTAGCGTTTCCCTCTGACCGCTGACTAGTAGCGTTTCCCTCTGACCGCTGACTAGTAGCGTTTCCCGTTGACTAGTAGCGTTTCCCTCTGACCGCTGACTAGTAGCGTTTCCCTCTGACCGCTGACTAGTAGCGTTTCCCTCTGACCGCTGACTAGTAGCGTTTCCCTCTGACCGCTGACTAGTAGCGTTTCCCTCTGACCGCTGACTAGTAGCGTTTCCCTCTGACCGCTGACTAGGAGCGTTTCCCTCTGACCGCTGACTAGGAGCGTTTCCCTCTGACCGCTGACTAGTAGCGTTTCCCTCTGACCGCTGACTAGTAGCGTTTCCCTCTGACCGCTGACTAGTAGCGTTTCCCTCTGACCGCTGACTAGTAGCGTTTCCCTCTGACCGCTGACTAGTTGCGTTTCCCTCTGACCGCTGACTAGTAGCGTTTCCCTCTGACCGCTGACTAGTAGCGTTTCCCTCTGACCGCTGACTAGTAGCGTTTCCCTCTGACCGCTGACTAGTAGCGTTTCCCTCTGACCGCTGACTAGTAGCGTTTCCCTCTGACCGCTGACTAGTAGCGTTTCCCTCTGACCGCTGACTAGTAGCGTTTCCCTCTGACCGCTGACTAGTAGCGTTTCCCTCTGACCGCTGACTAGTAGCGTTTCCCTCTGACCGCTGACTAGTAGCGTTTCCCTCTGACCGCTGACTAGTAGCGTTTCCCTCTGACCGCTGACTAGTAGCGTTTCCCTCTGACCGCTGACTAGTAGCGTTTCCCTCTGACCGCTGACTAGTAGCGTTTCCCTCTGACCGCTGACTAGTAGCGTTTCCCTCTGACCGCTGACTAGTAGCGTTGACCGCTGACTAGTAGCGTTGACCGCTGACTAGTAGCGTTTCCCGCTGACTAGTAGCGTTTCCCGCTGACTAGTAGCGTTTCCCGCTGACTAGTAGCGTTTCCCGCTGACTAGTAGCGTTTCCCGCTGACTAGTAGCGTTTCCCGCTGACTAGTAGCGTTTCCCGCTGACTAGTAGCGTTTCCCGCTGACTAGTAGCGTTTCCCGCTGACTAGTAGCGTTTCCCGCTGACTAGTAGCGTTTCCCGCTGACTAGTAGCGTTTCCCGCTGACTAGTAGCGTTTCCCGCTGACTAGTAGCGTTTCCCGCTGACTAGTAGCGTTTCCCGCTGACTAGTAGCGTTTCCCGCTGACTAGTAGCGTTTCCCTCTGACCGCTGACTAGTAGCGTTTCCCTCTGACCGCTGACTAGTAGCGTTTCCCTCTGACCGCTGACTAGTAGCGTTTCCCTCTGACCGCTGACTAGTAGCGTTTCCCGCTGACTAGTAGCGTTTCCCGCTGACTAGTAGCGTTTCCCGCTGACTAGTAGCGTTTCCCGCTGACTAGTAGCGTTTCCCGCTGACTAGTAGCGTTTCCCGCTGACTAGTAGCGTTTCCCGCTGAAGAGTAGCGTTTCCCGCTGACTAGTAGCGTTTCCCGCTGACTAGTAGCGTTTCCCGCTGACTAGTAGCGTTTCCCGCTGACTAGTAGCGTTTCCCGCTGACTAGGAGCGTTTCCCGCTGACTAGGAGCGTTTCCCGCTGACTAGGAGCGTTTCCCGCTGACTAGGAGCGTTTCCCGCTGACTAGGAGCGTTTCCCTCTGACCGCTGACTAGTAGCGTTTCCCTCTGACCGCTGACTAGTAGCGTTTCCCTCTGACCGCTGACTAGTAGCGTTTCCCTCTGACCGCTGACTAGTAGCGTTTCCCTCTGACCGCTGACTAGTAGCGTTTCCCTCTGACCGCTGACTAGTAGCGTTTCCCTCTGACCGCTGACTAGTAGCGTTTCCCGCTGACTAGTAGCGTTTCCCGCTGACTAGTAGCGTTTCCCGCTGACCAGTAGCGTTTCCCTCTGACCGCTGACCAGTAGCGTTTCCCTCTGACCGCTGACTAGTAGCGTTTCCCGCTGACTAGTAGCGTTTCCCTCTGACCGCTGACCAGTAGCGTTTCCCGCTGACTAGTAGCGTTTCCCTCTGACCGCTGACTAGTAGCGTTTCCCTCTGACCGCTGACTAGTAGCGTTTCCCTCTGACCGCTGACTAGTAGCGTTTCCCTCTGACCGCTGACTAGTAGCGTTTCCCTCTGACCGCTGACTAGTAGCGTTTCCCTCTGACCGCTGACTAGTAGCGTTTCCCTCTGACCGCTGACTAGTAGCGTTTCCCTCTGACCGCTGACTAGTAGCGTTTCCCTCTGACCGCTGACTAGTAGCGTTTCCCGCTGACTAGTAGCGTTTCCCGCTGACTAGTAGCGTTTCCCGCTGACTAGTAGCGTTTCCCGCTGACTAGTAGCGTTTCCCGCTGACTAGTAGCGTTTCCCGCTGACTAGTAGCGTTTCCCGCTGACTAGTAGCGTTTCCCGCTGACTAGTAGCGTTTCCCTCTGACCGCTGACTAGTAGCGTTTCCCTCTGACCGCTGACTAGTAGCGTTTCCCGCTGACTAGTAGCGTTTCCCGCTGACTAGTAGCGTTTCCCGCTGACTAGTAGCGTTTCCCGCTGACTAGTAGCGTTTCCCGCTGACTAGGAGCGTTTCCCGCTGACTAGGAGCGTTTCCCGCTGACTAGGAGCGTTTCCCGCTGACTAGGAGCGTTTCCCGCTGACTAGGAGCGTTTCCCGCTGACTAGGAGCGTTTCCCGCTGACTAGGAGCGTTTCCCGCTGACTAGGAGCGTTTCCCGCTGACTAGGAGCGTTTCCCTCTGACCGCTGACTAGGAGCGTTTCCCTCTGACCGCTGACTAGTAGCGTTTCCCTCTGACCGCTGACTAGTAGCGTTTCCCTCTGACCGCTGACTAGTAGCGTTTCCCTCTGAACGCTGACTAGTAGCGTTTCCCTCTGACCGCTGACTAGTAGCGTTTCCCTTCTGACCGCTGACTAGTAGCGTTTCCCTTCTGACCGCTGACTAGTAGCGTTTCCCTTCTGACCGCTGACTAGTAGCGTTTCCCTTCTGACCGCTGACTAGTAGCGTTTCCCTCTGACCGCTGACTAGTAGCGTTTCCCTCTGACCGCTGACTAGTAGCGTTTCCCTCTGACCGCTGACTAGTAGCGTTTCCCTCTGACCGCTGACTAGTAGCGTTTCCCTCTGACCGCTGACTAGTAGCGTTTCCCTCTGACCGCTGACTAGTAGCGTTTCCCGCTGACTAGTAGCGTTTCCCGCTGACTAGTAGCGTTTCCCTCTGACCGCTGACTAGTAGCGTTTCCCGCTGACTAGTAGCGTTTCCCGCTGACTAGTAGCGTTTCCCGCTGACTAGTAGCGTTTCCCGCTGACCAGTAGCGTTTCCCTCTGACCGCTGACCAGTAGCGTTTCCCTCTGACCGCTGACTAGTAGCGTTTCCCGCTGACTAGTAGCGTTTCCCTCTGACCGCTGACCAGTAGCGTTTCCCGCTGACTAGTAGCGTTTCCCGCTGACCGCTGACTAGTAGCGTTTCCCGCTGACCGCTGACCAGTAGCGTTTCCCTCTGACCGCTGACCAGTAGCGTTTCCCGCTGACCGCTGACCAGTAGCGTTTCCCGCTGACCGCTGACTAGTAGCGTTTCCCGCTGACCGCTGACTAGTAGCGTTCTCCACATATCTAACTGTCCTTCACTTGCTCTCCCTCACTCTCTCTGCACTTTTAAAGGTGGTTAGATTCATCATGCATGAGCTATCATGTTGTTATCAGACAGTTGCCCTTGTGTTGAGTGGCTCACTTCTCCTCTGGTCAAACCGGTTTGTACTCACTGAGCAACATCAACATGCCAATCGCCCTCTGTGCTGTGTGTGTTTCAAGAGTTCAAGTTGTGTTAATCATATGTACATGGTAGAGGTCGACCGATTATGATTTTTCAATGCCGATACCGATTATTGGAGGACCGAAAAAGCCGATACCGATTAATCACCCCCCCCAAAAGAATATATTTATTCATTTATTTGTAATAATGACAATTATAACAATACTGAACGAACACTTTTATTTTATTCATTAATTATTATAATACATCAATCAAATCAATTTAGCCTCAAATAAATAATGAAACATGTTCAATTTGTTTTAAATAATGCAAAAACAATGTGTTGGAGAAGAAAGTAAAAGTGCAATATGTGCCATGTAAGAAAAGCTAACGTTTAAGTTCCTTGCTCAGAACATGAGAACATATGAAAACTGGTGGTTCCTTTTAACATGAGTCTTCAATATTCCCAGGTATGAAGTTTTAGGTTGTAGTTATTATAGGAATTATAGGACTATTTCTCTCTCTACCATTTGTATTTCATTAAGCTTTGACTATTGGATGTTCTTATAGGCACTTTAGTATTGTCAGTGTAACAGTATAGCTTCCGTCCCTCTCCTCGCCCCTACCTGGGCTCGAACCAGGAACACATCGAAAACATCCAGCCTCGAAGCAGCGTTACCCATCGCTCCACAAAAGCCGCGGCCCTTGCAGAGCAAGGGGAACAACTACTCCAAGTCTCAGAGCGAGTGACGTTTGAAACGCTATTAGTGCGCACCCCGCTAACTAGCTAACCATTTCACATCGGTTACACCAGCCTAATCTCGGGAGTTGATAGGCTTGAAGTCTACTCTTGATAGGCCGCAGCCCGTCTGGTGTTCAACCTTCCCAAGTTCTCTCACGTCACCCCGCTCCTCCGCTCTCTCCACTGGCTTCCAGTTGAAACTCGCGTCCGCTACAAGACCATGGTGCTTGCCTACGGAGCTGTGAGGGGAACGGCACCTCCGTACCTTCAGGCTCTGATTAGGCCCTACACCCAAACAAGGGCACTGCGTTCATCCACCTCTGGCCTGCTCGCCTCCCTACCTCTGAGGAAGTACAGTTCCCGCTCAGCCCAGTCAAAACTGTTCGCTGCTCTGGCCCCCCAATGGTGGAACAAACTCCCTCACGACGCCAGGTCAGCGGAGTCAATCACCACCTTCCGGAGACACCTGAAACCCCACCTCTTTAAGGAATACCTAGGATAGGATAAAGTAATTCTTCTAACCCCCCCCCCCCCCCCCCCCTAAAATATTTAGATGCACTATTGTAAAGTGGATGTTCCACTGGATATAAGGTGAATGCACCAATTTGTAAGTGGCTCTGGATAAGAGCGTCTGCTAAATGACTTAAATGTAAATGTAAATAAACAGCTGCTGGCAAACGCACGAAAGTGCTGTTTGAATCAATGCTTACGAGCCTGCTGCTGCCAACCACCGCTCAGTCAGACTGCTCTATCAAATATCAAATCATAGACCTAATTATAACATAATAACACACAGAAATACCAGCCTTTGGTCATTAATATGGTCGAATCCGGAAACTATAATTTCGAAAAATCAAGACGTTTATTCTTTCAGTGAAATACGGAACCGTTTCGTATTTTATCTAACGGTTGGCATCCATAAGTCTAAATATTCCTGTTACATTGCAGAACCTTCAATGTTATGTCATAATTACGTAAAATTCTGGCAAATTAGTTCGCAAAGAGCCAGGCGGCCCAAACTGTTGCATATACTCTGACTCTGCGTGCAATGAACGCAAGAGAAGTGACACAATTTCACCTGGTTAATATTGCCTGCTAACCTGGATTTCCTTTAGCTAAATATGCAGGTTTAAAAAATATATACTTCTGTGTATTCATTTTAAGAAAGGCATTGATGTTTAAGGTTAGGTACACGTTGGAGCAACGACAGTCCTTTTTCGCGAATGTGCACTGGATCGATTATATGCAACGCAGGGCACGCTAGATAAACTAGTAATATCATCAAACATGTGTAGTTATAACTAGTGATTATGATTGATTTTTTTTATAACTAAGTTTAATGCTAGCTAGCAACTTACCTTGGCTTCTTACTGCATTCGCGTAACAGGCGGGCTCCTCGTGAGGCAGGTGGTTAGAGCGATGGACTAGTTAACCGTAAGGTTGCAAGATTAAATTCCTGAGCTGACAAGGTTAAAATCTGTTCTGCCCCTGAACAAGGCAGTTAACCCACTGTTCCCCGGTAGGCCGTCATTGAAAATAAGAATGTGTTCTTAACTGACTTGCCTAGTTAAATAAAGGTGTAAAAAAACTATATATATATATATATATATATATATATATATATATATATATATATATATATATATATATATATATACTGCCCCAAAAAATAAAGGGAACACTTAAACAACACAATGTAACTCCAAGTCAATCACACTTCTGTGAAATCAAACTGTCCACTTAGGAAGCAACACTGATTGACAATAAATTTCACATGCTGTTGTGCAAATGGAATAGACAAAAGGTGGAAATTATAGGCAATTAGCAAGACACCCCCAAAAAAGGAGTGATTCTGCAGGTGGTGACCACAGACCACTTCTCAGTTCCTATGGTTCCTGGCTGATGTTTTGGTCACTTTTGAATGCTGGCGGTGCTCTCACTCTAGTGGTAGCATGAGACAGAGTCTACAACCCACACAAGTGGCTCTGGCTCTGGCTGGAGGTCATTTTGCAGGGCGCTGGCAGTGTACCTCCTTGCACAAAGGCGGAGGTAGCGGTCCTGCTGCTGGGTTGTTGCCCTCCTACGGCCTCCTCCACGTCTCCTGATGTACTGGCCTGTCTCCTGGTAGCGCCTCCATGCTCTGGACACTACGCTGACAGACACAGCAAACCTTTTTGCCACAGCTCACATTGATGTGCCATCCTGGATGAACTGCACTACCTGAGCCACTTGTGTGGGTTGTAGACTCCGTCTCATGCTACCACTAGAGTGAGAGCACCGCCAGCATTCAAAAGTGACCAAAACATCAGCCAGGAACCATAGGAACTGAGAAGTGGTCTGTGGTCACCACCTGCAGAATCACTCCTTTTTTGGGGTGTCTTGCTAATTGCCTATAATTTCCACCTTTTGTCTATTCCATTTGCACAACAGCATGTGAAATGTATTGTCAATCAGTGTTGCTTCCTAAGTGGACAGTTTGATTTCACAGAAGTGTGATTGACTTGGAGTTACATTGTGTTGTTTAAGTGTTCCCTTTATTTTTTTGAGCAGTGTATATTTTTTTTAAATCGGTGTCCAAAATTACCGATTTCCGATTGTTATGAAAACTTGAAATCGGCCCTAATTAATCGGCCATTCCGGTTAATCGGTTGAGCTCTACCAGATACTGACTGGTTTTCTGATCCACACCCCTACTTTTTTTTTTTTTTTTTTTTAAAGGTGTCTGTGACCAACAGATGCATATCTGTATTCCCAGTTGTGATATCTGTAGATTAGGGCCTAATGAATTTATTTCGATTTACAGATTTATTATTTTTCCTTACGAACTGTAACTCAGTAAAATCATTGAATTAGTTTATTTTTGTTTAGTATACATGATGTAGACTATGGTAAATAGAGTATCGTACATGGTTATTCTGTAGCCCGTAGACTGGAGACCAAATGTATTAATTACAATTTCATGAGACAGACACCTTTTTTAAAATCATTATGACGTACCCTTTTCTTAAAGATAAGGTCAAATAAAGGGATAGTTTTTTGTTAGCTTTATATTTTTTAAATAAATGAACCGAAAAAAGGCGTCGGATAATATAAAGCGCTCTATAACAATGCTTTAACTCCGTGATGCCTTGTGCTAGAAACGAGATTTAAAATGCCCAGGTGACTGACTGGGGGTTATGTTGATTGGTTTCTGAAGCTGAGCTGCGGCCTTCAGTATTCGAGGAGACAAAAGAATGACTCATATTCTGTCCCTTTTTTTCCCTTTTTTTCCCACTTTTTCACTTTCTGAAAAGAGAGGTTTAAACCCGGGCAGCTTTTAGGGAAGCGTTTCTCTTGTTGGGTTAAGCAACGGACGAGTTAGCCAGCAGTTGAAGCTTTACATTTTCATGCGTCGGGCAAGCTTCTGTCTGGGTGGAAGGTTACTTTTTGCCACCGTTTCCGTTGCAAGCAAGACACTCTGGTTTTACATTGGAGAAATATGTCGAGAATGCCTTTTCTCTGTCCATTCTTCCCTGAAACTTCTATTTTCATTATTCACCTTTTTTCCTTTTTGTCTTTTTCAGAGCGACATTTTCTATTTTTATTGCAACCTGTTTTTCCTAATCAACACACAAAGTAAGAAAAAAATATATATAATAAGAGACCATTGATAAAAATCACCAATGTATTCAGATTGAAAATATAATGATATGTTTCTGACATTGAACTGAATCTATAGCCTACTAACCGGATGTGTTTTAATGAATTCAGCTGCTATTATGTTCTGACAACCTACTAGCTGAGAACAAAATTGTCCCCATGACAAACCTATTACCGCCCCCTGCTATACACTATCCTAGTTTAGCGGGGATAGAAGTAGTGATGGCTAGCCTAGGGCGGCAGAACGTACTGGTCCTCTCTGCTTCAGATGTGTGCACCCGCAGGAGATCCCGTACCGGGAAGAAATTAAATCTACTTTCTACTTGCAAATAGGACTTGTGCAGATCGATCAAGATGACGAAACATAAGCATTAGGACCAAGCGGAGGAGGAATTCAGAGGGTCGGACACGAGGCGTATGTAGCAGGGGCTCCTAACGATCATGGATTACAAAAAGAAAAGCCATCCACATCTTACGGTCACCAACGCCACCCTACCGGATGTGCTAAATACCCTTTTTCCTCAAGATTAGAGCAGAATGACCCTGAGCTGCCGAGGAGAACCCAAGATCACAACGTGATGACAATGCTACACCCGGTCTACACTGAGGACATATGGAAGCCATTCAAACGTGTTACCCCCCCTCGCAAGACTGCCAGCCCAGACGGCAACCCTTAGCCCCGGCCCTCAGAGCATGTGCAGACCAGTTGGCTGTTGTGTTCTCTGACATTTAAAAAAAAAAATCTCTCACAAGCTCAAGTGGCTATTCCAACCTGCTTCAAATGTCCACTATCATCCCTGTGCCCAATAAAGGGAAAGGGAACTGAATGACTACCGACCAGTAGCATTCTTCTGTCATCATAAAGTGCTTCGCTAGTCAAACCTGTGAGGATCTGCAGAGAAGAATGGGAGAAACTCCCTGAATACAGGTGTGCCAAGCTTGTAGCATCAAGACTCGAGGCTGTAATCGCTACAAAAGGTGCTTCAACAAAGTACTGAGTTAAAGGGTCTGAATACTTATGTAAATGTCATATCTGGTTTTTTTTTATACATTTGCAAACATGTCTTAACCTGTTTTTGCTGTTAAGTTCTGTTCTTCCTTCAGACAAGCATGCGTTTCAACTTTGTTCATTTGCACAATGCCTCGCGTTAACTTTCGGTTGTAAATGTCCAAACTCACCAAAAACGACAATTCGGTAGCAGGATTGCCTGTCTTTTGTATTTCGTTTATTTTTTATTTGTGCTCATTAGCATATTTTAACAGCCTCCATGGAAATTCACTGTTACTTGTGCTCATTTTATTAGCATTCTGGTAATAGATGCTCAATGGGCTTTTTTATGTTTGTTTTCTGGCGCCCCCTTGTGTATTAAGCAGGTAATAGCGTAAATCTGGGACAAGGGAAGGACTGTATGACGATATGAACATCTGCATACCGCCCAGCCCTAACTGTCTCCCGAGTGGCTCAGCGGTCTAAGGCACTGCATCTCAGTGCCCGGGGCTTCACTACAGACACCCTGGTTCGAATCCAGGCTGTATCACAAACGGCCGTGAGAGTCCCATAGGGCAGCGCACAATTGGTCCAACGTTGTCCGGGTTTGACGGTGGAGGCCGTCATTGTAGATAAGACTTTCTTAACTGACTTGCCTAGTTAAGGATGAATGCTGATTTTAAGTGCCAAAATGACAGTGTCTCGGGGGGGACATCATCCTGGTTTGTCCCATAGGAGGGTTGCCCTCTTTAAAATCTCCTCCTGTGTCTAGTCTTGCCCGTGGTGAATGCTCCTGTTTTGGTAATGGACATCAGGCCTCACGCAATAACTGTTGGGAGGGGGTTGGATTCCCAAAATACTTAGAATACCCCCCTGGCCCAAACCAAACTGTCCCAACGTTTCTAGTGTAGACTACAATCCTCTTCTGTTGTTCTTAATTTAGTTTTATAATGATCTCACAGCAGACCTAAACATGGGAGACTAAACCCTCACTCCTCACACTGCTGTATCAGATAGAGGAAATTCGAGGCTTCCCATGCACAAGCTGTGGGCGGGCATGAATGCATGGAACCATCTGGACACATCACGATGACACACACACACACACACACACACACACACACACACACACACACACACACACACACACACACACACACACACACACACACACACACACACACACACACACACACACACACACACACACACACACACACACACACACACACACACACACACACACACACACACACACACACACACACACACACACACACACACACACACACACACACACACACACACACACACACACACACACACACACACACACACACACACACACACACACACACACACACACACACACACACACACACACACACACACACACACACACACACACACACACACACACACACACACACACACACACACACACACACACACACACACACACACACACACACACACACACACACACACACACACACACACACACACACACACACACACACACACACACACACACACACACACACACACACACACACACACACACACACACACACACACACACACACACACACACACACACACACACACACACACACACACACACACACACACACACACACACACACACACACACACACACACACACACACACACACACACACACACACACACACACACACACACACACACACACACACACACACACACACACACACACACACACACACACACACACACACACACACACACACACACACACACACACACACACACACACACACACACACACACACACACACACACACACACACACACACACACACACACACACACACACACACACACACACACACACACACACACACCCCCCCCCCCCCAATACTGTCTTGGGCCTTGGGGTGAGGCAGCATCACACATCATTACAGCAGGCTTCTGTGTGGGCTAAAAACTATTCTGATTTGAACTAAAGGTGTAAGATCATGTGAACGTTATCCCAGCCCCTGTGGTGGTGGTTGTGGCTTGCAGGCAGAAGGCCAGATTGTGACATCATCTTCTAATGCAACTAAACACCTGGATGGTTCCTTTCAAACAGGATTCTCCACCTGGTGGCCTGCGGGTCTTTTTTGGGTTCTTTTTTTGCCCCCGCCAATTTAAATATAATTTATATTGTTAGACATAAGACTGCTTCTGGTAATGGGTCTGGTGCCCAGTCTGGCTGTTTCTGGTAACGGGTCTGGTGCCCAGTCTGGCTGTTTCTGGTAACACGTCTGGTGCCCAGTCTGGCTGTTTCTGGTAACAGGTCTGGTGCCCAGTCTGGCTGTTTCTGGTAACAGGTCTGGTGCCCAGTCTGGCTGTTTCTGGTAACAGGTCTGGTGCCCAGTCTGGCTGTTTCTGGTAACAGGTCTGGTGCCCAGTCTGGCTGTTTCTGGTAACGGGTCTGGTGCCCAGTCTGGCTGTTTCTGGTAACAGGTCTGGTGCCCAGTCTGGCTGTTTCTGGTAACAGGTCTGGTGCTATGACTGGCTGTTTCTGTTAACAGGTCTGGTGCCCAGTCTGGCTGTTTCTGGTAACAGGTCTGGTGCTATGACTGGCTGTTTCTGTTAACAGGTCTGGTGCCCAGTCTGGCTGTTTCTGGTAACAGGTCTGGTGCTATGACTGGCTGTTTCTGGTAACAGGTCTGGTGCTATGACTGGCTGTTTCTGGTAACAGGTCTGGTGCCCAGTCTGGCTGTTTCTGGTAACAGGTCTGGTGCTATGACTGCACAAATGCTGAGTTGGGGCAGCTTGCCCAGTGGTCAGTCGACTGGCTGATCAGGCACTTCCTGCTACCTCAGCAATTAACTCTCCTGAATAAATGTTTTTGTCTGCCAGCTGAATGCTGGAGAATAGAGCTCTGTCTGTGGGCTGCATCTCTGTGGGGCCAGTGTAGTCTGTGTGTGTTTCCGCTGTGTGTGTGTGTTAGGTTTATGACGGTCAGAGAGAAGTTTACTTGGGCTACATGTAAGCCTCTATTTGCATATCTGGTGCGTGTGAGTGTGGACTCATCACATACTCCGGTGTATTTTTACCCATGTGGCCGTGCTCTGTTTCCAGGAGCTTGTTTATACTGGGCTCATATACCCCCGTGTCCTCACCAAGTCTACACTCTGGGATCTGAGACATACACACACATGCAGTCGACTTCCTATGGAAGAGTCTCTTGTTCCTTGGAAAGTGTGTTACTTCTCTTGAGTGTTTTTCCTGCCGACTGTTGCTAGACTTAATTTTGTTAATGGCCTAATCGTTCTATGACAAAATTTGTAATAAAAAAAAATACTGTTTAAGGATTAGTTGAGCTTATTTTTATAAATATGATCTAACTTGTGTGTGTGTGTGTGTGTGTGTGTGTGCGCGCTTCAGAGCCGTCAGCCAGTCCAGCGAAGGATAACCACAGGATGAACAGCTACAAGAACAAAGCCCTGAATGTGGAGGAGATGAGACGCAGGAGAGAGGAGGAGGGTGTCCAGCTGAGGAAGCAGAAACGAGAGCAACAGGTACACAACATAACCCACCTATAGAACGCCTGGCCTAGAACGCCTGGCCTAGAACGCCTGGCCTAGAACGCCTGGCCTAGAACGCCTGGCCTAGAACGCCTGGCCTAGAACGCCTGGCCTAGAACGCCTGGCCTAGAACGCCTGGCCTAGAACGCCTGGCCTAGAACGCCTGGCCTAGAACGCCTGGCCTAGAACGCCTGGCCTAGAACGCCTGGCCTAGAACGCCTGGCCTAGAACGCCTGGCCTAGAACGCCTGGCCTAGAACGCCTGGCCTAGAACGCCTGGCCTAGAACGCCTGGCCTAGAACGCCTGGCCTAGAACGCCTGGCCTAGAACGCCTGGCCTAGAACGCCTGGCCTAGAACGCCTGGCCTAGAACGCCTGGCCTAGAACGCCTGGCTTAGAACGCCTGGCTTAGAACGCCTGGCTTAGAACGCCTGGCTTAGAACGCCTGGCTTAGAACGCCTGGCTTAGAACGCCTGGCCTAGAACGCCTGGCCTAGAACGCCTGGCCTAGAACGCCTGGCCCACTGCTAGTGTCTAAACAGGAGAGGTACAGAACATAACACCTTTTTAAAAACATATATTTTTACCTTTATTTATACAGGTTTTTTCTCATTGAGAGAACATCTCTTTTCCAAGAGAGACCTGGTCCAATAGCAGCAGGGGGAACCACGTTTCAGACAAAACAACTTACATACACAACACTAAACTAAACTATAAACACACATGCACTACAACAAAAACATATTACATTAAAAACACAAACATCTTGACTAAAGACAATTACACTCTTCTATGATATATATATACATCGATCAAGTGTTTAAACTCCACCAACGAAACTAGATCGTCACATTTTAAAATGTTCAGGAGAGAATTCCAGAACCACGGAGCTGAGTAACTAAAACTATTTCTACCATGACCTGTTCTAATGTTTGGTTCTGTTAGAAGTAAATGAGAATGGGACCGTAATTGATATTTATTTACCAACTAAAATATGTCCTTATAAATCAGTGTATACCAGTGTTTAAGACTACTCAAGGTCAATGACGACCAGCCAACAGCGCTGTAGAGATCACGATGATGTGTTAGACGTTTCTGATTTGTAATGAACCTGAGGGCTGCATGATACACTGAATCAAGTGCTGTCAGGGTAGTGGCTGAGGACTGCATGATACACTGAATCAAGTGCTCTCAGGGTAGTGGCTGAGGGCTGCATGATACACTGAATCAAGTGCTGTCAGGGTAGTGGCTGAGGGCTGCATGATACACTGAATCAAGTGCTCTCAGGGTAGTGGCTGAGGGCTGCATGATACACTGAATCAAGTGCTCTCAGGGTAGTGGCTGAGGGCTGCATGATACACTGAATCAAGTGCTCTCAGGGTAGTGGCTGAGGACTGCATGATACACTGAATCAAGTGCTCTCAGGGTAGTGGTTGAGGACTGCATGATACACTGAATCAAGGGCTCTCAGGGTAGTGGTTGAGGGCTGCATGATACACTGAATCAAGTGCTCTCAAGGTAGTGGCCGAGGGCTGCATGATACACTGAATCAAGTGCTCTCAGGGTAGTGGCTGAGGGCTGCATGATACACTGAATCAAGTGCTCTCAGGGTAGTGGCTGAGGGCTGCATGATACACTGAATCAAGTGCTGTCAGGGTAGTGGCTGAGGACTGCATGATACACTGAATCAAGTGCTCTCAGGGTAGTGGTTGAGGACTGCATGATACACTGAATCAAGGGCTCTCAGGGTAGTGGTTGAGGGCTGCATGATACACTGAATCAAGTGCTCTCAGGGTAGTGGTTGAGGGCTGCATGATACACTGAATCAAGTGCTCTCAGGGTAGTGGTTGAGGGCTGCATGATACACTGAATCAAGTGCTCTCAGGGTAGTGGCTGAGGGCTGCATGATACACTGAATCAAGTGCTCTCAAGGTAGTGGCCGAGGGCTGCATGATACACTGAATCAAGTGCTCTCAGGGTAGTGGTTGAGGGCTGCATGATACACTGAATCAAGTGCTCTCAAGGTAGTGGCCGAGGGCTGCATGATACACTGAATCAAGTGCTCTCAGGGTAGTGGCCGAGGGCTGCATGATACACTGAATCAAGTGCTCTCAGGGTAGTGGCTGAGGGCTGCATGATACACTGAATCAAGGGCTCTCAGGGTAGTGGCTGAGGACTGCATGATACACTGAATCAAGTGCTCTCAGGGTAGTGGTTGAGGGCTGCATGATACACTGAATCAAGTGCTCTCAGGGTAGTGGCCGAGGGCTGCATGATACACTGAATCAAGTGCTCTCAGGGTAGTGGCTGAGGCCTGCATATATATATAACATTACTAAAATCTAAAACCGACAGTAATGTACATCGTACCAGCTCCTTCCTGGCCTCAAAAGAAAAACAAGCCTTATGCCGGTAATAAAATCCTATTTTCAGCTTGAGCTTCCTTATCAAGTTCTCTACATGCACAGTGAAGCTCCGCTTATCATCAACCCACACACCCAAATATGTGTACACTTTAACTTGCTCTATAGTATGTCCAGCCAATGTAGCAATGACATGATTAGTGACATGCCTGGCATTTGAAAATACCATGCATTTTGTTTTACCTGAATTTAGAACCAGCTTTAAATCATACAGATTCTGTTATATGATGTTAAATGCTCTTTGGGCATTTTCAAAAGCTAACACCTAGCCTGGAACACCTAGCCTGGAACACCTAGCCTGGAACACCTAGCCTGGAACACCTAGCCTGGAACACCTAGCCTGGAACACCTAGCCCACATGTATAACACCTAGCACAGCTTACCACACACGGCCTAAGCAGAACACACACACACACACAGAGAGAGAAACTGATCTGCTGTTGCTTTCCTGTATTTGGCAGCTGTTCAAGAGGAGAAACGTTGACATGTTGAACGAGGAGGGAGTCATGTTTGAGAGTCCACTGGTCGACTCGTATGTGGACTCCACAGCCACAGAGGAAGGAGTCCTAACTAGACGCCTGGTGGAAATGCTCTTCTCCGAGGACCCAGAGCTTCAACTCACTACAACACAGACATTCAGGAAACTACTGTCCAAAGGTACCAGGCTGTTCAGTGAATATTATCAGGATATTTTGTAACCTGTCTGTGTATAGCCCTGCCCTTCACTCCTTGTACTGGGGACCCCCGGGCTGTTGTACCTCCGGGGGGGCTGTTGTACCTCCTGGGGGGCTGTTGTACCTCCTGGGGGGCTGTTGTCCCTCCTGGGGGGCTGTTGTCCCTCCTGGGGGGCTGTTGTCCCTCCAGGGGGGCTGTTGTCCCTCCAGGGGGGCTGTTGTCCCTCCTGGGGGGCTGTTGTCCCACCTGGGGGGCTGTTGTCCCTCCTGGGGGGCTGTTGTCCCTCCTGGGGGGCTGTTGTCCCTCCTGGGGGGCTGTTGTCCCTCCTGGGGGGTTGTTGTCCCTCCTACCTCCTGGGGGGCTCTTGTCCCTCCGGCTCCATGCCCAACACTAACTGGGCTGATTCGGCTACCTCTCTCTAGGGTGATAAAGGTTGTGAGTCCATGGTGCTAATTGTTAGACCTCATATATTCTCTGTCTGATCTGTTCCAAGAACCCAATCCACCTATTGACGAGGTCATCAACACCCCGGGCATTGTAGAGAGGTTTGTAGAGTTCCTCAAGATGAGCGTCAACTGCACATTACAGGTGAGACCTTGTAAATATAAGGAAACAGTTTGTATTGGTAAAATAGAAAAGTTAACCCAGACAAATACTAGAAACTTAAGAGAATGATCAGGCTTTTCATTTGCTACTAATACATTGTGGATGTCATTGTAAATTATTGCTGTCTACAATAACATTTATGTCAAGTTTTATTACACAATACCGATGTCATTAATAAAGTGTGTGTGTGTGTGTGTGTGTGTGTGTGTGTGTGTGTGTGTGTGTGTGTGTGTGTGTGTGTGTGTGTGTGTGTGTAGTTTGAGGCAGCCTGGGCCCTGACCAACATAGCATCAGGTACTTCCATGCAGACTAACATAGTAATCGAGGCAGGAGCAGTACCCATCTTTATAGAACTTCTCAACTCGGACTTCGAAGATGTTCAGGAACAGGTAAAGGCCCGACTCCGTGTACATCTGAACAGTCATGGCTTGTATTACAAGACGTGTACATATGAACAGTCATGGGGAAAAAATTTATTACAAGACCGTCGATTAATTTATACCTAGCTGTGGTGTTGGACCTAGTATGATCAGAACCTGCTTTTCTCTCTGTCTCTCTCTCTCTCTCTCTCTCTGTGTCTCTCTCTCTCTCTCTCTCTCTCTCTCTCTCTCTCTGTGTCTCTCTCTCTGTGTCTCTCTCTCTCTCTCTGTCTCTCTCTCTCTCTCTCTCTCTCTGTGTCTCTCTCTCTCTCTCTGTGTGTCTGTCTGTCTGTCTCTCTGTCTTTCTCTGTCTCTCTCTCCCAGGCGGTGTGGGCTTTGGGTAACATAGCAGGGGACAGTGCAGTGTGCAGAGACTACGTACTCAACTGTAATATCCTGCCACCACTATTAATGTGAGCACACACAATCACACAACTGTTTTTGTTGATGTGTCAGTGAAATCAGAGTGGAGGTCCTGTGTCCTCTGATATCTACTGCTCTCATGGTTCCTCTCCAGGCTTCTGACTAAATCCACCAGACTGACCATGACCAGGAATGCAGTGTGGGCTCTGTCTAACCTGTGCAGGGGGAAGAGCCCCCCACCTGTATTTGAAAAGGTAATACCCTAACCCCACCCATGGTCCCAACCACCCCCCCCCCCCCTTCTCCAGCCCCTCGAACCTTTACTCAGGTATCAGATCAGAAGACAATGAATTCATCTAATATAGAGATGGTTTAATTTAGACTTCCATAGGGCTCTTTGGATACATCTAATATAGAGATGGTTTCATTTAGACTTCCATAGGGCTCTTTGGGTACATCTAATATAGAGATGGTTTCATTTAGACTTCCATAGGGGTCTTTGGATACATCTAATATAGAGATGGTTTCATTTAGACTTCCATAGGGCTCTTTGGATACATCTAATATAGAGATGGTTTCATTTAGACTTCCATAGGGCTCTTTGGATACATCTAATATAGAGATGGTTTCATTTAGACTTCCATAGGGCTCTTTGGATACATCTAATATAGAGATGGTTTCATTTAGACTTCCATAGGGCTCTTTGGATACATCTAATATAGAGATGGTTTAATTTAGACTTCCATTGGGCTCTTTGGATAAATCTAATATAGAGATGGTTTCATTTGGACTTCCATAGGGCTCTTTGGATACATCTAATATAGAGATGGTTTCATTTAGACTTCCATAGGGCTCTTTGGATACATCTAATATAGAGATGGTTTCATTTAGACTTCCATAGGGCTCTTTGGATACATCTAATATAGAGATGGTTTAATTTAGACTTCCATAGGGGTCTTTGGATACATCTAATATAGAGATGGTTTCATTTAGACTTCCATAGGGCTCTTTGGATTAGGTCGACAGAGGTCGACCGATTATGATTTTTCAATACCGATACCGATTATTGGAGGACAAAAAAGCCGATACCGATTAATCGACCGATTTTAAAAATGAAAAAATAAATAATAATAATAATAATAATAAAAAATGAAGAAAAAAAAATATGTATCATACACACACACAAATTTTTTTGTAATAATGACAATTGCAACAATACTGAATGAACAATGAACACTTATTTTAACTTAATATAATACATAAATAAAATCTATTTAGTCTCAAATAACATGAACATATGTTAAAACGAACCACCAGCTTTCATGGGTCTTCAATATTCCCAGTTAAGAAGTTTTGGGTTGTAGTGCAGAAAGCATAGCTTGTCTGCATGGTCCCCTGTCAGTCTGCTCCTCCGCGAAACACAGACCTTATTTGAAGTAGATCAAGACATTCTCTATGGAAGACATGAACGGTGAAATAACGAAGGAACCCCTGTGAAGTTCAGCTGTAAGTTATTACATGAATTATAACGCGTTGACTATTTCTCTCTAAACCATATACCTTTGACTAATCCGGAAACTATCACCTCGAAAACAAAATGTTTATGCCGTTCTGTATTTTATCTAACGGGTGGCATCCATGAGTCTAAATATTCCTGTTACATTGCACAACCTTCAATGTTATTTCATAATTAGGTAAAATTCTTGCAAATTAGTTCGCAAAGAGCCAGGCGGCCCAAACTGTATCATATACCCTGACTCTGCGTGCAATGAACGCAAGAGAAATGACACAATTTCACCTGGTTAATATTGCCTGCTAACCTGGATTTCTTTTAGCTGAATATGCAGGTTTAAAAATATATACTTGTGTATTGATTTTAAGGCATTGATGTTTATGGTTAAGTACACATTGGAGCAATGACAGTCATTGATTGATTGTTTTTTTATAAGATAAGTTTAATGCTAGCTAGCAATTTACCTTAGCTTACTGCATTCGCGTAACAGGCCGGCTCCTCGTGGAGTGCAATGTAATCAGGTGTTAGAGCATTGGACTAGTTAACTGTAAGGTTGCAAGATTAGATCCCCCGAGCTGACAAGGTTAAAAATCTGTCGTTCTGCCTCGTTCCTAGGCCGTCATTGAAAATAAGAATGTGTTTTTAACTGACTTGCCTAGTTAAATAAAGATTAAATAAAGGTGTACATTTAAAAAAATATATATATATTTTTTTTTACATCGGCTAATCGATGTACTCGTCTAGTGTGGCAGAACGGCAAGGACCGGCTCTGGGGAAGTTCAATCTCGCGCTTCTCTGCGAGGGCTGATGTTTTTTAATGAGCTTTTAGACAGGAACACGTGCCAGGCTGGGACACTCCCACTACTGCGGAGCCTCCAGTGACGTCAACACGGTTAACTTTGACCCTTTCAGAAGTGTTGGTCAGCTTCTCTTTAGTGACCGCTTGAAATGGTGACAGTGGGCAGGTGATCCAATCATGTAGTCAGGTGTAGACCTGTGTTAATTTGAAGATTTTTGGCTGTAATTGTTCTGAGAAGTGTTGATTGTCATTATTCCTACTGAGGGAAACATTTTTTGAGGGGTTCTGGGTCTCTTCGGGGAAAAACGTCAAACTTCACTCACACACTCTTAGAACCCAGATCAACAGTTCCTCTGTCCCCCCAGGTGTCCCCCTGTCTGCAGGTCCTGTCTAGACTGTTGTTCAGCAGCGATTCAGATCTGTTAGCAGACGCCTGCTGGGCTCTGTCCTACCTCTCTGATGGACCCAACGAGAAGATCCAGGCTGTCATCGACTCTGGCGTCTGCAGGCGCCTCGTAGAGCTGCTCATGTGAGTGTGTGTGTTTCTGCAGGCGCCTCGTAGAGCTGCTCATGTGAGTGTGTGTGTTTCTGCAGGCGCATCGTAGAGCTGCTCATGTGAGTGTGTGTGTTTCTGCAGGCGCCTCGTAGAGCTGCTCATGTGAGTGTGTGTGTGTTTCTGCAGGCGCATCGTAGAGCTGCTCATGTGAGTGTGTGTGTTTCTGCAGGCGCCTCGTAGAGCTGCTCATGTGAGTGTGTGTGTGTGTTTCTGCAGGCGCCTCGTAGAGCTGCTCATGTGAGTGTGTGTGTGTTTCTGCAGGCGCCTCGTAGAGCTGCTCATGTGAGTGTGTGTGTGTTTCTGCAGGCGCCTCGTAGAGCTGCTCATGTGAGTGTGTGTGTTTCTGCAGGCGCCTCGTAGAGTTGCTTGTGTGTGTGTGTGTGCAGACTTCAGGAGGTTCAGCGTAGTAACTTTTGAATGTTCTCTCTGTCAGGCACACAGACTACAAGGTGGCGTCTCCTGCTCTGAGAGCAGTGGGGAACATCGTTACTGGAGACGACATTCAGACACAGGTGGTGTTGAACTGTTCAGCCCTGCCCTGTCTGCTCCACCTGCTGAGTAGTCCTAAAGAGTCCATCCGGAAAGAAGCCTGCTGGACCATCTCTAACATCACAGCTGGCAACAGGGCTCAGATACAGGTGAGGTCCAGACTTGACAGACTTGACAGACTTGACAGACTTGACAGACTTGACAGACTTGACAGACTTGACAGACTTGACAGACTTGACAGACTTGACAGACACGACAGACACGACAGACACGACAGACACGACAGACACGACAGACACGACAGACACGACAGACACGACAGACACGACAGACACGACAGACACGACAGACACGACAGACAGGACACGACAGACAGGACACGACAGACAGGACACGACAGACAGGACACGACAGACAGGACACGACAGACAGGACACGACAGACAGGACACGACAGACAGGACACGACAGACAGGACACGACAGACAGGACACGACAGACAGGACACGACAGACAGGACACGACAGACAGGACACGACAGACAGGACACGACAGACAGGACACGACAGACAGGACACGACAGACAGGACACGACAGACAGGACACGACAGACAGGACACGACAGACAGGACACGACAGACAGGACACGACAGACAGGACACGACAGACAGGACACGACAGACAGGACACGACAGACAGGACACGACACGACACGACACGACACGACACGACACGACACGACACGACACGACACGACACGACAGCACAGGACACGACAGACAGGACACGACACGACACGACACGACACGACAGCACAGGACACGACACGACAGCACAGGACACGACAGACAGGACACGACACGACACGACACGACACGACAGCACAGGACACGACACGACAGGACACGACAGACAGGACACGACAGACAGGACACGACAGACAGGACACGACAGACACGACACGACAGGACACGACACGACAGGACACGACAGGACACGACACGACACGACACGACACGACACGACACGACACGACACGACACGACACGACACGACACGACACGACACGACACGACACGACACGACACGACACGACAGACAGGACAGACAGGACACGACAGACAGGACACGACAGGACACGACACGACACGACAGGACAGGACAGGACACGACAGGACAGACAGGACACGACAGACAGGACACGACAGACAGGACACGACAGACAGGACAGGACAGACAGGACAGGACAGGACACGACAGACAGGACAGGACACGACAGACAGGACAGGACACGACAGACAGGACAGGACACGACAGACAGGACAGGACACGACAGACAGGACAGGACACGACACGACAGACACGACACGACAGACAGGACACGACAGACAGGACACGACAGACAGGACACGACAGACAGGACACGACAGACAGGACACGACAGACAGGACACGACAGACAGGACACGACAGACAGGACACGACAGACAGGACACGACACGACAGACAGGACACGACACGACAGACAGGACAGGACAAGACAGGACACGACAGACAGGACACGACACGACAGACAGGACACGACAGACAGGACACGACAGACAGGACACGACAGACAGGACACGACAGACAGGACACGACAGACAGGACACGACAGACAGGACACGACAGACAGGACACGACAGACAGGACACGACAGACAGGACACGACAGACAGGACACGACAGACAGGACAGGACACGACAGACAGGACACGACAGACAGGACACGACAGACAGGACACGACAGACAGGACACGACAGACAGGACACGACAGACAGGACACGACAGACAGGACACGACAGACAGGACACGACAGACAGGACACGACACGACGGACAGGACACGACACGACGGACAGGACAGGACACGACGGACAGGACAGGACACGACGGACAGGACAGGACACGACGGACAGGACAGGACACGACGGACAGGACAGGACACGACGGACAGGACAGGACACGACAGACAGGACAGGACACGACAGACAGGACAGGACACGACAGACAGGACAGGACACGACAGACAGGACAGGACACGACAGACAGGACAGGACACGACAGACAGGACAGGACACGACAGACAGGACAGGACACGACAGACAGGACAGGACACGACAGACAGGACAGGACACGACAGACAGGACAGGACACGACAGACAGGACAGGACACGACAGACAGGACAGGACACGACAGACAGGACAGGACACGACAGACAGGACAGGACACGACAGACAGGACAGGACACGACAGACAGGACAGGACACGACAGACAGGACAGGACACGACAGACAGGACAGGACACGACAGACAGGACAGGACACGACAGACAGGACAGGACACGACAGACAGGACAGGACACGACAGACAGGACAGGACACGACAGACAGGACACGACAGACAGGACACGACAGACAGGACACGACAGACAGGACACGACAGACAGGACACGACAGACAGGACACGACAGACAGGACAGACAGGACACGACACGACAGGACACGACACGACAGGACACGACACGACAGACAGGACAGGACAGGACACGACAGACAGGACAGACAGGACAGGACAGGACACGACAGACAGGACAGGACAGACAGGACACGACAGACAGGACACGACAGACAGGACACGACAGACAGGACACGACAGACAGGACACGACAGACAGGACACGACAGGACACGACAGGACACGACAGACAGGACAGGACACGACACGACAGACAGGACAGGACACGACACGACAGACAGGACAGGACACGACACGACAGACAGGACAGGACACGACACGACAGACAGGACAGGACACGACACGACAGACAGGACAGGACACGACACGACAGGACAGGACACGACACGACACGACAGACAGGACACGACAGACAGGACACGACAGACAGGACACGACAGACAGGACACGACAGACAGGACACGACAGACAGGACACGACAGACAGGACACGACAGACAGGACACGACAGACAGGACAGGACACGACAGACAGGACAGGACAGACAGGACAGGACAGACAGGACACGACAGACAGGACAGGACAGACAGGACAGGACACGACAGACAGGACACGACAGACAGGACACGACAGACAGGACACGACAGACAGGACACGACAGACAGGACAGACAGGACACGACACGACAGACAGGACACGACAGACAGGACACGACAGACAGGACACGACAGACAGGACACGACAGACAGGACAGGACACGACAGACAGGACAGGACAGACAGGACAGGACAGACAGGACACGACAGACAGGACAGGACAGACAGGACAGGACACGACAGACAGGACACGACAGACAGGACACGACAGACAGGACACGACAGACAGGACACGACAGACAGGACAGACAGGACACGACACGACACGACAGACAGGACACGACAGACAGGACACGACAGACAGGACAGGACACGACAGACAGGACAGGACACGACAGACAGGACAGGACACGACAGACAGGACAGGACACGACAGACAGGACAGGACACGACAGACAGGACAGGACAGACAGGACAGACAGGACACGACAGACAGGACACGACAGACAGGACACGACAGACAGGACACGACAGACAGGACACGACAGGACACGACAGACAGGACACGACACGACAGACAGGACACGACAGACAGGACACGACAGACAGGACACGACACGACACGACAGACAGGACACGACAGACAGGACACGACAGACAGGACACGACACGACAGGACACGACAGACAGGACAGGACACGACAGACAGGACACGACAGACAGGACACGACAGACAGGACACGACAGACAGGACACGACAGACAGGACAGACAGGACACGACACGACACGACAGACAGGACACGACAGACAGGACACGACAGACAGGACACGACAGACAGGACAGGACACGACAGACAGGACACGACAGACAGGACACGACAGACAGGACACGACAGACAGGACACGACAGACAGGACACGACAGACAGGACACGACAGACAGGACACGACAGACAGGACACGACAGACAGGACAGACAGGACACGACAGACAGGACAGGACACGACACGACACGACAGACAGGACGCGACAGACAGGACACGACAGACAGGACACGACACGACGCGACAGACAGGACGCGACAGACAGGACGCGACACGACAGGACGCGACACGACAGGACGCGACAGACAGGACGCGACACGACAGGACGCGACACGACAGGACGCGACACGACAGGACGCGACAGACAGGACGCGACAGACAGGACGCGACAGACAGGACGCGACAGACAGGACGCGACAGACAGGACACGACAGACACTACACGACAGACACTACACGACAGACACTACACTACAGACAGGACACGACACTCCACTACACTACAGACAGGACACGACACTACACTACACTACAGACAAGACACGACACGACAGACAGGACACGACAGACAGGACACGACAGACAGGACACGACAGACAGGACACGACAGACAGGACACGACAGACAGGACACGACAGACAGGACACGACAGACAGGACACGACAGACAGGACACGACAGACAGGACAGGACACGACAGACAGGACACGACACGACAGACAGGACACGACACGACAGACAGGACACGACACGACAGACAGGACACGACACGACAGACAGGACACGACAGACAGGACACGACAGACAGGACACGACAGACAGGACACGACAGACAGGACAGGACACGACAGACAGGACACGACACGACAGACAGGACACGACACGACAGACAGGACACGACACGACAGACAGGACACGACACGACAGACAGGACACGACACGACAGACAGGACAGGACAGACAGGACACGACAGACAGGACACGACAGACAGGACACGACAGACAGGACACGACAGACAGGACACGACAGACAGGACACGACAGACAGGACACGACACGACAGACAGGACACGACACGACAGACAGGACACGACACGACAGACAGGACAGGACACGACAGACAGGACACGACAGACAGGACACGACAGACAGGACACGACAGACAGGACACGACACGACAGACAGGACACGACACGACAGACAGGACACGACACGACAGACAGGACAGGACACGACAGACAGGACACGACAGACAGGACACGACAGACAGGACACGACAGACAGGACACGACAGACAGGACACGACAGACAGGACACGACAGACAGGACAGGACAGACAGGACACGACAGACAGGACAGGACAGACAGGACAGGACACGACACGACAGACAGGACAGGACACGACAGACAGGACACGACAGACAGGACAGGACAGACAGGACAGGACAGACAGGACAGGACAGACAGGACACGACAGACAGGACACGACAGACAGGACACGACACGACAGGACAGGACACGACAGACAGGACACGACAGACAGGACACGACAGACAGGACACGACAGACAGGACACGACAGACAGGACACGACAGACAGGACACGACAGACAGGACACGACAGACAGGACACGACAGACAGGACACGACACGACAGGACACGACACGACAGGACACGACACGACAGGACACGACAGACAGGACAGGACAGACAGGACACGACAGACAGGACAGGACAGGACACGACAGACAGGACAGGACACGACAGACAGGACACGACAGACAGGACACGACAGACAGGACACGACAGACAGGACACGACAGACAGGACACGACAGACAGGACAGACAGGACACGACACGACACGACAGACAGGACACGACAGACAGGACACGACAGACAGGACAGGACACGACAGACAGGACAGGACACGACAGACAGGACAGGACACGACAGACAGGACAGGACAGACAGGACACGACAGACAGGACACGACAGACAGGACACGACAGACAGGACACGACAGACAGGACACGACAGACAGGACACGACAGGACACGACAGACAGGACACGACAGACAGGACAGGACACGACACGACAGACAGGACACGACAGACAGGACACGACAGACAGGACACGACAGACAGGACAGACAGGACACGACACGACACGACAGACAGGACACGACAGACAGGACACGACAGACAGGACAGGACACGACAGACAGGACAGGACACGACAGACAGGACAGGACACGACAGACAGGACAGGACAGACAGGACACGACAGACAGGACACGACAGACAGGACGCGACAGACAGGACGCGACAGACAGGACACGACAGACAGGACACGACAGGACACGACAGACAGGACACGACAGACAGGACAGGACACGACACGACAGACAGGACACGACAGACAGGACACGACAGACAGGACACGACACGACACGACAGACAGGACACGACAGACAGGACACGACAGACAGGACACGACACGACAGGACACGACGCGACAGACAGGACGCGACAGACAGGACGCGACAGACAGGACGCGACACGACAGGACGCGACACGACAGGACGCGACACGACAGGACGCGACAGACAGGACGCGACAGACAGGACGCGACAGACAGGACGCGACAGACAGGACGCGACAGACAGGACGCGACAGACAGGACGCGACAGACAGGACGCGACAGACAGGACGCGACAGACAGGACGCGACAGACAGGACACGACAGACAGGACACGACAGACAGGACACGACAGACAGGGCACGACAGACACTACACTACAGACACGACACGACACTACACGACAGACAGGACACGACACTACACTACAGACAGGACACGACACTACAGACACGACACGACACTACAGACACGACACGACACTACAGACACGACACGACACTACACTACAGACAGGACACGACACTACAGACACGACACTACACTACAGACAGGACACGACACTACAGACAGGACACGACACTACAGACAGGACACGACACTACACTACAGACAGGACACGACACTACACTACAGACAGGACACGACACTACAGACAGGACACGACACTACACTACAGACAGGACACGACACTACACTACAGACAGGACACTACAGATAAACATCACAGCTGGTAACAGGGCTCAGATACAGGTGAGATCCAGACTTTACACACAGACAGACAGACAGACCCAACAGATAAACAGACGTGTTCATGATCGTTGTATTATCTCAGGGCTCAGATACCGTTCTCTACAGTTACAGATGCATAACACAGACTGGTACAGTACAGACACTATACAGATCCAAAGAGGTCTTCAAGATCTGGGTGATATGTCAGTCTTCCGTCTGCATAAAGGACAAAGGGCTTGTGTTGCCCCTCTCCAGTAATAGGTTGCGGGCATCTGTCTCCGCTCAACCGTTTCACTTCCTGTCGTTTCTCCTCTCCTAGACGGTGATCGACGCCAACATCTTCCCTGTGCTGATCGACATCCTGCAGAAGGCGGAGTTTCGAACCAGGAAGGAAGCAGCCTGGGCCATCACTAACGCCACCTCTGGAGGAACACCAGAACAGATCAGGTATGAAGCCACCTCACCAGGACTGATCAGGTATAAAGCCACGCCCACCTCAGCAGGACTGATCAGGTATAAAGCCACGCCCACCTCACCAGAACAGATCAGGTATAAAGCCACGCCCACCTCACCAGAACAGATCAGGTATAAAGCCACGCCCACCTCACCAGAACTGATCAGGTATAAAGCCACGCCCATCTCACCAGAACTGATCAGGTATAAAGCCACGCCCACCTCACCAGGACTGATCAGGTATAAAGCCACGCCCACCTCACCAGGACTGATCAGGTATAAAGCCACGCCCACCTCACCAGGACTGATCAGGTATAAAGCCACGCCCACCTCACCAGGACTGATCAGGTATAAAGCCACGCCCACCTCACCAGGACTGATCAGGTATAAAGCCACGCCCACCTCACCAGGACTGATCAGGTATAAAGCCACGCCCACCTCACCAGGACTGATCAGGTATAAAGCCACGCCCACCTCACCAGAACTGATCAGGTATAAAGCCACGCCCACCTCACCAGGACTGATCAGGTATAAAGCCACGCCCACCTCACCAGGACTGATCAGGTATAAAGCCACGCCCACCTCACCAGAACTGATCAGGTATAAAGCCACGCCCACCTCACCAGAACAGATCAGGTATAAAGCCACGCCCACCAGAACAGATCAGGTATAAAGCCACGCCCACCTCACCAGAACAGATCAGGTATAAAGCCACGCCCACCTCACCAGGACTGATCAGGTATAAAGCCACGCCCACCTCACCAGGACTGATCAGGTATAAAGCCACGCCCACCTCACCAGAACTGATCAGGTATAAAGCCACGCCCACCTCACCAGGACTGATCAGGTATAAAGCCACGCCCACCTCACCAGGACTGATCAGGTATAAAGCCACGCCCACCTCACCAGGACTGATCAGGTATAAAGCCACGCCCACCTCACCAGAACTGATCAGGTATAAAGCCACGCCCACCTCACCAGAACAGATCAGGTATAAAGCCACGCCCACCAGAACAGATCAGGTATAAAGCCACGCCCACCTCACCAGAACTGATCAGGTATAAAGCCACGCCCACCTCACCAGAACAGATCAGGTATAAAGCCACGCCCACCTCACCAGAACAGATCAGGTATAAAGCCACGCCCACCTCATCAGAACAGATCAGGTAGGACAGGATTAGAGAGGTGGGGGACACCTCGGCGGGACCGGATTAGAGAGGTGGGGGACACCTCGGCGGGACCGGATTAGAGAGGTGGGGGTCACCTCGGCGGGACCGGATTAGAGAGGTGGGGGTCACCTCGGCGGGACCGGATTAGAGAGGTGGGGGTCACCTCGGCGGGACCGGATTAGAGAGGTGGGGGTCACCTCGGCGGGACCGGATTAGAGAGGTGGGGGTCACCTCGGCGGGACCGGATTAGAGAGGTGGGGGTCACCTCGGCGGGACCGGATTAGAGAGGTGGGGGTCACCTCGGCGGGACCGGATTAGAGAGGTGGGGGTCACCTCGGCGGGACCGGATTAGAGAGGTGGGGGTCACCTCGGCGGGACCGGATTAGAGTGGTGGGGGTCACCTCGGCGGGACCGGATTAGAGAGGTGGGGGACACCTCGGCAGGACAGGTTTAGAGAGGTGGGGGACACCTCGGCAGGACAGGATTAGAGAGGTGGGGGACACCTCGGCAGGACAGGATTAGAGAGGTGGGGGACACCTCGGCAGGACAGGATTAGAGAGGTGGGGGACACCTCGGCAGAACCGGATTAGAGAGGTGGGGGAGACCTCGGCAGGACAGGATTAGAGAGGTGGGGGAGACCTCGGCAGGACAGGTTTAGAGAGGTGGGGGAGACCTCGGCAGGACAGGTTTAGAGAGGTGGGGGAGACCTCGGCAGGACAGGATTAGAGAGGTGGGGGACACCTCGGCAGGACAGGATTAGAGAGGTGGGGGACACCTCGGCAGGACAGGATTAGAGAGGTGGGAGACACCTCGGCAGAACCGGATTAGAGAGGTGGGGGACACCTCGGCAGAACCGGATTAGAGAGGTGGGGGACACCTCGGCAGAACCGGATTAGAGAGGTGGGGGACACCTCGGCAGAACCGGATTAGAGAGGTGGGGGACACCTCGGCAGAACCGGATTAGAGAGGTGGGGGAGACCTCGGCAGGACAGGATTAGAGAGGTGGGGGAGACCTCGGCAGGACAGGTTTAGAGAGGTGGGGGAGACCTCAGCAGGACAGGATTAGAGAGGTGGGGGACACCTCGGCAGGACAGGATTAGAAAGGTGGGGGACACCTCGGCAGGACAGGATTAGAGAGGTGGGGGACACCTCGGCAGGACAGGATTAGAGAGGTGGGGGAGACCCTGGCAGGACCGGATTAGAGAGGTGGGGGAAACCTCGGCGGGACCGTAGTAGAGAGGTGGGGGACAGTAGCATGATTAGAGAGGTGGGGGACAGTAGCATGATTAGAGAGGTGGGGGACAGTAGCGTAGTAGAGAGGTGGGGGACAGTAGCGGGACCGTAGTAGAGAGGTGGGGGACAGTAGCGGGACCGTAGTAGAGAGGTGGGGGACAGTAGCGGGACCGTAGTAGAGAGTTGGGGGACAGTAGCGGGACCGTAGTAGAGAGGTGGGGGACAGTAGCATGATTAGAGAGGTGGGGGACAGTAGCGTAGTAGAGAGGTGGGGGACAGTAGCGGGACCGTAGTAGAGAGGTGGGGGACAGTAGCGGGACCGTAGTAGAGAGGTGGGGGACAGTAGCGGGACCGTAGTAGAGAGTTGGGGGACAGTAGCGGGACCGTAGTAGAGAGGTGGGGGACAGTAGCATGACGTGTAAATAAACCAAGTCCATGTCAGTAGAGGGAAGTGGGAGGGTCTAGGGCACAGGTGTCAAACTCATTCCATGGAGGGCCGAGTGTCTGCGGGTTTTCGCTCCACCCTTGTACTTGATTGATGAATTAACATCACTAATTAGTTAGGAACTCCCCACACCTGGTTGTCTAGGGCTTTATTGAAAGGAAAGACCAAAAACCTGCAGACACAAGGCCCTCCGTGGAATGAGTTTGACACCCCTGGTCTAGGGGATTAGTGTCAGTGTTTCACCGTTTCCTCCTGGAGTCTGAGATTCCAGTCTTAGCCGTGTTTCCATGGTTTGCGTTCGGTAATACCAAAGTTGTCCCGTTATATCAAACAGGAGCTATACTCTGGTGTGTGTGTGTGAGGCTTTAGTGGAAAGCTTTTTGTCTATATTGAATTACGTTGCAGTTCTTTTTCCCTCCGTCAGTGGAATGTCACGAATGACACTAACACACGTTCTGTCTCGGGCCGCTGCATTTGTCAGGCGTCTGGATTGTACCAAACACATTCCATATTCATTATCTAGGGTCCATGTTGCTGTCACTCACACAAGTCCTGCTCTCTCTCTCTTGCGCTCTCTCTCTTCAAAGGGCTGTTATTGGCATGGGAAACATGTGTTTACATTGCCAAAGCAAGTGAAATAAACATAAAAAAATGAACCGTAGGCCTCCCCGAGGGGTGCAGCGTCACTACAGCCTGCGGTTCGATCCCAGGCTGTAGTCATTACCAGCCGTGACCGGAAGTCCCATAGGGACAAATTGGCCCAGCGTCGTTAGGGAAGGGTTTGGCCGCGGGGGCTTTACTTGGCTCATCGCGCTCTAGCGACTCCTTGTGGTGGGTCGGGCGCCTGCAGGCTGACTTCGGTTGTCAGTTGAGCTGTGTTTTTTTTTTTTTTCACCTTTATTTAACCAGGTAGGCCAGTTGAGAACAAGTTGTCATTTACAACTGCGACCTGGCCAAGATAAAGCAAAACAGTGCGACACAAACAACAACACAGAGTTACACATAAACAAACGTACAGTCAATAACACAATAGAAAAATCTATGAGCAGTGTGTGCAAATGTAGAAGAGCAGGGAGGTAAGGCAATAAATAGGCCATAGAGGTGAACTAATTACAATTTAGCATTAACACTGAAGTGTAAGATGTGCAGATGATGATATGCAAGTAGAGATACTGGGGTGTAAAAGAGCAGCAAAAAATAATAGCTATATGGAGATGAGGTAGTTGGGTGTGCTTAAAGTTAGAGAGGGCCCTTCTGCCCTTCTGCTCCACGGGAGGTTTCTGTCCTCCCTGAGCTCGCCTTAGGACACCTGCGTTACCGTTTGACAGGTGTACCGCCCCAGTCAAACTCCCCACCTGCCACTGTCCCCGGAGCGGGTCAGTGATGTAAGTCTCCAGCTTCAGTGATTTTGGCAATTTGTTCCAGTCATTGGCAGCAGAGAACTGGAAGGAAAGGCGGCCCAAGGAGGTGTTGGCTTTGGGGATGACCAGTAAAAATGTACCTGCTGGAGTTTCATCCGACACATTGGTGTAGCTGGCTTCCGGGTCAAGCGGGCGGGTGTTAAAAAGCACGGTTTGGCTCTCCAGAGCCTGTAGGGGAGTTGCAGCAATGAGACAAGACCGTAATCATGAAATTGGGGAGAAAAAGGGGCTACATTTATTTTATAAATATGAAAAACTACACTCATTCCAAAGATTTTTTTTTTCAATTGACGGATTAGAAGGCCCTTGCCTTGTCTCTCAGAGCTTTGTGGTGCTGATGTTTAGGCCGAGGTATGTATAGTTGTTTGTGTACTCTAGGGCAACGGTGTCTAGATGGAATTTGTATATTTGTTGTCCCGGCAACTGGACCCTTTTTTTGGAACACCGTTATTTTTGTCTTTCTGAGATTTACTGTCAGGGCCCAAGTCTGACAATCTCTTTCTGTCTCTCTCCCTTTTTCTCCATCTTTCATTGTCTGAAATCTCTCTCTCTAGGTACCTGGTGAACCTGGGCTGTATCAAGCCTCTGTGTGACCTGTTGACGGTGATGGACAGTAAGATAGTCCAGGTGTCTCTGAACGGTCTGGAGAACATTCTGCGACTGGGAGACCAAGAGGCCAAGCAGGATGCAGGACCCAGTGGTACCGGCATCAACCCCTACTGCTCTCTCATAGAGGAGGCCTATGGTATGTACATACACACATCAACCCCTACTGCTCTCTCATAGAGGAGGTCTATGGTATGTACATACACACATCAACCCCTACTGCTCTCTCATAGAGGAGGCCTATGGTATGTACAGCGCATTTGGAAAGTGTTCAGACCCCGTTTCCCACATTTGTTACGTTACAGGCATAGTCTGAGGATTTAAAAAAACATCAATTTCAATCTACACACAATACCCCATAATGACAACAGGTTTTTAAAACCGGAAATATGACATTTACATAAGTATTCAGACCCTTTACTCAGTACTTTGTTGAAGCACCTTTTGGCAGCGATTACAGCCTCTAGTCTTCTTTGGTATGACGCTACAAGCTTGGCACACCTGTATTTGGGTAGTTTCTCCCATTTCTTCTCTGCAGATCCTCTCAAGCTCTGTCAGATGGGGAGTGTCGCTGCACAGCTATTTTCAGGTCTCTCAAGAGATGTCCGATCGGGTTCAAGTCCGGGCTCTGGCTGGGCCATTCAAGGACATTCAGAGACTTGTCCCAAAGCCCCTCCTGCATTTTCTTGGCTGTGTGTTTATGGTCATTGTCCTGTTGGAAGGTGAACCTTCGCCCCAGCCTGAGGTCTTAAGCCCTCTGGAGCAGGTTTTCATCAAGGATCTCTCTGTACTTTGCTCCGTTCATCTTTCCCTCCATCCTGACTAGTCTCCCAGTCCCTGCCGCTGAAAATCATCCACAAAGCATGATGCTGCCACCACCATGCTTCACCGTAGGGATGGTGCCAGGTTTCCTCCAGATGTGACGCTTGGCGTTCAGGCCAAAGAGTTCAATCTTGGTTTCATCAGACCAGAGAATATTGTTTCTCATGGTCTGAGAGTCCTTTAGGTGCCTTTTGGCAAACTCCAAGCCGGCTGTCATGTGCCTTTTACTGAGGAGTGGCTTCCGTCTGGCCACTCTACCATAAAGGCCTGATTGGTGGAGTGCTGCAGAGATGGTTGTCTTTCTGGAAGGTTCTCCCATCGCCACAGAGGAATGCTGTCAGAGTGACCATAGGGTTCTTGGTCACCTCCCTGACCAAGGCCCTTCTCCCCCGATTGCTCAGTTTAAGAATGATGGAGGCCAATGTGTTCTTGTGGACCTTCAATGCTGCAGAAATGTTTTGGTACCCTTCCCCAGATCTGTGCCTCGACACAATCCTGTCTCGTAGCTCTACGGACAATTCCTTCGACCTCATGCCTTGGTTTTTGCTCTGACATGCACTGTCAACTGTGGGACCTTTATATAGACAGGTGTGTGCCTTTCCAAATCATGTCCAATCAATTGAATTTACCACAGGTGGACTCTAATCAAGTTGTAGAAACATCTCAAGGCTGTTTCTACTGCATCTTGCCTATGCCGTTCTGTACCATCACTCATTCATATATCTTTATGTACATATTCTTTATCCCTTTACACTTGTGTGTATGAGGTAGTAGTTGTGGAATTGTTAGGTTAGATGTTGGTTATTACTGCATTGTCGGAACTAGAAGCACAAGCATTTCGCTACACTCGCATTAACATCTGCTAACCATGTGTATGTGACTAATAAAATTTGATTTGATCAATGGAAACGGGATGCGTCTGAGCTCAATTTCGAGGCTCATAGCAAAGGCTCTGAATACTTATGTCAATAGGCTGTATAATACAAACCACTACTGTTCTGAGGTACATGTGCCTATACTGTATGATTGTGTTTGATACATGTGCCACACACACACACACACACAAACAAACGCACTTCCGCATACATACAATTGCATAATCTACCGTGGTGTATGAATAAATAACCTCTCCTCCCGTCTCCAGGTTTGGATAAGATCGAGTTTCTTCAGAGTCATGAGAACCAAGAGATCTACCAGAAGGCCTTTGATCTGATAGAGCACTACTTTGGAGTGGAGGAGGAGGACCAGAGTCTGGCTCCTCAGGTGGACCAGGTCAACCAGCAGTTCCTCTTCCCCCAGCAGGAGGCACCCATGGAGGGCTTCCAGCTATAACATCCTCCCTGTCCTCTGGTTCATCCAAAACATCACTCATATACCCATGGATCCCATTGGAAGGCTTTCAGTTAACTTCTTCCCCCATATCCCCTACCAATGGGAGAGTTCTGAGGTAAATTAGGGTCCCTGTGTCCCTCCAACCACCACCCATCCTATATGCCCCAGCCCGTGGCGAGCTCTGCACAGGGTCCCTGTGTCCCTCCAACCACCACCCATCCTATATGCCCCAGCCCGTGGCTAGCTCTGCACAGGGTCCCTGTGTCCCTCCAACCACCACCCATTCTATATTCCCCAGCCTGTGGCGAGCTCTGCACAGGGTCCCTGTGTCCCTCCAACCACCACCCATCCTATATGCCCCAGCCCGTGGCTAGCTCTGCACAGGGTCCCTGTGTCCCTCCAACCACCACCCATCCTATATGCCCCAGCCCGTGGCTAGCTCTGCACAGGGTCCCTGTGTCCCTCCAACCACCACCCATTCTATATTCCCCAGCCTGTGGCGAGCTCTGCACAGGGTCACTGTGTCCCTCCAACCACCACCCATCCTATATGCCCCAGCCCGTGGCGAGCTCTGCTACCCCAACTTCTACTGATGCAGGGTTTCCAGGGTCTCCTGTGCCCCATCTTTTCTCCACTGTGACCTTCCAGGCTCAACCATGGAACGTTGTCCTCTCCCTCCTATCCCATGGAAGGCTTTATCCAACCTATATTCCCCAATCCCCGTGAGCGTGGCTCCTACCTACCCAAACAGATCAGACACTTCTAACAGAACACCACGTCTCGGCTGAGTAGCCAATCGGAGAGCTGAACTCACAACACATGACCTGATGATAAAACACAGCTCTTCCTGATCAGTGATCACACACCAGGGCAGGTTTGAAATGCACAGATACATTGAGAAATACCGCAGGTACTGTTCATAGTCTTGATTTCTTCTGACAGTAGCAGTGGCTTGTTGTGGTTTTTACTGCTTCCTGTCGGCCCATAGGGATGACCTTTAGGATGTGAGGGGTCAAATCTGACCTAGTGTTATTTCACTTATTTATCCTTTCCCCTCATTTAGCTTTTGTCAGCCCTGTTTTTTATTTTTTTCTCCCCCCCCTGTCCTGTCAGTGTACCACCTGAAGGCTTGTGTCCCCAGACTGAAAGCTTCTTTATTGTTAGCAATAGAACTGAGGCCAAACCCTCATTCACATTGGTTTCTGTCTTATCAGACATACAGGGTTCCACTAAAACAATTCTGGGGATTCTTAGTAATTCTAGAACTATGGTTTGGAGTGTTGACCCAATGTTCTCCTTCTAGAACTGACAGTCCTTTCTCTACAATTTTTATTTCCTACAACTTTTAGCAACTTTTTTTGTTTTGTTTGCGTCAGATGATTTCTTGGACCTGGGGAGGGATGACGAGGGTGGAACAACATGTTGGGTTCTAAATCGTAAAATCAGGAAAAATTTGGGGCTAACGGATGGCGTCGAGTGGGGTGAGGGAGGGGGGTCCATATTGAACCGTATAACAGTTAAAATACCTAGGTTACTAGCTTGATCTGAAGTTGATATAGCTAGAGATATAATGTTCGTTGTGTGCTGTGTTCTTAATAACGATAGATTTGAATTATGACGTGATTCTAACTATTAAAACGGCATACCGCTGGGGGGGGGCTACACTAACTTGAGAAAAAACACTCAGCTTCACGTAAATCAGGCATCAATGTCAGGTTCACTGTAATATCCTATTTACTCACCTGCATGTATGGTAATGGTACGCTAAGCCATATGGGCCCTGGTCTAAACTAGTGCACTATATAGGGAATTAGGGCCCTGGTCTAAAGTAGTGTATATAGGGAATAGGGCTCTGGTCTATAGTAGTGCACTATATAGGGAATAGGGCTCTAGTCTAAAGTAGTGCACTATATAGGGAATAGGGCTCTGGTCTAAAGTAGTGCACTATATAGGGAATAGGGCTCTGGTCTATAGTAGTGTACTATATAGGGAATAGGGCTCTGGTCTATAGTAGTGCACTATATAGGGAATAGGGCTCTGGTCTAAAGTAGTGTACTATATAGGGAATAGGGCCCTGGTCTATAGTAGTGTACTATATAGGGTATAATTTGGAACAGAGCTCCAGTGTAAATAGATATGTTGATGCTGAGTTGCAGTAGGCCCTGGGATTTGGTGTGTGTGTCCCCCCCCTGGTGTGTATGTATGCTAGGGTTTGCATGGTGTTCCTATTGCCCTACCTACAGTCACGCAGTATCCTTTTGCCAAACACCTGGAATTATTGTTGGGAGAGGCAGCGAGAGAGGCAGGGTGAGAAAGTGCCGTAATTTAAGTCTCCTAGAAAATCGAACAAGATATTTTTTTTAAGCAATAAGGCCCGAGGGGTTGTGATATATGGCCAATATATCCCACGGTTAAGGGCTGTTCTTAGGCACGACGCAACGCAGAGTGCCTGGACACAGCCCTTAGCCGTGTTATATTACCCATATACCACAAACCCCCAAGGTGCATTATTGCTATTATAAACTGGGTGGTTCGAGCCCTGAATGCTGATTGGCCCGACATCTGTGGTATATCAGACCGAATAAAACGGGTATGACAACATGTATTTTTACTGCTCTAATTACATTGGTAACCAGTTTATAATTAAGCAATAAAGCTCGAGGTGTGGTGTATATGGCCAATATACCACGGCTAAGGGCTGTGTCCAGGCACTCAGCGTTGCATCGTACTAGGTATCATTGTGATGGCGATGCGTACTAGGTATCACTGTGATGGCGATGCGTACTAGGTATCATTGTGATGGCGATGCGTACTAGGTATCACTGTGATGGCGATGCGTACTAGGTATCATTGTGATGGCGATGCGTACTAGGTATCATTGTGATGGCGATGCGTACTAGGTATCTTTGCGATGGCGATGCGTACTAGGTATCATTGTGATGGCGATGCGTACTAGGTATTGTGATGGTGATGCGTACTAGGTATCATTGTGATGGTCGATGCGTACTAGGTATCATTGTGATGGCGACGCGTACTAGGTATCATTGTGATGGCGATGCGTACTAGGTATCATTGTGATGGTCGATGCGTACTAGGTATCATTGTGATGGCGATGCGTACTAGGTATCATTGTGATGGCGACGCGTACTAGGTATTGTGATGGCGACGCGTACTAGGTATCATTGTGATGGCGATGCGTACTAGGTATCATTGTGATGGCGATGCGTACTGGGTATCATTGTGATGGTCGTTGCGTACTAGGTATCATTGTGATGGCGATGCGTACTGGGTATCATTGTGATGGCGATGCGTACTGGGTATCATTGTGATGGCGATGCGTACTGGGTATCATTGTGATGGTCGATGCGTACTAGGTATCATTGTGATGGCGATGCGTACTAGGTATCACTGTGATGGCGATGCGTACTAGGTATCACTGTGATGGCGACGCGTACTAGGTATCATTGTGATGGCGACGCGTACTAGGTATCATTGTGATGGCGATGCGTACTAGGTATCACTGTGATGGCGACGCGTACTAGGTATCATTGTGATGGCGATGCGTACTAGGTATCATTGTGATGGTCGATGCGTACTAGGTATCATTGTGATGGCGATGCGTACTAGGTATCATTGTGATGGCGATGCGTACTAGGTATCATTGTGATGGCGATGCGTACTAGGTATCATTGTGATGGCGATGCGTACTAGGTATCATTGTGATGGCGATGCGTACTAGGTATCATTGTGATGGCGATGCGTACTAGGTATCATTGTGATGGCGATGCGTACTAGGTATCATTGTGATGGTCGATGCGTACTAGGTATTGATATGTATTATTCACTGTCGCATTAGAAAAGTGTACAACTCCCCTTATTCTTCTCATAGGGTGCATTTGAATTGACACTTTATTCCTCTTAGTGCACTCGTTTTGACAGGAGACACCTATGGAGCCTCTGGTCAGAGGTAGAGGCCACTCGTTTTGACAGGAGCCACCTAGGGAGCCTCTGGTCAGAGGTAGAGGCCACTCGTTTTGACAGGAGCCACCTAGGGAGCCTCTGGTCAGAGGTAGAGGCCACTCGTTTAGACAGGAGCCACCTATGGAGCCTCTGGTCAGAGGTAGAGGCCACTCGTTTAGACAGGAGCCACCTAGGGAGCCTCTGGTTCAGAGGTATAGGCACTACATCAGACAAGGTGTCATGCATCTAACGACAACCAGGGTTTGGCAAGGGATAAGTCTTTTTAATTTAGACCGTGACGAACCTAACCGCAACAGAAATTAAGTTAAGATGTATTTGCACAGACACTTAATGCACACATGCATACAACACCAGCAGACTGTACACAGCTCACACGGATGAGTGCTACACAAGGAGAATCAACTTCCATAATCCACCTTGTTGAAGGCACGTTATTGCATGTTTTCTTTCTGTGCTATATTGGGTTTTCAATGCGGTATGTTCATTCAATGTTTTCTTTCGTCGTTTTTCCACTTCCTTATCGGCACTATTGAGATTATGCGCCTACCCACAATGCATCACATTCACAGCATCCTTTAATATCTCAAATTTAAAAAAATAAATAAAATAAAAAATTAAGAGAAACTGACATTTTTATTTTTGACATTTTTCTTGGGGAATTGCAGGGTCTACTTCCTGGTAATATGCTCAGTTGAAAGAATTTACAGGATAGAACAATATAGTAATTTCACGTGGAGAGTTGGGAAATGAACACATTCATTAGATTAGCGTTGAAAACGTGACCAGCGGTCGAGAAATCAACTAATAAAGTGGAAAACGTTTCAAATTCATAGAATGACAGTAAAAGCAGTTAGCTGAAATCCATTGTTTATTTTCCACACGGATGGTGAACCGCTTACATTCACTCTGTCATTTTCGCTCGCTAATCCTGTAGAATCAGCAACGGCTCTAATCCAATTAATTAGTTTTTTTTTTTTTTTTTACGCTTCCGCATGTCACTTATTACGTTGTCTTAACCTTTTTGTGTTATCTTCAACCTAGGTATTATGGAAGCCTTTTCTTCTTGCTGCTACGTGACTGAAGATGGTTAGATGATATGCCCTTAGACACAGATCTAGGATCAGCTTGCCCTCCCTTTTAATCCTGACCTGTAACATTTAATGGGGCAAAAAAGCAAAACTGATCATAGGTCAGTCTCTTTGGGTTGAGTCGGAGCCTAAACAGTTTGGTGGTGACATTTTGACTGACCGGCACTGTGTGAGGAAGCGATACATGTACAAACTGTTATGTTCTCATCAGTCACATCTTGTTCTGAGGATCCACTGTTTCCCCTGGTTGAGCAGAACTGGGTTTGAGGTAAACAAAATCAGAATATACAAAGCTGTTTTATTTCAAACTTAATGCCTAAACTTTCATTTTGGAAGGGTATCTGTAACGCATCTTTAAATAATAATGTCTTACTTGATACGCTAGCTATGAGGACCCTAGTCACTGCACATGTTATCCCCTATGGTTATATTGTCCTTCCTGACGTGATGTCTCGGTAGGTTGACCCTGTGAGGATGCGGAGCCATGACTTTGTACAATGTCATACCTTGTTATTATGTTCAATCTGCAAAATGGTGATTTTTCACGGTCTGCAAAATGGTGATTTTTCATGGTCTGCAAAATGGTGATTTTTCACGGTATGCAAACTGGTGATTTTTCACGGTCTGCAAAATGGTGATTTTTCACGGTCTGCAAAATGGTGATTTTTACACGGTCTGCAAAATGGTGATTTTTCACGGTCTGCAAAATGGTGATTTTTCACGGTCTGCAAAATGGTGATTTTTCACGGTCTGCAAAATGGTGATTTTTCACGGTCTGCAAAATGGTGATTTTTCACGGTCTGCAAAATGGTGATTTTTCACGGTCTGCAAAATGGTGATTTTTTTCACGGTCTGCAAAATGGTGATTTTTCACGGTCTGCAAAATGGTGATTTTTTTCATGGTCTGCAATGGTTTTGGACACGTTGCGCTTTGGTTGACATGCAAAATGTATTGACGTTGGTAAGAGACTAAGCTTGTCATTGATCTAACATGGACAGTTAGTAACAGTAATAGGCTATTATAGGAGTCTATGCACGTTGGGCCTCTAAAGGGAAATGGTTGTCCACAGAACAAGTGTTCCAAACCGACATTTTGAGACTAAATAAATCTTGGAAAACGTGAAAAATTGGCTAAAGAACTTTTGACTCTACATCACTAACAAGTGGAGAAGCATTTATATATCAGAAGTCCTCCTCTTGTTTTTCTCTCTCGACTTCTGTGTGCAGTCTATCAACAGACTTCCAGAGAAGTAAAACATTTTAAAAAACACAAAATAAACAAATATATTTATATTTATGAAGAAAAACAAAATGCACTCCTATTCACTGAAGTGCCAATCCTGACCAACTAAAGACTTGAGGGTGATTTACATATGTCTTTTTGACTTATTGATTAATTAAATTTTCTTAATATTTCCTTGAATGTGCACACATTTTGTGCAAAAACCATTGCTGCTCTATTTTCCTCGTCTTATAGTTCCATGATGTGGTTTCTCTGAAAGTGGCATTCTCTACTGCTTTTGCACTGTGGGATTGGGTCAGAATAGTCATTTTAAATCGGCCAAAAAAAACAAAACTAATTTATTCCATCATGCTGATCCGTCTAACTAAATATTGATGCTCTTTTCTTACAGTTTTAATGCATTGTTGATTTCACTGTGCAGACCTCACACTGATGCAGCTGTGGGACAGACAGTCCAGACGTTCGTTAGAAAGATGCAGGGTCATCAAGTGTAATTTTAGCCTGAGGCAAAGACTGCACTGCACATTAGGGCCCTGAGGTTTTTCCTAGTCAGGTCACATGGTCTGGAAAAGCTCCCGGCCCAGTTTATCAGGTCAGTTATCGTATCAGGCCCAATACAGGGCCACGTTCAGTAGCCAAACGTTACAAATGGAAATGCCACAAATGGAGAGCCAACGTTATTCCATATGTTTGTTTTTACATAGAAATATTTCTATCTGAACGTTTGAAAATGTTGCGTTCCTGCTGAACGTGCCCCGGGGTTTCTCCACCTAAACTACCATGTTTGCGCATAATGAGTCTAACCCATCTTATCACAAGAACTAAACAGCCAATTCAAAATGGACACTACTCACCAAAGTTGTTTTTTACATTTTTTTTTTTCTTTCTTGATTTTGAGCAGCTATACCATTACATGGATATGGATGGTTCTCGAATATGTTTCAGTGGCATAATCTTCTTGGCTGTCCAGACCCAGTCAATCAACCAAACAACCAATAACTTGTCCTGACACTTCTCTCAGCTATTTCTTGTTTTAGCACAAAGACTCAGAAACACTTCTCTTGAGATGGGAAGCTAGGTTATTGGCTGAGAATGAACAACCTAACAAGTAATGCAATAAATATTCTCCAAAAGTCCGCCGTCCCAAGAGGTTTAAGTTGCGTCCCGAAGTGCACCCTATTCCCTATTTTAATGAACAACTTTTGACCAGCAGTCCATGGAGTTCTGGTCAAAAATGGTGCACAATATACCCCCACAGTGGAGGTGTCATAATACCCATAAAACCTAGTGGTCAAACAGGGAAATAAATCGATTTTTTTCCCACCATTTCATTTTTCCCCATAGGCGATTTTAGAAACACTTAAAATAAGGGCTGTGTTTTGTGTAGGCTTACCCTGGCGTGACATTTTGATAACCGTGTAGATCTCTCTCGGACAAGGTGACTCAATATATTCGGCTCTCTTTTTACTCGTAGAATCGAAAATACTTAAAGTAGACATCGTGCAAGACTACAAATCCCTGCATGCTTCTCCACGTCATCTCTAGCTGACATCTTTGCTATTAGGTCAATTTAAAACCTGCACAAGATAGTTCACAGAATTGTCAATTTTAAAGATATGTAGCTAATTTACTCATTAATCCAGAGATTCTTACCTTTGCCGTGAGTCGGCAGTCTCGTCCAGATTATCATGGTATTTGTAGTTCTTTATGATAGCCACATTAGCAGTTAATTATCGTTTCATTTTGGTGGAGCAGTACAGGCAAACATTAAGTCACCATGTCCGGAAAAGATCTACACGGTTATCAAAACATCACGCCAGGGTAAGCCTACACGTAACACAGCCCTTATTTTAAGTGTTCCTAATAAAAAAACTTATGGATGGTGGGAAAACAATTGGAGCCATTTCCCTGTTTGACCACTATGTTTTATAGGCATTATGACTCATACTGTGGTATGTTCTAGGGAATAGGGGCATTTGGGAGGGAGTTTAAGACTTCTTATTCAGGTTTTTTCCCTCAAGAGGGCAATTAACAGAGATGACTGGTCAACAGTTTCCTAGAACAAATCTGGGATGCAGGAATGTGAAGTAATTTACATAAAAAATGATAATCAAGAGTTCAATTGGAACTATGTGTATGATTTTATAATTTAGGGGGTGTTTATATTTTGTTCTCTTACACACAAGTGTGTAATGGAATTATTTTTTGTATTTCATTTTTTTTTTTTTTTTGCATATCTGACTCCCACTGAGACGACTGCAGGGATTCGGGTCATGGCAAGGGTCGCCATTGTACAGTGCCCCTGGAAATATGTACATTAGCTGAAGGAATCATCCATATTTTGTAATGACTGCTGAAATGCTTTTTAAGGCATAGTAAAGGGATAGGAGTTTTTCCCCTGACCAAATGACAAGGAGAAACTGTGTCCCAAATGGGCATTATATACCCTATATAATGCACAACTTTTTACCAGGAACTACTTTTGACCATAGACCTGTTAGGTCCTGGTCAAAAGTTGTGAACCACATAGGGAATAAGGTGCCATTTGCTCTAGTATCTGTTTCCCTGTCGGGCCTTTTGGTCAGGAACAACTCCTAGGCATGGATTTGAAAAATAATCAAGATACATTTTGAAATGGGATAAAAAAAAAAAATGTCTTCTGGCCTAGATTGTGTATAACTGAGACAAAGGTGTTTGAAAATCCCAAGCCACGCCTTAGTGCTTGGCTTTGTCAAATAAATAATGCTATCTAGGCTATAATTGTTTACAATGCTACATGTTTATAAAGTGTTTTTTCATATGTCATAACTGACCAGTCCTGATGTATTCTCTGGTCCTCTCATGTCGCTCTCTTTCAATGTATTTATTTCCAAAACAAATCTTTTTTTTTATTTTCTTTTGCTTATGATAACCCATATTATACTGTGACTTGACATTACCGACGGTATGAATGAGTGACTGATACACTTCAACTGAACATGACACACAAACATGAACACAGAAACAAAAACAAAAAAAACAAATGCATTAACAAATATTAGAAATGTATAAAAAGAAACGTGTCCAGTGGAAACTGTACAAAATAAAAAATAAAATGTTGCAACCCTTTCTCTCCTGTTTTTCCAATTCTTTAACAAGTTTTGAATGACTAAAAGATACTAAAACGTAAACGTACTTTTGCTGCCGCATGTGTAAGATGTAGAATTTAGCTTCCAATACTCTACTCAGCAAACTGGATGCAGTTTATCACAGTGCCATCCGTTTTGTTACTAAAGCACCATATACGACCCACCACTGCGACCTGTATGCCCTAGTCGGCTGGCCCTCGCTACATGTTCCTCGTCAGACCCACTGGCTCCAGGTCATCTACAAGGCTATGCTAGGTAAAGTGCCGCCTTATCTCAGTTCACTGGTCACGGTGGCTACACCCACCCGTAGCACGCGCTCCAGCAGGTGTATCTCACTGATCATCCCTAAAGCCAAAACCTCATTTGGACACCTTTCCCTCCAGTTCTCTGCGACTGGAACGAATTGCAAAAATCTCTGAAATTGGAGACTTTTATCTCCCTCAACAACTTTAAACATCTGCTATCCGAGCAGCTAACCGATCGCTGCAGCTGTACATAGTCCATCGGTATATAGCCCACCCAATTTACCTACCTCACCCCCCATACTGCTTTTATTTACTTTTCTGCTCTTTTGCACACCAGTATCTCTACTTGCACATGATCATCTGATGATTTATCACTCCAGTGTTAATCTGCTAAATTGTAATTATTCGATTTATTGCCTACCTCCCTCATGCCTTTTGCACACATTGTATATAGATTCTCTTTTTTTCTACCATGTTATTGACTTGTTTATTGTTTACTCCATGTGTAACTCTGTGTTGTTGTCTGTTCACACTGCTATGCTTTATCTTGGCCAGGTCGCAGTTGCAAATGAGAACTTGTTCTCAACTAGCCTACCTGGTTAAATAAAGGTGAAAAAAAAAGAATCGTTGAATTAACGTCTTTGTAGTTCTGAGTTTGGACTACATAACATTTTCCACAAGATTGTCAGGTACGCACTTCCGTGGTTCATTACGTATTTCCTGTGTAGGTTGGCAGGAGGAAAAGCAGCAGGCGACGCCGGAGTGTATTTATTGAGTTGGATCAAGAAGGTAATCAGTCATTTTTATTTTCTAAGAGTACCTACTTCTTTTTCCAAGTATGAATAATGACTGTGCGATATGTGAGGTGTCGTGTTTCTTGGGTGTGTTCCATAGCGTAGAGCTAAGATAGAAAGCTAAATGCTAAGTTAGCTTGCTAACTAATATTATCTAAACAGTAACGTTACTAATTTCTGTTTAAAGTGAAACTAGTTATATATGTGGTTGCTAAGAGAAGAGGTCTTGTTTCACAAAGATATTAAGTTGACTTTCCAAAATGTCAACTATTCGCGTAGTTAGCTACACTTTGGCCGAGTTCAAATTTCACTTCGTTAGCATACCACATACCACATTCGTTGCTTTGCTTGCTAGCTGTTCGCCATTTCACATAAATTAATATTGCTTATGTAAAATGTTTCAACACATTTTCTGTTAAGGTGTACCGTCTTGATTTCCGGTGACCAACTAAACTCCACTCCTTGGTGAATGACTTGAGTTCACCATACAGTTGATTTTACGCCGCTAACTAATAGGTTCAAGTCATTCACCTACACTAACACATCCCCATTGACGTTTGGCAGTTTAATTTCTTCCTTCTCAAGGACAGGTACGTGTTATAATCGTCAGCGAACACTTGCGAATTCGGATCTGTAACTCACGCCACAGTTGGGACTTTTCCCTAGACAAACACAGTGCTCGATGAATATTTTTAATATCTGTTTAAGACATTTCATCATCAAGACATGCCAGCAGCATACCACCCTGCATACCACTGTTGGCTTGCTTCTGAAGCTAAGCAGGGTTGGTCCTTGTCAGTCCCTGGATGGGAGACCAGATGCTGCTGGAAGTGGTGTTGGAGGGCCAGTAGGAGGCACTCTTTCCTCTGGTCTAAACAAATATCCCAATGCCCCAGGGCAGTGATTGGGGACATTGCCCTGTGTAGGGTGCCGTCTTTCGGATGGGACGTTAAACGGGTGTCCTGACTCTCTGAGGTCATTAAAGATCCCATGGCACTTATCGTAAGAGTAGGGGTGTTAACCCCGGTGTCCTGGCTAAATTCCCAATCTGGCCCTCAAACCATCATGGTCACCTAATAATCCCCAGTTTACAATTGGCTCATTCATCCCCCTCTCCCCTGTAACTATTCCCCAGGTCGTTGCTGCAAATGAGAACGTGTTCTCAGTCAACTTATCTGGTAAAATAACGGTAAAATAAAAATAACTAAAATCATGAAGAAACAGGACACACAAGAGTCGTCCACGCAGGGCAGTGATGCAGCACCTGGCACGGTAGAGATGGAGGGAAGCAAGGCTGCAAAAGATGTTCCAGAGACCAGTAGACCAAAAGACGTTACAGACGCTGGCAGCCCTAAAGAGCAAGATCAGGACATACCTTCACAAGCTGATGGGGCTGAAAGTGCAGGTAAAGTTAGCGCTGTGGTTGTCACTGATGTGATGGAACTAATGCTACTTTCATGTGCTAGTCTAGTCAGAACTAGGTAACTCTGGAATTGTTGACCTGCTAACTGGTTGAACGCGGCATGTGTATAACTACAACCAGTAGGCAAGTCTGAAATGTCAGAGTTCCAACTAGCATGTGAACGCTGCGTAATGGCACTAGTCAAATGCAGTCATTTTACAGTGGACTTCTTGTGACTGGGCTGGCTCTTTCTCTCTCTAGTGTTGAATAACTATCACTGCTCCTATCCACAAAGTCAAGTCTGGTAGTATTCAAATCATGAACATACCTCCTCCAGCTCTCAACTGAGCTGGGAACCTTCAACAACACTCATGACCCTGAACGTCTACGTCCACATAGGCAGGACTGTTGGGACCGCAGAGTATCACAACTATGGCAGCAGCATAGCTATACATTGTGACATTGATATGTGAAGACTTCCATACAGCCGTTACACCGTAGCTAGTGTAAAGCACATTTTTCATCTAACCTTTACATGGCAATTACTACTGAGGTGAAAAATAGTAAGGGGACGCCGTACTGGGAAAAACGTGAGCCTATCACAAAAATTCAAACTTCATTGCTGGCTGTAAGTTGAATGAAAGGGGAGTGAATGGACTTGAAAACATATGGAAATACGCTCCCAAATGCTAAGTGGATTCGACGATAAGTTACATTTTGCCACAGCGTAGATGTGTGTTCGAGACGCGCGCGGACAGCAGTGGACTCGTCAATTCTGTGGGGCTTATTTGACCATCACTGAATGTCATTCATTGTAACAATGTCTCTTTCCATTCATCAATGGCAGGTGTACAGTTCTATGGATACAGGATGAACGTGCGCAGGTAGCCAGGCTTACAAGATCCTTGTGAAGTGATTATTTTTTTGGGGACAATCGGATGAAAAATGTCTAGCTAGTTTGTGTTTCATGGCACAATAAAATAATACATTTTAAAAGTTACATGACACATCTTTACTATTAGACCAACTGAGTTCCTTTTAAATGATTAGGGATTCTATGTGGAATTATGATTAGTGATTCTATATGGAAGTATATGATTGGGGATTCTATGTGGAATTATATGATTGGCGATTCTATGTGGATTTATATGATTAGGGATTCTATATGGAATTATATGATTAGGGATTCTATGTGGATTTATATGATTAGGGATTCTATGTGGAAGTATATGATTAGGGATTCAATGTGGAATTATATGATTGGGGATTCTATATGGAAGTATATGATTAGGCCCATAACAATTTTTCACAAAAGACCTCCCTTACCGGCAAGAAAAAAAATCTACTTTTGTCCCTGCTTACTTCTCAACTTGGAACATACCAATGTCTTCTCAACTTGGAACAAACCAATGTCTTCTCAACTTGGAACATACCAATGTCTTCTCAACTTGGAACAAACCAATGTCTTCTCAACTTGGAACATACCAATGTCTTCTCAACTTGGAACATACCAATGTCTTCTCAACTTGGAACATACCAATGTCTTCTCAACCTGGAACATACCAATGTCTTCTCAACTTGGAACATACCAATGTCTTCTCAACTTGGAACATACCAATGTCTTCTCAACTTGGAACATACCAATGTCTTCTCAACTTGGAACATACCAATGTCTTCTCAACTTGGAACATACCAATGTCTTCTCAACTTGGAACATACCAATGTCTTCTCAACTCATCGCTAGTTGCAGGTGGAATTTAGATAATATTCACTTTTGTTAATACATGAAATACATTTTTGCTCCATTAAGGTCAATGTGTACGTCGCCATATTGTCTGTTTCAGACGGTCTCTGATTGGTGAAGTACCGGTGGGTGTCCACCCCTAAGTGCAGCTCGTCATGAGCACGACTCAGAAATCAGGCGTCTCTTTTGAGTGACACTCGCCAGTCTTGGATCAACGAGTGACCTGAAAGGGAACAATTGGCGGTGTACACATTGTTTGGATTTTATTTAATACGAGTATTTTCTAAATTCTAACTAGCGATGGGAGTTGGAAAACACTGGTACGTTCCAAGTAAAGAATTAAGTGAAGTATTGACATGTAAAGGTTTGTTAAATTGCTGCCTTTGCTTTACGTTACGTAGGGTGTATGGATGAACTCTCATGTCACCGTTCCAAAGTAGAGCAGCTTTGTGGGTTCTTTGTTGTTCTTTGAGTGTTTTGTTTGCTTTGTTATTATCATTCATTTTGGTTTCCCCCTTGTTGTTCTTACATACTTCAAAGTCCAATAAGTAATTGTTATTGCTGCATTTTAATAATTTAACATCTTTCTCTCCGTCCTGTGTCTATTGGCTGCTGTTTCCAACACAGCAGAGTCTGCAGCCGTCCCCACGGTCCCACCTGTAGCAGACCCTGTACCAGTCCCAGTCTCCACTGTAGCAGACCCTACCCCAGTCCCAGTCTCCACTGTAGCAGACCCTACCCCAGTCCCAGTCTCCACTGTAGCAGACCCTACCCCAGTCCCAGTCTCCACTGTAGCGGACCCTGTACCAGTCCCAGTCTCCACTGTAGCAGACCCTACCCCAGTCCCAGTCTCCACTGTAGCAGACCCTACCCCAGTCCCAGTCTCCACTGTAGCAGACCCTACTCCAGTCCCAGTCTCCACTGTAGCAGACCCTGTCCCAGTCTCCACTGTAGCAGACCCTACCCCAGTCCCAGTCTCCACTGTAGCAGACCCTACCCCAGTCTCCACTGTAGCAGACCCTGTACCAGTCCCAGTCTCCACTGTAGCAGACCCTACTCCAGTCCCAGTCTCCACTGTAGCAGACCCTACCCCAGTCTCCACTGTAGCAGACCCTACCCCAGTCCCAGTCTCCACTGTAGCAGTCCCAGTCTCCACTGTAGCAGATCCAGTCTCCACTGTAGCAGACCCAGTCTCCACTGTAGCAGACCCAGTCTCCACTGTAGCAGACCCAGTCTCCACTGTAGCAGACCCAGTCTCCACTGTAGCAGACCCAGTCTCCACTGTAGCAGACCCAGTCTCCACTGTAGCAGACCCAGTCTCCACTGTAGCAGACCCAGTCTCCACTGTAGCAGACCCAGTCTCCACTGTAGCAGACCCAGTCTCCACTGTAGCAGACCCAGTCTCCACTGTAGCAGACCCAGTCTCCACTGTAGCAGACCCAGTCTCCACTGTAGCAGACCCAGTCTCCACTGTAGCAGACCCAGTCTCCACTGTAGCAGAGGGGGTGTCGTCTCAGTGTGACATGGCTGAGGAGCTGAGCCGCCAGCTGGAGGACATCCTCAACACCTACTGCCTGGAGGACAACGGGGAGGACGGGGTTAACCTGCCCAATGGCCAATCACACTGCCCCGTGCTCAATGGCCTGGCCAATGAGAAGGAGTTGGATATCAAGCGGTCGGAGGTCAAAGTGAACTCCGGCGGCGCGGAGAAAGTGAAGATTCAAGAGAAGAAGAAGGTGAAGGGGCTGGGTAAGGACTGGTTATGTTACTCTGTCTGAAATCAATCCCCCCCAGGGCGTATTACTAGATGCTTGTCGTTGATCTGAAATTATTGGCTGCGTGTAGGTCAGTGGCCTCCAATCCTGGAGACCGATATGGTCTTCTGTAACAGGATTGGTCACTAATATCTAGTCTTAACATGTGGTTGCTAGGGGTTTAGGGCTGGACAGCTTCCCCTTGTGTGTTGCTGGGTCCCTGTTGTGATGAGGTGGTGTTGCACTGAATGTCCTCCCCCCCCAGTGTGTTGCACTGAATGTGTTCCCCCTCCTGTGTGTTGCAGGTAAAGAGATCACCCTGCTGATGCAGACCCTGAACACTCTGAGTACACCGGAGGAGAAACTGGCAGGCCTCTGTAAGAAGTATGCTGAACTGGTAAGTAGTAACTCTCATTAACGCTTTGACTCGGGTGTGGTTCAAATGCTGTTTGATTTAGTTCAAATCTTTTAATTTCAGCATGCTAGCCAACCTCTTATTTCTAGCCCCCATCTGTGTATCAGACAGTAGTAGTTTGTCTCCTTGTGTTGGAGAATGGTCGGGGCAACTCAACACAGGGTGACCTACAGGAGAATATGCAGGGAAGCTCAACACAGGGTGACCTACCGGGGAATGGTCAGGGCAGTTGGCTGATGGAGCAACACCGAGGGGAAACTGCAGCGTTTCGAATGGGCTAGAGGGGAAACTGCAGCGTTTCGAATGGGCTAGAGGGGAAACTGCAGCGTTTCGAATGGGCTAGAGGGGAAACTGCAGCGTTTCGAATGGGCTAGAGGGGAAACTGCAGCGTTTCGAATGGGCTAGAGGGGAACTGCAGCGTTTCGAATGGGCTAGAGGGGAACTGCAGCGTTTCGAATGGGCTAGAGGGGAACTGCAGCGTTTCGAATGGGCTAGAGGGGAACTGCAGCGTTTCGAATGGGCTAGAGGGGAACTGCAGCGTTTCGAATGGGCTGTACGGTGTCTTTACTGGACAAGGACATGGCTGACACACCCAGCTTCCCTTTATAGCCTGACTTGTTTCCCCCCTCACCTTCCATCAGTAGACTCTTTAGAGACATTTTATCAATAGCTTTTCATTTAGGTGTACTTGAACAGCTGTAATAGGATTTTCGTGCATTAAACAATTTTCCGTGTGCGCCTGCGTGCCCGTTTGTGTATGTGTACGTGTCCTTGTGTGTGTTTTAGCTGGAGGAGCAGCGGAACAATCAGAAGCAAATGCGTGTCCTGCAGAAGAAACAGTCTCAGCTGGTGCAGGAGACAGACAACCTGAGGAACGAACACAGCAAGGCCATCCTGGCACGCAGCAAACTGGAGTCACTCTGTAGGGAGCTGCAGAGACACAACCGCACACTCAAGGTAAAGGATGGGGAGGCTGGTACTTCCACTCTAGGTAAAGGATGGGGAAGCTGGTACTTCCACTCTAGGTAAAGGATGGGGAAGCTGGTACTTCCACTCTAGGTAAAGGATGGGGAAGCTGGTACTTCCACTCTAGGTAAAGGATGGGGAAGCTGGTACTTCCACTCTAGGTAAAGGATGGTGAAGCTGGTACTTCCACTCTAGGTAAAGGATGGTGAAGCTGGTACCTCCACTCTAAATAAAGGATGGGGAAGCTGGTACTTCCACTCTAGGTAAAGGATGGTGAATCTGGTACCTCCACTCTAAATAAAGGATGGTGAAGCTGGTATTTCCACTCTAGGTAAAAGATGGTGAAGCGGTTGCTCACACTTGTACCTTTGTCACACTACTGAGCTAAAGCTGGGCTGGGTTAGGGCTAGCTGGGCAGGGTTAGGGCTAGCTGGGCAGGGTTAGGGCTAGCTGGGCAGGGTTAGGGCTAGCTGGGATAGGGCTAGCTGGGCTGGGTTAGGGCTAGCTGGGCTGGGTTAGGGCTAGCTGGGCTGGGTTAGGGCTAGCTGGGCTGGGTTAGGGCTAGCTGGGCAGGGTTAGGGCTAGCTGGGCTGGGTTAGGGCTAGCTGGGTTAGGGCTAGCTGGGATAGGGCTAGCTGGGCTGGGTTAAGGGTTATGCAGACGTGCACAGTATGCTTTCAGACCTGCAAACATGCACGCAGTTTGCGTACCAGCAACGTAATTCTCTGTCAATGTACGAGATCCAAGTTTAAAGTACGCAGAAATGAATAGAGCCGGATAAAACATTTTTATTTGTATTTATTTTTACATTTTAATATCCACTGAGTAAACCTAACGTCCCGATTCTCGAGCTGCAACACACAGACATGTACGGAGTTTATCAACGGTCATGGAGATGAATACATCATTATTGGACGTAGCTAAACCCGTGTCTCCCCCTCCTGTTTGTTGTGATGCTGAGTCTGCCGACTGTCAGCAGTACGTAAACACTCATCTCTTTCCGACTCGTGTGTTGTGGAAAGGTAAACACTAAGTGTTTCAATGGTGAATCTGGTACCTCCACTCTAGATAAAGGATGGTGAAGCAGTTGCTCACACTTGTACGTAAACATTTGTATTGTATATTTGTAAAACATTTGTATTCACTAATTGTTTTTCAAGTGAACATAAGATGGACATTCAGTGGGCTCCTAAGTGCCAGCAGTTCACTCGCATTTGCTCGTGAATTAAATTTAAATGCAAATAGGAAAAATAACTGGTCACGTTTGTGCGAGTGTGATATACAGTTAATTCTGCGTCCCGTTAGTTGTATTTTCCACGTAACGTTACGAGGATCACTCAACCTGATAGACTGTAATTATGATCACCTTCACAAAAAAGCATTACAAAAGTATTATCAAAAAATAAATATAAACATCTTGGCATTTAAATGGAGTCGGGAGTTTAGAAGATGGTGCGATGAAGAATGAGTGGCCGGTAGGGTTGTACATTTTGGGGAATATTCAGAGGTGGAAACTTTCCTTGGGAGTATATGGGAATTAACAGAAATGTATGCAAATTAATATTAATACCATTTAAATGTAGGAATTTTTTGCATTGCATATATTTACCATATCATATAGAGACAAACCTTTTACATTATCATAAGTAGACATAATTGCAAATGATTAAATCCTTCCAATAGACATTTTTTTAAAACAAGTTAGTTTCGTATTGACCTTTAATTAAATGAGTTGACTCGTCACATGGGATTATTTCACTAAACAAAAGAAAGGGAATATTGATCCCCAATGATCCATCGCATCTCTCAAAAATGTTTTCAACATCTGTAAAACGATAGTCTATAAACTAAAGCTTTGGATGTCTTCCTTCTCAGGCATCCATGTCTTCTCCCTGGACCTCCTCAATTTCCACCTCTTGAACATCAGACTCTTAGGCCTCATCTTCACTGTCACTTTCCAACCTTGAGGGTGGCTCGTTGTAAGGCTCAAAAAGCCTCAAATGATTAAACAACTCCTTTGCAAGATAAATGTTTTAAAATTAAACGTGTATGGAAGCAGGTGAATTAACACTCCTCAGTTAGCAGGCTCAAGCAAGCTAAAACCCACATAGTAGCAAAAGCTAACTAGCAGAATTTGTTAAGTTAGAAATGATTTAAACACACTTTGCTGTAGGCTACTATTTACTAGTTAACAAAAATCATGTCATATAAAATATATTCACCCCACCCAGTATTGTAATCAAAACTTACCAGAAAGCATGTAGTCATTGGCTCAGACAGTGTAGTAATGTGGGCTCAATAGCATATCATTAGTGTGCAAGATCTTGAGAATCAGCTGTACATGTGACGGAAGAATGCACTGTGCATGCAGAGGGTTGCAATTCCATTGAATTGGGGATAGTTTAACCAAAATATGCCACAAGACCTAGAATTGCCTTGTGTATCCCATTTAAAAAAAGTTCACTGTTATAAGCTAATTTTTTTTGATGAATTTAAGAAACATTCCCGGGCTTAACTTCCCATGGAAATTTCCCAGAAAGTTTCCGACCCTTTGCAAACCTAGTGTCCGGTATTAGCTATAGAGGCAATGCTTCTAGTGTCTGGTATTAGCTATAGAGGCAATGCTTCTAGTCTCCGGTATTAGCTATAGGGGAAATGCTTCTAGTGTCCGGTATTAGCTATAGAGGCAATGCTTCTAGTGTCCGGTATTAGCTATAGAGGCAATGCTTCTAGTGTCCGGTATTAGCTATAGAGGAAATGCTTCTAGTCTCCGGTATTAGCTATAGGGGCAATGCTTCTAGTCTCCGGTATTAGCTATAGGGGCAATGCTTCTAAAATGACTTCTCACTAGATTTGAGATTTTATAATTTTCGAAAATCTGAAATGATGTATGTGCTGCAAAGAAACCCAATAGGCATTTATTTACCTACCTTTACATACATTTACATACAGTGGACTCTTCTAGCAAACAGTGTTCAGATTCCCTTTGAAGGTAGCCTACTGAACAGCGGTCGGATTCCCTTTGCGGTAGCCTACTGAACAGCGGTCGGATTCCCTTTGAAGGTAGCCTACTGAACAGCGGTCGGATTCCCTTTGCGGTAGCCTACTGAACAGCGGTCGGATTCCCTTTGCGGTAGCCTACTGAACAGCGGTCGGATTCCCTTTGCGGTATTCTACTGAACAGCGGTCGGATTCCCTTTGCGGTAGCAAAACATACTGAGACAAGGATATCCCTACCGGCCAAACCCTCCCTAACCCGGACGACGCTATGCCAATTGTGCGTCGCCCCACGGACCTCCCGGTTGCGGCCGGCTGAGACAGACCCTGGGCGCGAACCCAGAGACTCTGGTGGCGCAGCTAGCACTGCGATGCAGTGCCCTAGACCACTGCGCCACCCGGGAGGAAAACCATCAATGATAATTATCTCTATTCTACACTGTACATGTAATGGAATAAACATACAATCTTTGCCAATTCCACAACATATGCTTATTTTATATGTTCTGTACTTATGAGTGTGTTTTAGGTTTTGTACCCTTTTCAGGGTTCTGAACTGAACCAGGTGTGATCCATAATGTTTGTTTAAGCACGTGAATCTCCAGTTTGCCGCGCGTCTGGTACTCTTAAAAAGTTGGACAGGGTTAGCGGGTCTGGGTCAGCCCTAATGTGAATCAGTCGTCTCAGATTCTTGAAGTGAACAGCTTTCTGGAATAAAATGGAGCCGTACATTTTAAACTAACTTTAACCTGTAACCTGCAGGACGACGGGTTGCAGCGTGCACGTGTGGAGGAGGAGAAGAGGAAGGAAGTGACATCACACTTCCAGGTGAGCCACTAGCGTCATGTAAAGAGGGGATGAATGTCAAGTCTTTCCTTGATGCCTTGATTTATTGCCGCCATCTTCTCCAATGAGGTGAGAAATCTAGGAAATACTTTGGACGTTCACCCAAGGATTAAACACCGGTTGGTGTCTTTTGTGATTTAACGTCCTCTAGCCTGTGTTTTGTGTTCCCAGGTGACTCTGAATGACATCCAGGCCCAGATGGAGCAGCATAACGAGAGGAATGCCAGTCTGAGGCTGGAGAACTCTGAGCTGGCAGAGAAGCTCAAGAAACTCATCCAGCAGTACGAACTACGAGAGGAGGTGTGTTTTTGGAGTGGGGGAGAACGGCGTGTTTTGGAGTGGGGGAGAACGGCGTGGTTTTGGAGTGGGGGAGAAGGGCGTGTTTTGGAGTGGGGGAGAAGGGCGTGTTTTGGAGTGGGGGAGAACGGCGTGGTTTTGGAGTGGGGGAGAAGGGCGTGTTTTTGGAGTGGGGGAGAAGGGCGTGTTTTTGGAGTGGGGGGAGAAGGGCGTGTTTTTGGAGTGGGGGAGAAGGGCGTGTTTTGGAGTGGGGGAGAAGGGCGTGTTTTGGAGTGGGGGAGAAGGGCGTGTTTTTGGAGTGGGGGAGAAGGGCGTGTTTTGGAGTGGGGGAGAAGGGCGTGTTTTTGGAGTGGGGGGAGAAGGGCGTGTTTTTGGAGTGGGGGAGAAGGGCGTGTTTTGGAGTGGGGGAGAAGGGCGTGTTTTTGGAGTGGGGGGAGAACGGCGTGTTTTTGGAGTGGGGGGAGAACGGCGTGGTTTTGGAGTGGGGGGAGAACGGCGTGGTTTTGGAGTGGGGGGAGAACGGCGTGGTTTTGGAGTGGGGGAGAACGGCGTGTTTTGGAGTGGGGGGAGAACGGCGTGGTTTTGGAGTGGGGGGAGAACGGCGTGGTTTTGGAGTGGGGGAGAACGGCGTGTTTTGGAGTGGGGGAGAAGGGCGTGTTTTGGAGTGGGGGGAGAACGGCGTGGTTTTGGAGTGGGGGAGAACGGCGTGTTTTGGAGTGGGGGAGAACGGCGTGGTTTTGGAGTGGGGGGGGGGAACGGCGTGTTTTGGAGTGGGGGAGAAGGGCGTGTTTTTGGAGTGGGGGAGAAGGGCGTGTTTTTGGAGTGGGGGAGAACGGCGTGTTTTGGAGTGGGGGAGAAGGGCGTGTTTTTGGAGTGGGGGAGAAGGGCGTGTTTTTGGAGTGGGGGAGAAGGGCGTGTTTTTGGAGTGGGGGAGAACCTGAGGTCTGCTGCTCTCTGATAAGACAAGTCCATTTGACTTATACAACTAAAGCACACAAGGTGCAACTGCAGTAAATGTCTGACAATGTTCTGGACATGTGAGTGTTAACCCCCTGTCTTTTCTCACAGCACATTGACAAAGTGTTCAAGCATAAGGAACTTCAGCAACAGTTGGTGGATGCTAAGCTACACCAGGCTCAGGGTCTGCTCGTAGAGTCAGAGGACCGCCATCACAGAGAGAAGGACTTTGTGAGTAACAGTAAAATAATATGGTGGTTTGGTGAACACTCGAGTCAACATATTCAACTCGATGAGGATATTTATTTATTTAACATTTTACAGGATGAAATCACTTGATGCATCTCGTTTTCAAGAGTGTCCAAATAAAGAAAAACTATACTTAGTCACAATAATAATGTCAGCTAGAGGTCGACCGATTGTGATTTTTCAACGCCGATACCGATTAATCGGACGATTTTTATTTATGTGTGTGTAATAATGACAATTACAACAATATTGAATGAACACTTATTTTAACTTAATATAATACATAAAATCAATTTAGTCTCAAGTAAATAATGAAACATGTTCAATTTGGTTTAAATAATGCAAAAACAAAGTGTTGGAGAAGAAAGTAGAAGTGCAATATGTGCCATGTAAGAAAGCTGAAGTTTAAGTTCCTTGCTCAGAACATGAGAACATATGAAAGCTGGTGGTTCCTTTTAACATGAGTCTTCAATATTCCCAGGGAAGAAGTTTTAGGTTGTAGTTATTATAGGAATTATAGGACTATTTCTCTCTCTACCATTTGTATTTCATATACCTTTGACTATTGGATGTTCTAATAGGTACTTTAGTATTGCCAGCCTAATCTCGGGAGTTGATAGGCTTGAAGTCATAAACAGCGCAATGCTTGAAAACGCAAAAAAGTGCTGTTTGAATGAATGCTTATGAGCCTGCTGCTGCCTACCACCGCTCAGACTGCTCTATCAAATATCAAATCATAGACTTGATTATAATATAATAAATACACAAATACAAGCCTTTGGTCATCAATATGGTCAAATTTCGAAAACAAAACGTTTATTATTTTGGAACGGAAACCATAAGTCTAAATATTGCTGTTACATTGCACAACCTTCAATGTCATAATTATGTATAATTCTGGCAAATTAATTACGGTCTTTGTTTGTGAAGAAATTATCTTCACACAGTTCGCCATGAGCCAGGCGGCCCAAACTGCTGCATATACCCTGACTCGGCTTGCAGCGCAAGAGAAGTGACTCAATTTCCCTAGTTAATATTACCTGCTAACATTAATTTATTTTAACTAAATATGCAGGTTTAAAAAATATATACTTTATTGATTATATCCATGTTTATGGTTAAGGTACATTTGTGTAACGATTGTGCTTTTTTTTACAAATGCGCTTTTGTTAAATCATCACCTGTTTGGTGAGGTCGAAGTAGGGTGTGATTCGATGATAAATTAACAGGCACCGCGTTGATTTAAAACATTTGCTCTGCTGTAGTAAAGGCTTTACCCTTTTGTCCATTACACCAGCCTCTCTGGGATTTCTTTACTGTTTACACTGTTCCAAATAGTCCGCCATTTTTATAATAATAAAAGCCCTCCTTTTTTTTCCTTTGTCTCCTAATTGTTATGATTCAATACTTTTATATAGGCTTACTGTATCAATAAATGATTTATTTGTTCACGTCGTCACACAGAGTAGGAGTCATTCATGATTTAGAAATGCAATCAAGCGTTTTAGTTTTAAAATAAATAACAAAGAGACCGTTGAATAATTAGCTTAAACAATAAATAGGCCTAACCCGTTCCATTTCGAAAATTGCATTCATGAATTACTGCAACTGTTTTTTAATATTGGCTTTTTTATTTACATTTTTTGTTACAACCGACTCGCTGGTACGCTTGTTATTTATTTAGTGTTTACATTCTTCCAAATGGTCAGAAATATAATTGTAATCTACACAGCGCCTGTTTGGCACACATAATATGCATGCACTGCTGGTTCCTTCCCTTTTTCTTGATATCCAGTATTTTCCACATCTAGTCACATTTATTCCACGCATCTGACTTCCCCTTTGCCGCCTGAGCAACCAGTAAACATTCCCCTTTACCGCCTGAGCAACCAGTAAACATTCCCCTTTACCGCCTGAGCAACCAGTAAACATTCCCCTTTACCGCCTGAACAACCAGTAAACATTCCCCTTTACCGCCTGAGCAACCAGTAAACATTCCCCTTTACCTACTGAGCAACCAGTAAACATTCCCCTTTACCTACTGAGCAACCAGTAAACATTCCCCTTTACCTACTGAGCAACCAGTAAACATTCCCCTTTACCTACTGAGCAACCAGTAAACATTCCCCTTTACCTACTGAGCAACCAGTAAACATTCCCCTTTACCTACTGAGCAACCAGTAAACATTCCCCTTTACCTACTGAGCAACCAGTAAACATTCCCCTTTACCTACTGAGCAACCAGTAAACATTCCCCTTTACCTACTGAGCAACCAGTAAACATTCCCCTTTACCTACTGAGCAACCAGTAAACATTCCCCTTTACCTACTGAGCAACCAGTAAACATTCCCCTTTACCTACTGAGCAACCAGTAAACATTCCCCTTTACCGCCTGAGCAACCAGTAAACATTCCCCTTTACCTCCTGAGCAACCAGTAAACATTCCCCTTTACCTCCTGAGCAACCAGTAAACATTCCCCTTTACCTCCTGAGCAACCAGTAAACATTCCCCTTTACCTCCTGAGCAACCAGTAAACATTCCCCTTTACCTCCTGAGCAACCAGTAAACATTCCCCTTTACCTCCTGAGCAACCAGTAAACATTCCCCTTTACCTCCTGAGCAACCAGTAAACATTCCCCTTTACCTCCTGAGCAACCAGTAAACATTCCCCTTTACCTCCTGAGCAACCAGTAAACATTCCCCTTTACCTCCTGAGCAACCAGTAAACATTCCCCTTTACCTCCTGAGCAACCAGTAAACATTCCCCTTTACCTCCTGAGCAACCAGTAAACATTCCCCTTTACCTCCTGAGCAACCAGTAAACATTCCCCTTTACCTCCTGAGCAACCAGTAAACATTCCCCTTTACCTCCTGAGCAACCAGTAAACATTCCCCTTTACCTACTGAGCAACCAGTAAACATTCCCCTTTACCTACTGAGCAACCAGTAAACATTCCTGTTTTCGAGTGTTAGTGTTCAGAGTTTGTTTATAACCAATTTATTGACGTGATTATGATATGATATAGGTCACATGCATGTGATGTATACATCTGTCATGTAAAGAGAGCAAGGGTTGAGTCAATGTTTTTTCCTCAACAAACGAGGGATTTCGGTAACAGAACTTTTCAGTTTAGAAATGGCTCTAATGTTACAGCTTCAGTAACACGGACTGCGAGATAAATACTGTTGATGTTCTGTGTCGGTCGCTGCTGCAGGGAGGAGAGACAGACAATGGGTGCAAAAATAATTTGTTTTTAGACGGCACAGCAAGTCTGAACCCGGCACAATCAAATCAAACCGTGTGCTTAAAGCATCAGACAAGCTCAGTGCATATAGTTGATTTGATTAAAACCCAAGATAAATACACGTTTTTAAAATTTCAACCAATCGATTGGTCAAAGGAAAAGATGACTCTTGGGAGACACAATATTTATTTATTTTAGTCTGGGAAAGCCCTAGTCTCCTGTCTCCAGCTGCTGAAGGAAGAGGTAGTTTCAGACGATGGGTTAGGGTTGATCTCATGCTGTCTCATGTCTTTCCAGCTGCTGAAAGAAGCGGCAGAGTCTCAGAGGATGTGTGAGCTGATGAAGCAGCAGGAGGTGCATCTCAAACAGCAGGTAACTATCTCTCTAGAACAGAGTGGATGCTCTACGATAAACATCTAGCTCTCTATGGCAAACATCTAGCTCTACGATTAACATCTAGCTCTACAATTAACATCCTCGCTGTTTCTGCTGAGCTGTGAAGGTAATATGTAAATGAACTCTCCTCCCTCTCTTCCCCGTTTCCTCATCCAGCTGTCCTTATACACAGAGAAGTTTGAGGAGTTCCAGACCACTCTTTCAAAGAGCAACGAGGTGTTCACCACATTCAAACAGGAGATGGAGAAGGTGAGCCTGTGCATGTGTTAAAATGGAGGCTGACCCGTGTTTGAGTCCGCAGACCTGCCAACCTACACACAGTTTGAGGTCAAAGTGCGCCGGTACGAAAAACGATCCAGCAAATAGGATTCAAGTTTGCACATTGTTGGTTTTTGACTCAACCGTCTGAAGTTGGAGCTGAGCCAATCAGAGGACTTGGGGGAAAAAAGTCTCCGGTCCGCCCCCCCGTTACCATGGTACTGTTTTCTCCCTGGGTGACAGCTCTCCACTTTGTCTGTTGATACCACTGATGTGTGAGGGGAAAATGGAGAACAAAACTGTTTGCCAAATACATTTTCCACAACGTATGTGTGTAAGTTAACCACATAACCCAGGGTTTCACAGAGTCTGTCTTCGGGACCCTAATGGGTGCATGGTTTGGTTTTTTGCCCTAACACTACACAGCTGATGTAAATAATAAACAAATCATCAAGCGTTGATTATTTGAATCAGTTGTGTATTGTTAGTGTTAAAGCCAAAACCGTGCACCCCTTGGGATCCTGAGGACCCGAGTTCGGTAAACGTTGACATAACCACTTTCCTAGTTAGCTCCTTCGCTAAGGCTTCATTACCACAAAAGGTAGTGAGCTAGAGCGTTTAGTCTACTAAGCGAGAACCTTCTGGCCCGCACATGAGCGCCGCGTAGACGGTAGTAGGCGCGAGTGTATTGACGAGCAAGGAAACGTGCGGTACTTCAGTGGGCGTCGCTGCGTGGATGGAAACGGATACGGCAGAGAGCTGTTTTGCTAAATACAGACCTTCAGAAAGTGATGTTCCACTGTTAATGAATCCGTCCTCTTCTGGAGTTCCAACAGTAGGCTGCTAATGATGTCATAATAATCAGGTCACCGATGACGACAAGGCATGTTGAATGAATGGTAGCCTGGAGGTCAGGTGGATGAGGTCGGGCCCCGGGTGGATGAGGTCGGGCCCCGGGTGGATGAGGTCGGGCCCCGGGTGGATGAGGTCGGGCCCCGGGTGGATGAGGTCAAGGATTTGTGCAGTGTGGGTGTTGCACGTGCACCGCTGGGGGGGGGGGGGGGGGGGGTGCCGCCGCGCTGAAGTGGTACTCATGAAAATGATTCCCGGGTTGGCGGGTCTGTGTGTCTCTTGGTTGTAGTCCGTGGTCATGTGACCTGTGTGTGTCCGTAGATGACGAAGAAGATCAAGAAGCTGGAGAAGGAGACGACCATGTATCGCTCCAGGTGGGAGAGCAGCAACAAGGCCCTGCTGAACATGGCTGAGGAGGTAGGCTGCACTCAGGATTTAAATCAGTGAACATGGCTGAGGAGGTAGGCTGAACTCAGGATTTAAATCAATGAACATGGCTGAGGAGGTAGGCTGAACTCAGGATTTAAATCAATGAACATGGCTGAGGAGGTAGGCTGCACTCAGGATTTAAATCAATGAACATGGCTGAGGAGGTAGGCTGCACTCAGGATTTAAATCAATGAACATGGCTGAGGAGGTAGGCTGGACACAGGATTTAAATCAATGAACATGGCTGAGGAGGTAGGCTGCACTCAGGATTTAAATCAATGAACATGGCTGAGGAGGTAGGCTGGACACAGGATTTAAATCAATGAACATGGCTGAGGAGGTAGGCTGCACTCAGGATTTAAATCAATGAACGTGGCTGAGGAGGTAGGCTGCACTCAGGATTTAAATCAATGAACGTGGCTGAGGAGGTAGGCTGCACACAGGATTTAAATCAATGAACATGGCTGAGGAGGTAGGCTGAACACAGGATTTTAATCAATGAACATGGCTGAGGAGGTAGGCTGGACACAGGATTTAAATCAATGAACGTGGCTGAGGAGGTAGGCTGGACTCAGGATTTAAATCAATGAACATGGCTGAGGAGGTAGGCTGGACTCAGGATTTAAATCACTGAATGGGACTTTTGGATTAGTGTGAGTGTGCATTTTTGTTTTGTTGTGAAAATGGCAAGGTGTCTGTGACTGACTGTGTGTGTTCCCTAGAAAACTGTGCAGGAGCGTGAGTTTGAAGGCCTCCAGGGAAAGGTAGGGAGGCTGGAGAAGCTTTGTCGGGCGTTACAGAACGAACGCAACGAACTCAGCAAGAAGGTCCAGGGCCTGAGCGCCGGCCCCGAGGACGACACCAACCCAGGAGATGAATCCACCTCCCTCCCCACCATAGACTCCCAGGAGCCCAGCCTAGACCCCGACACCACCACCCCTAGTTCCCCCACACCCTGCTGCCACTTCAGCCCAGAGTTGGACACTGAGAACCAGGCCTGTGCAGAGGAATGAAACCTCTCGCCTGGGCAACAACGCTCACACTCTCCTCTTCACCAACCAACTACCAGCCTCCAAGCCACTACTAACGTAGGCGTTAAGAGTGTGGGTCAAGAATAAGATGAAGTTGTCCCCTAACCACAGATCTAGGATCAGTTTATATTTGGTCCATCCTAACTTAAAACCCAATAGGGCGGTGCAAGAAAATCTGATCCTGGATCTGCAGTCAGGTAGCAGCTTCTACTAACTCTGGTTCCCCCCTGGAGAGTTGAAGGTGATGTCAGTCAGGGAAGACTGTGCCGCCTTGAAGGTTCTTATCCTGCGTTTTGTTTTTTTGTCCGTTCCTTTGAGAACTCCTGTAAACAATGTTCATGTAAATCACAAGCTAAAGAAAGTCTGTGCCCCAATGGCACCCTATTCCCTACATAGTGCCCTATATTTCACCAGAACCATATGGGAATGGGATGCGTTGGCACCCTATTCCCTAAATAGTGCCCTATATTTCACCAGAACCATATGGGAATGGGATGCGTTGGCACCCTATTCCCTAAATAGTGCCCTATATTTCACCAGAACCATATGGGAATGGGATGCGTTGGCACCCTATTCCCTAAATAGTGCCCTATATTTCACCAGAACCATATGGGAATAGGATGCGTCACAATTGGCACCCTATTCCCTACACAGTGCCCTATATTTCACCAGAACCATGTTGGACTAGGATGCGTCACAATTGGCACCCTATATAGTGCCCTATATTTCACCAGAACTCTAGATGATGTTGGACCAGAAGAGTATTTAGTAGGTGTGTGCGTGTCTCCATCTGTCTTTTTTTTGTGTGTGTGTGTCCGTCATATAGAGAGACAGTGAAGCTGCAGATGTCTGGCCACAGTTAGACTTCAACCCAGAGCATGTAGGGATCACCTTTTCAGTTCAGAGATCAGTGTGTATATCTCTAGGTTGGGGATGTCACTTTCTTTCATTCTGTTGTGGATATCGTTGTTTATCCCAGAACCAGAGGTATGGAGCCATTCTGTTGTAGATATCGTTGTTTATCCCAGAACCAGAGGTCCAGAGCATTAATGGATTCATTCTGTTGTAGATATCGTTGTTTATCCCAGAACCAGAGGTCCGGAGTGTTAATGGATTCATTCTGTTGTAGATATCGTTGTTTATCCCAGAACCAGAGGTCCAGAGCGTTATTGGATTATGTACGTATTCTTTAGGAATCTTGCACAATCGGTGGATCCACACAAAGTACTCTTAAACCAGGGGTGTGTAATCTCTAGGAACCAACAGGGAAGGGACTAAACTGAACTTGTTTCAATAAGAAACGTATTTTCCGTTGCAAAATGTTTCACTACGGTGTGCACTACTGAATACACCCCAAGAATAACCTTGTGTTTGGGTTTGTTTCTTTATATCATGTTACACAGCAGAGTTTGTAGACTGTTTCATATGTGATTTTAACACCTGTGTGTATCTAATGGAGAAACACCACTATATAGACATCAGTCCATTTTCTTTTCTTAATTGTGAAGTAATTGAGATTTTTTATTTTTTTCGTCCATCATTCCCACAATATGCATGTATCCATTCCACTATATATATTTTCAAATGTCATTTTACAACATTTGATCCGATGGAATGTTTTTTTCATGCTCCCTTTCCTTGCTATCACGACCATGTATATGCTTAAGATGTAAGATTCCATAAGCACTGAAACAGATAATGAAATGTACTGACCAAGGTGGCTGCCAATCATTTCATTCCTGTGTGTGGGTGAGTAAACGTATCCTAGCAAGGTTGTTGAATCACAACTCGGATAGTTCGATTTGTTAATCAGGTGCGGTAATACTGATATTTTAACTGATATTTCTATGCAACCCCAGCCTCGCTATTTAATTTTGTGACAGTTTGATTTGACAAGAACTTAATAACTGAGAATATATTATCCACTCCAGTCCTCACACACTGTTCTGGGGTGTATTCACTAATAACCAAACGTTAGGAAACAGAATGTAACCGGGAGGGAACTACCTGAATTCATCCAATAGAATCTTGTTTTTGGTTGTAAAATGGTTTGTGAAGGTGTACACTAATGAATACACCCCCAGACGTAAACACTCAGTTGACCCGAACCACAGATCTAGGATCAGATTACTCTAGTCCATTCCTAACCACAGATCTAGGATCAGATTACTCTAGTCCATTCCTAACCACAGATCTAGGATCAGATTACTCTAGCCCATTCCTAACCACAGATCTAGGATCAGATTACTCTAGTCCATTCCTAACCACAGATCTAGGATTAGATTACTCTAGTCCATTCCTAACCACAGATCTAGGATCAGATTACTCTAGTCCATTCCTAACCACAGATCTAGGATCAGATTACTCTAGTCCATTCCTAACCACAGATCTAGGATCAGATTACTCTAGCCCATTCCTAACCACAGATCTAGGATCAGATTACTCTAGTTCATTCCTAACCACAGATCTAGGATCAGATTACTCTAGTCCATTCCTAACCCTGACCATTGGGAAGGTGAAACAACTGACCCTGTATCAGTGGTTAGTGGCAATGTCTACCTTCTCCTATATAAACTGTGTAGTGTTCAAGTTGACATGGTTATGACTCTGGTGCCAGTCAGTGTGTTACCCATACTGTTTTAAAAAAGGAAGACATATTTTCTGTTCTGTACACTTGTTGAACGGGAAGTTTATTTTCACTATCAAGAGTTATGTCGGAGGAAGAATAGGTACGATTATTTCAATGAAAGTCTGCATAAATTGTCTTTCTGTCGTGTACACTTGCTGTGTCTCCCATGTTTCAGATTGTAGCATTGGTCCGGGTCAGGGTCCGGGGGCTGCAGTTTGAGGAATGCAATATTTGTCTTTATCTTATTTCTTTCATAATCACACAGTTTAATCACAAGACAACCCTTATTTCCTTTGTCTCCTAAGACTGACTCACTGTATCTTGATCCTCGCTGGTTTTTAGAGATTCGGCCATGTTGATCAATAGTTCTTTCTATTTTCCTATACTTTTGTCTTATCCTGTGTACTTAATTACTTGCTCATTAAAATATGTATCTGTTATGTGATTTCGTAATGTTTCTTTTATTTTTGACCCCCTATCGAAAGCTGCTATTTAGCTCTATGTGATTTTTATTTAGGGGTGAGAATGATTTAAAATATTTGCTACAATTACTGAGACATTTCACCATTGACTTTGAATAACTTTACACTTCACCTGGCTACCACTGTACAACTTTTTCAAATACCTGTCCTGTGAATATTGTGAAGGTTTGTCACATGCCATTATTAATTTAGTCTAGTGACTACCCACTTTAACTCAGCGAAAAATGCGCCTTTTAGAACGTTCATGCGGTCACTGGTTTCACCGGAAGTACGATCATTCCTTTTCCGCTTTCGCCCTGGTGCCGAGCATCGCGGGTTCTCGTATTTTCTCGTTTTTTGGTAGAAATAAAGATTAAAACGGATACAGCGACAAGGGTAAAGCTTTGGCGATGGTGAGTATATCAGATTTCAACTGTTTCAATGTCAGTAGCCACCCATCAAAGTGCCAAACTTATCTAGGATTTTCTGTACAATGTCAGTGTTTTATGCTAACTACGGAGATAACTAGTCACGGAGATAACTAGTTACCGTTACCATAAAAGTGTGAAGCATTGATGTCTGTAGCATAATGTTCAAGCTGTCTCCCTGGAAAGCACTTAAATAACTACTATGACACCTCTTCGTTAACTATTCGTAACAATTATGAAACTAGATATCCCTAATGTTTATTGTTCACATTTCTACATTTACATTTACATTTAAGTCATTTAGCAGACGCTCTTATCCAGAGCGACTTACAAATTGGTGCATTCACCTTATGACATCCATTTCTAGCTAAAGTGTATATGTTTGATAACCATGTACACTGAACAAAAATATAAACGCAACGATTTCAAAGATTTTACTGCGCGCTGCACACTAACAAGGATGTAAACAAACTTGTGTACAACATTTTATAGAAATAACCTTTTGGAATATTTCTGGTATCTTTTATTTCAGCTCATGATACATGGGACCAACACTTTACAGGTTGCGTTTATATATGTTTTCAGTGTAGTTAGCCAATGAGCCAGTGACTCTCATATGATGGCGCCTTACAAGAAGGTTGGTTTAGATTTTGACACTATGGGCACATAAAGGTAAAACTAACTAATCATAAGCGGTAGCCCACAGATCAAATACAACTGATCTTCTCTGTTGCCAAAGACACGGTGAGAAATGAGGAAGAATGCCATGTAGATAGAAACAAAACCTGTCACTCATAGGGACCATAGCAGTATTGCCATTCTCGTTTGTGTCGTGGAAAGGAAACAAAACACAAAGGACAATATTTTACATACAAAACGTTTTTAAAAGGACCAAAGAGTTTGCTCTGCTTTGTGTTTTCATTTTTGCCATGGAACAAATATTGAGATACTAGTATCGTCTCTCACCCGCCATTCATTTAATTCCTAATTCACTCCATGTTTGTCAGAATGAGAGATTGTCTGAATCTGACAACTGAATCTTAGTATGTGTCATTTTTGTTCAAAGGTAGCGAACGTGTGGTACTCTGAACGGGGAGCGACTCGGCACGTACAATGGACACACTGGAGCTTTGTGGTGTGTGGACTGTGACTGTATCCTTTACATTAGTCATCAAACAGTCCAATTTACCACAATATAATCTGTGTATGTTATACGTTCACATCTGTACATGTACAATGCATTTGGAAAGTGATCAGAACCCTTCACTTATTGTTACATTTTAAAATAAGGCTTTAACATTTTATTTATCGTTTTTCCCCCCTCAATCTACACACAATACCCCATAATGACAAACCAAAAATAGGTTTTTAGAACATTTTGCAAATGTATTAAAACATTTATTTAAAAAAATGTAAATATCACAGTTACATAAGTATTCAGACCCTTTACTCAGTACTTTGTTGAAGCACCTTTGGCAGCGATTACAGCATTGAGTCTTCTTGGGTATGACACTACAAGCTTGGCACATCTGCATTTAGAGAGTCTCTCCCATTATTTACTGTTGGACGGTGAACCTTTCGCCCCAGTCTGAGGCCCTGAGGGCTCTGGAGCAGGTTTTCATCAAGGATCTCTCTGTACTTTGCTCCGTTCATCTTTCCCTCCATCCTGACTAGTGTCCCAGTCCCTGCCGCTGAAAAACATCCCCACAGCATGATGCTGCCACCACCATGCTTCACCGTAGGGATGGTGCCTGGTTTCCTCCAGATGTGACGCTTGGCGTTCAGGCCAAAGAGTTCAATCTTGGTTTCATCAGACCAGAGAATATTGTTTCTCATGGTCTGAGAGTCCTTTAGATGCCTTTTGGCAAACTCCAAGCCGGCTGTCATGTGCCTTTTACTGAGGAGTGGCATCCGTCTGGCCACTCTACCATAAAGGCCTGATTGGTGGAGTGCTGCAGAGATGGTTGTCCTTCTGGAAGTTTCTCCCATCGCCACAGAGGAACTCTGGAGATCTGTCAGTGACCATCGGGTTCTTGGTCATCTTCCTGACCAAGGCCCTTCTTCCAATTAAGAATGATGGAAGCCACTGTGTTCTTGGGGGCCTTCAGTGCTGCAGACTTTTTTTTTGGTACCCTTCCCCAGATCTGTGCCTTGACACAATCCTGTCTCGGACCTCTATGGACAATTCCTTTAACCTCATGCCTTGGTTTTTGCTCTGACATGCACTGTCAAATGTGGGATCTTATATAGACAGGTGTGTGCCTTTCCAAATCATGTCCAATCAATTTAATTTACCACAGGTGGACTCTAATCAAGTTGTAGAAACATCTCAAGGATGATCAATGGAAAAAAGATGGAGGAGCTCCATTTCGAGTCTCATAGCAAAGGGTCTGAATACTTATGTAAATACGTAAAAAAATATATATATATATCTAACACCCTGTTTATGCTTTGTCATTATGGGTTGTTGTGTCTAGACTGAGGGGAAAAATATTTGTTTAATCCATTTTAGAATAAGGCTGTACCGTAGAAAAACTGGAGCAAGTCAAGGGGTCTTAATGCACTGGATGTGATGTTTCTATAGGTGTCATTGAGTGTTGGGTTTACAGGGGGTAGGTCATCTGGGGTCACAGGGGTTAGGTCATCTGGGTTTACAGGGGGTAGGTCATCTGGGTTTACAGGGGGTAGGTTATCTGGGTTTACAGGGGGTAGGTCATCTGGGGTTACAGGGGGTAGGTCATCTGGGGTTAAGGTCCTGTGTTGGGGTCACAGGGGGTAGGTCATCTGGGGTCACAGGGGGTAGGTCATCTGGGTTTACAGGGGGTAGGTCATCTGGGGTTACAGGGGGTAGGTCATCTGGGGTTACAGGGGGTAGGTCATCTGGGTTTACAGGGGGTAGGTCATCTGGGGTTACAGGGGGTAGGTCATCTGGGGTTACAGGGGGTAGGTCATCTGGGGTTACAGGGGGTAGGTCATCTGGGTTTACAGGGGGTAGGTCATCTGGGTTTACAGGGGGTAGGTCATCTGGGTTTACAGGGGGTAGGTCATTTAGGTTTACAGGGGGTAGGTCATCTGGGTTTACAGGGGGTAGGTCATCTGGGTTTACAGGGGGTAGGTCATTTAGGTTTACAGGGGGTAGGTCATCTGGGTTTACAGGGGGTAGGTCATTTAGGTTTACAGGGGGTAGGTCATCTGGGGTTACAGGGGGTAGGTCATCTGGGTCATCAGGGTTCACAGGGGGTAGGTCATCTGGGTTTACGTAGGTTTACGTAGGTTTACGTAGTTTACGTAGGTCATCTGGGGTCACAGGGGGTAGGTCATCGTAGGTCATCTGGGGTCACAGGGGGTAGGTCATCTGGGGTCACAGGGGGTAGGTCATCTGGGTTTACGTAGGTTTACGTAGGTTTACGTAGTTTACGTAGGTCATCTGGGGTCACAGGGGGTAGGTCATCAGGGTTCACAGGGGGTAGGTCATCAGGGTTCACAGGGGGTAGGTCATCTGGGGTCACAGGGGGTAGGTCATCTGGGGTTAAGGTCCTGTGTTGGGGTCACAGGGGGTAGGTCATCTGGGGTTAAGGTCCTGTGTTGGGGTCACAGGGGGTAGGTCATCTGGGTTTACAGGGGGTAGGTCATCTGGGGTCACAGGGGGTAGGTCATCTGGGTTTACAGGGGGTAGGTCATCTGGGTTTACAGGGGGTAGGTCATCTGGGGTCACAGGGGGTAGGTCATCTGGGGTTAAGGTCCTGTGTTGGGGTTACAGGGGTTATGTCATCTGGGGTTACAGGGGGTAGGTAATCTGGGGTTACAGGGGGTAGGTCATCTGGGGTCACAGGGGGTAGGTCATCTGGGGTCACAGGGGGTAGGTCATCTGGGGTCACAGGGGGTAGGTCATCTGGGGTCACAGGGGGTAGGTCATCTGGGGTCACAGGGGGTAGGTCATCTGGGGTCACAGGGGGTAGGTCATCTGGGGTCACAGGGGGTAGGTCATCTGGGGTCACAGGGGGTAGGTCATCTGGGGTCACAGGGGGTAGGTCATCTGGGGTCACAGGGGGTAGGTCATCTGGGGTCACAGGGGGTAGGTCATCTGGGGTCACAGGGGGTAGGTCATCTGGGGTCACAGGGGGTAGGTCATCTGGGGTCACAGGGGGTAGGTCATCTGGGGTCACAGGGGGTAGGTCATCTGGGGTCACAGGGGGTAGGTCATCTGGGGTCACAGGGGGTAGGTCATCTGGGGTCACAGGGGGTAGGTCATCTGGGGTCACAGGGGGTAGGTCATCTGGGGTCACAGGGGGTAGGTCATCTGGGGTCACAGGGGGTAGGTCATCTGGGGTCACAGGGGGTAGGTCATCTGGGGTCACAGGGGGTAGGTCATCTGGGGTCACAGGGGGTAGGTCATCTGGGGTCACAGGGGGTAGGTCATCTGGGGTCACAGGGGGTAGGTCATCTGGGGTCACAGGGGGTAGGTCATCTGAGGTCACAGGGGGTAGGTCATCTGGGGTCACAGGGGGTAGGTCATCTGGGGTCACAGGGGGTAGGTCATCTGGGGTCACAGGGGGTAGGTCATCTGGGGTCACAGGGGGTAGGTCATCTGGGGTCACAGGGGTAGGTCATCTGGGTTTACAGGGGGTAGGTCATCTGAGGTCACAGGGGGTAGGTCATCTGAGGTCACAGGGGGTAGGTCATCTGGGGTCACAGGGGGTAGGTCATCTGGGGTCACAGGGGGTAGGTCATCTGGGGTCACAGGGGGTAGGTCATCTGGGGTCACAGGGGGTAGGTCATCTGGGTTTACAGGGGGTAGGTCATCTGGGTTTACAGGGGGTAGGTCATCTGGGTTTACAGGGGGTAGGTCATCTGGGGTCACAGGGGGTAGGTCATCTGGGGTCACAGGGGGTAGGTCATCTGAGGTCACAGGGGGTAGGTCATCTGGGGTCACAGGGGGTAGGTCATCTGGGGTCACAGGGGGTAGGTCATCTGGGTTTACAGGGGGTAGGTCATCTGGGGTCACAGGGGGTAGGTCATCTGGGGTCACAGGGGGTAGGTCATCTGGGGTCACAGAGGGTAGGTCATCTGGGGTTTACAGGGGGTAGGTCATCTGGGGTTTACAGGGGGTAGGTCATCTGGGGTTTACAGGGGGTAGGTCATCTGGGGTTTACAGGGGGTAGGTCATCTGGGGTTTACAGGGGGTAGGTCATCTGGGGTTTACAGGGGGTAGGTCATCTGCGGTTTACAGGGGGTAAGTCATCTGGGGTTTACAGGGGGTAGGTCATCTGGGGTCACAGGGGGTAGGTCATCTGGGGTCACAGGGGGTAGGTCATCTGGGGTCACAGGGGGTAGGTCATCTGGGGTCACAGGGGGTAGGTCATCTGGGGTCACAGGGGGTAGGTCATCTGGGGTTAAGGTCCTGTTTGCAACCCTAAGGTTGTTATGGGCAACATGAGTTTACGGGGCGTAGTGATGTCCTTAACCGTGCTCTCAGGGGACACCAAGAACGTGCTGACAGGGTCAGCAGACAACAGCTGTAGACTGTGAGACGGGTACGTGTGAGTGAGAAAACAAGATGGAGAAGCTAGACTTTAGTTACGTCGGTGTGTGTTTTGTGTTTACTCATATACGTGTGTTGAATATGTGAGACTGGGGTTCAGTAAACAACTTCCTGGCGTGTGTGTGTGTGTGGTATAATGCCCACTCCTCTCTCTCTCTCCCAGGTAAACAGCTGGCCATGTTGAACACCAGCTCGGCTGTGAGGACCTGTGGCTTTGACTTCAGTGGCAACATCATCATGTTCTCTACAGACAAGCAGATGGGCTACCAGTGTTTCCTCAACTACTTTGACCTCCGCGACCCCCAGCAGATCGGTAGTGTACACTTCTGAGTAGCACTGTACGTACACTTCTGATTAGTAGTAGTGTACACTTCTGATTAGTCTCAAAACAACCCCTAGGCGGCCTCTTTCACTCGTGGGTCTGTTACTGTATCCAACCATGTGGATCTCTCTGACATGCTGACCACACCAGACGCCCTTCAGGAGGTTGAAATAACAAAACCAACAGGTCAAAAAGCATTAAACATTCATGGCTATTTAGCTAGCTAGCTAGCTGGGTGCTAGCTATTTTGTCCTTAGCTAGCTAGATAGCAACAGCAAACTAATGTGTCCTATTTAGCTAGCTTGCTGTTGCTAACTAATTTGTCCTGGGATATAAACATTGGGTTGTTAATTTACCTGAAATGCACAAGGTTCTCTACTCTGACAATTCATCCACAAATAAAAGGGTCAACTGAGTTAGTTTCTAGTAATCTCTCCTCCTTCAGGCTTCTTCTTCTGTGGACTTTATATGGCAGTTAGCAACCAACTTTAAGGTGCATTACCACCACCAACTGGACTGGAGTGTGGACCTCAGTTCATCTTTCAATCACCCACGTGGGTATATGCTCCTAAAAATCAATGAGGAGATGAGAGATGTGGCCTTTCTCAATAGCAAGGCTATGCTCACTGAGTCGGTACATAGTCAAAGAATTCCTTAACTTTGGTTCAGTCACAGTGGTCAGGTATTCTGTCACTGTGTACTCTCTGTTTTAGGGCCAAATAGCATTCTAGTTTGCTCTGAAAACCCAGCAGTCTCCGGACCTCGTGGGGTATGAGTTGAATAGCCCTGCCTTACCTTAACCGTATTGGTTTCACAACTGAAGGGATAGAAACTGCTGTTTGCAGATGAAGGGGAAAGCAGCCTTGCCTTCTAAGGGTCTTTCTGGAGCGTCAGCTGATTCCTTCAGATCAGAATGTATATATCTGGTTTCACAGCCATCAGTTGTCTGAGGATGTTTTTCCCCGTACCGCTCTCTCTCTCACTCTACCCATCCCCCCCTCTTCCTCTACCTACCCCCCTACCCCTTTCAATTCAATGAGCTCAGTTCCCCTCATTTTGTGGGCAGTGTGCACATAGCCTGCCTCACTGAGTCTGTACATAGTCAAAGATGTAGTTAAGTTTGGGTCAGTCACAGTGGTCAGGTATTCTGCCACTGTGTACTCTCTGTTTAGGGCCAAATAGCATTCTAGTTTGCTCTGTTTTTTTGTTAATTCTTTCCAATGTGTCAAGTAATTATCTTTTTGTTTTCTCATGATTTGGTTGGGTCTAATTGTGTTGCTGTCCTGGGGGTCTGTTTGTGTTTGTGAACAGAGCCCCAGGACCAGCTTGCTTAGGGGACTCTTCTCCAGGTTCATCTCTCTGTAGGTAATGGGTTTGTTATGGAAGGTTTGGGAATCGCTTCTTTTTAGGTGGTTGTAGAATTTAACGGCTCTTTTCTGGATTTGATCATTAGCGGGTATCGGCCTAATTCTGCTCTGCATGCATTATTTGGTGTTGGTGAGGGGACCCCAGACCTCACAATCATAAAGGACAATGTGTTCTATAACTGATTCAAGTATTTTAGCCAGATCCTATTGGGTATGTTGAATGTTATGTTCCTTTTGATGGCATAGAATGCCCTTCTTGCCTTGTCTCTCTCTCTCTCTCTCTGTCTCTCAGATCGTTCAGTTTTGTAGAAGTTACCTGTGGCGCTGATGTTTAGGCCAAGGTATGTGTCGTTTTTTGTGTGCTCTAGGACAACGGTGTCTAGATGGAATTTGTATTTGTGGTCCTGGCGACTGGACCTTTCTTGGAACACCATTATTTTGGTCTTACTGAGATTTACTGTCAGGGCCCAGGTCTGACAGAAGATCTAGGTGTTGCTGTAGCCCCTCCTTGGTCTGAGACAGAAGCACCAGATCATCAGCAAACAGTTGACAGTTGACACCCTGTCTGTCTGTGTAGAGGACAACCAGCCGTACCTGACGGTGCCCTGTGCTGAGTCTAAGATCACCAGTGCTGTTTGGGGGCCTCTGGGAGTTTGTTATCGCTGGTCACGAGAACGGGAAGATCAACCAGTTTAGCGCCAAGGTACACCCCCCCCTCCCCCCCGACACACACCAGTTTACACACAAGGCGGATGAACTGTAGACTTAACATGTATCACATGATATTACAGTCTGGAGAGGTGCTGAAGAAAGTGAAGGAGCACAACAAACAGATCAACGACATCCAGACCTCTGTTGATCTGACCATGGTCATCACAGCCTCTAAAGACTGCTCCTCTAAGGTACGCAGAGGTACTGAGGCATACTCTGGTCCCAGATCGGTTTTGTGCTCGTATTTTACTCCATTGCTGTCCTTGTCTTCTCACCCTCATCGCCAAAACATGACATGTTATAACAGAGTGGCACTCAAAGCTAGGGTACAGTTGTCTGACTATAACCTCTCTGTCTGTCAATCTCTTGTCTCTCTCTCTAGGGTACAGTTGTCTGACTATAACCTCTCTGTCTGTCAATCTCTTGTCTCTCTCTCTAGGGTACAGTCTGTCAATCTCTTGTCTCTCTCTCTAGGGTACAGTTGTCTGACTATAACCTCTCTGTCTGTCAATCTCTTGTCTCTCTCTCTAGGGTACAGTCTGTCTGTCAATCTCTTGTCTCTCTCTCTAGGGTACAGTTGTCTGACTATAACCTCTCTGTCTGTCAATCTCTTGTCTCTCTCTCTAGGGTACAGTCTGTCTGTCACTCTTGTCTCTCTCTCTAGGGTACAGTCTGTCTGTCAATCTCTCGTCTCTCTCTCTAGGGTACAGTTGTCTGACTAACCTCTGTCTGTCTACCTCACAGCTGTTTGATTCAACAACTTTAGATCACATCAAGTCCTTCAAGACAGAGAGACCCGTCAACTCTGCTGCCATCTCCCCCATCATGGACCACGTATGACACCCCTCAGTCACTTTTGAGACCAGTGCATTCGGAAAGTATTCAGACCCCTTGACTTTTTCCACTTTTTGTTACGTTGATAATTATTTTACCCTCCAATCTACAGACAATACAAAACAGGTTTAGAAAATGTAGCATTTATAAAAATTATGTAAGTATTCAGACCCTTTAAAAATGTAATAAGTTTTTAACCACCAAGACTATTCTTAGAGCAGACGGAAGCCACTCAGTAAAATACACAAAAACTGACAAGTCAGGATCGAGGGAATGTAGAACAGAACAAAATAGAGATCCTTGATAAAAACCTACTCCAGAGCACTCAGGACCTCAGGCTGGGGGCGGAGGTTCACCTTCCAACAGGACAACAAACCTAAGCACACAGCCAAGACAACGCAGGAGTGGCTTCGGGACAAGTCTCAATGTCCTTGAGTGGCCCAGGCAGAGCCGAACATGATCATACATCTCTGTAGAGACCTGAAAATAGCTTTACAGCGGCGCTCCCCATCCAACCTGACAAGAGCTTGAGAGGATCTGCAGAGAAGAAACTCCCCAAATACAGGTGTGCCAAGCTTGTAACGTCATACCCAAGGCCCTAAAACAAAGTAGACGGTCTGAATACTTACGTAAACGTGATATCAGTTTTATATTTTTATAAATTTGCAAAAATGTCTAAACCCATTTTTGCTTTGTCATTATGGGGTATTGTGTAGATTGAGCCCAATTTTTATTTATTTTTTAAATTCATTTTAGATTAAGGCTGCAACGTGGCAAGGGGTCTGAATACTTTCCGGAATTTTCTCCAGCACCACCTAGTCCCAGAGCTGACCTTTAACCCCTGTGTTGTAGGTGGTGATGGGAGGAGGTCAAGAGGCCATGGAGGTCACCACCACCTCCACCAGGATTGGCAAGTTCGAGGCCAGGTTCTTCCACGCAGCTTACGCAGAGGAGTTTGGCAGGGTCAAGGGTCACTTCGGACCCATCAACTGTGTAGCTTTCCACCCGGACGGCAAGAGGTAAGGTCCAAAAAGCACTTATCCATCCAAGGGTGAAGCAGACTTCTAAAATGCAGTCCTCACTTGCGCTGCTGAATAGCTAGCTTTTCTGTGGTGACTGGTAAGAACCTTTGGGGGGGCAGAGGTTCTGGGTTGGAGACTTGGTATGAGCTGAATCAGGAAGTGGTACTCTCTCAGCAAGCCATGTGACCTCCATTACACAATGAAGTAGAGGCGTTATATGTGATCATTCTCAGCTCACTGTAGACAACTAAAACAGGGTCTCTGTTTAACCTCTCGTCTTTAGCTATTCCAGTGGAGGAGAGGACGGTTACACGAGGATCCATCACTTTGACCCCCAGTACTTTGACTTTGAACTGGAGGCGTAAACAGGAGACGAGCAGCGATACATCCCTCGATCAACATCAAGTCATCCTCATCAGCTGATATCAGTAACTCCAGACAGGCTATACTCACTCTGATCAGCAATTCCAGACAGGCTATACTCAGGAAGACTTCTACAGAGTGAGATGTTTGTCAGTTGGAGGAAATGAAGCCACAGAATAATTTGGTCTTCAACAAATTGGCGGACGATATAGGAAGAGTGTACTTTTTTTTGTACCCTTTGTTTCTCACTATTCCAGAGTGTATTTAAATGGAAATTGGGTTGCTACGTGGTTTGTCTGTATTATGCACAATAATGTGGCAGGAATCAGAATTTCTGATTGGTAGTCATTAAAAATGAACTAAACAGGTTTAAATACCGGTAAACTTTCCAAACGTCGACCTTAAGTTATGGCAGTGAACCTCCCACTAAGACTAAGCATACAGGTGAAATAACATTCAATAGGTCTTATACGGCTATGGGCTATTCTTAGGCACTGCGGAGCGCCTGGACACAGTCCTTAGCCATATCAAACCCCCCCGAGGTGATACGGCTATGGGCTATTCTTAGGCACTGCGGAGCGCCTGGACACAGTCCTTAGCCATATCAAACCCCCCCGAGGTGATACGGCTATGGGCTATTCTTAGGCACTGCGGAGCGCCTGGACACAGTCCTTAGCCATATCAAACCCCCCCGAGGTGATACGGCTATTCTTAGGCACTGCGGAGCGCCTGGACACAGTCCTTAGCCATATCAAACCCCCCCAGAGGTGCCTTATTATAAACTGGTTACCAACGTAATTAGCAGTAAAAAAGTCTGATGTCAGCCAATCAGGGCTCGAACCACCCAGTTTAATTGTAACATAATGGTGGGGGTTCTATCCGCAAGAGGTATACACTCATCACAGCTTTTTAATGGGCAACATCAGTTTTATACTTGCATGGAAAATTGACAAACGTTTCTTTAAAAGGTTGGAAATGAACTGTAAAGTTGTCTAGATAAACCAAATGATTGCCTTTTATCATTTTCCAAAAAAAGTACGAAGTGAATGAGAAATGTATTTTTTTCCTTCTATATAAAACAAGTTATATGCACATTTCACAACTGAACACCCAACCAAGCACCATATGTCACCTTACAGTAGAAAAGAGCAGGGGTTTTAAAACGTGAGCTGGTTCCCCACGGTGTAGGCTGGGGTTTTCCTGGATGGGGAAGCTGAACACAGCCTGGATTGTTCCTGGGAGCATTTACTTTCTAGACTGGGTTTTCTTTTCTTTTTTGCAAACACAATTTCAAAACATTGCACACGATCACATCTTATGTGGGAATACTTTGTGTTTTTACAGTCTTATGTCCAACAATGAATTCAAATCAATTGGGGGGGGGGAACGATCAGCCTGTCAGTTGGGGAAACCCCGCCCTAATAAAAAGACATTTCAACATTTTGTTAATATAAAACACGGTAAAGGAAGGAGTCAAACTAAACCTGGGAGAAGTGGAAAACAACATTTCAAGATGGTGACTATTGTTCAACTGGGAATGGTTAAAGTGGAAAGTGGACTCCTTCTGGACTGATCTGAGAACTATGAAAGCAGTATGGCCTCAGTCTTATCAGGGGGGGGGGGTTGCTTCCATCAAGTTACCTCAGGTCAGTGAAAAGGTAGGAATTCAATCCGAGCCCTGTTAGAGCAGTGCACTAGACAACACACCTTCAGTAAAGGCGTTTTTCCCCTACGGTAAACGTCTGTAAAACGTCAGCTCAAGTCTGTTAGAGAGTAGTGTGCTCTATAGCCTTGGATTGAATCCCTACCAGGTTTTTGAGACTTGAAAAGGACCCTACTGATTCTCAGGCTCCATAACTAACACACGGTCAAAACATTTAAATAGGTGGCAGAGACATGAGTAACAAAAAAAAAAGTGCTCTTCAACACTGACACAGACTAAAACATTTTGAGGAAATACTAAAACTGTTAAGAGAATAATTTACAGTCCATTTCGATTGCACATCTTCTGCTTCAAGACGTCTTAGTTTCTTCTGTTGGCCTGGTGGTGAAATGAACAAACGCTAGTTGACCGGGCTTAGACTGGATCAGTTACATTTAAAGTATGTGTTGTGGTCACGACTCACCCTGCTGTGTCCATCTTCTCCTCTGTCTCTTTCTCCTCTTTCACATCTGGGGAAAACAGAACATGTCAGTGAGGCGTCACGTCAAGTGTCCCGGGCCAGTCAGTGAGGCGTCACGTCAAGTGTCCCGGGCCAGTCAGTGAGGCGTCACGTCAAGTGTCCCGGGCCAGTCAGTGAGGCGTCACGTCAAGTGTCCCGGGCCAGTCAGTGAGGCGTCACGTCAAGTGTCCCGGGCCAGTCAGTGAGGCGTCACGTCAAGTGTCCCGGGCCAGTCAGTGAGGCGTCACGTCAAGTGTCCCGGGCCAGTCAGTGAGGCGTCACGTCCAGTGTCCCGGGCCAGTCAGTGAGGCGTCACGTCCAGTGTCCCGGGCCAGTCAGTGAGGCGTCACGTCCAGTGTCCCGGGCCAGTCAGTGAGGCGTCACGTCCAGTGTCCCGGGCCAGTCAGTGAGGCGTCACGTCCAGTGTCCAAGGGCCAGTCAGTGAGGCGTCACGTCCAGTGTCCAAGGGCCAGTCAGTGAGGCGTCACGTCCAGTGTCCAAGGGCCAGTCAGTGAGGCGTCACGTCCTGTGTCCCGGGCCAGTCAGTGAGGCGTCAAAGTCCAGTGTCCCGGGCCAGTCAGTGAGGCGTCACGTCCAGTGTCCAAGGGCCAGTCAGTGAGGCGTCACGTCCTGTGTCCCGGGCCAGTCAGTGAGGCGTCACGTCCTGTGTCCCGGGCCAGTCAGTGAGGCGTCAATGTCCAGTGTCCCGGGCCAGTCAGTGAGGCGTCACGTCCAGTGTCCCGGGCCAGTCAGTGAGGCGTCACGTCAAGTGTCCCGGGCCAGTCAGTGAGGCGTCACGTCAAGTGTCCCGGGCCAGTCAGTGAGGCGTCACGTCAAGTGTCCCGGGCCAGTCAGTGAGGCGTCACGTCAAGTGTCCCGGGCCAGTCAGTGAGGCGTCACGTCAAGTGTCCCGGGCCAGTCAGTGAGGCGTCACGTCAAGTGTCCCGGGCCAGTCAGTGAGGCGTCACGTCAAGTGTCCCGGGCCAGTCAGTGAGGCGTCACGTCAAGTGTCCCGGGCCAGTCAGTGAGGCGTCACGTCAAGTGTCCCGGGCCAGTCAGTGAGGCGTCACGTCCAGTGTCCCGGGCCAGTCAGTGAGGCGTCACGTCCAGTGTCCCGGGCCAGTCAGTGAGGCGTCACGTCCAGTGTCCCGGGCCAGTCAGTGAGGCGTCACGTCCAGTGTCCAAGGGCCAGTCAGTGAGGCGTCACGTCCAGTGTCCAAGGGCCAGTCAGTGAGGCGTCACGTCCAGTGTCCAAGGGCCAGTCAGTGAGGCGTCACGTCCTGTGTCCCGGGCCAGTCAGTGAGGCGTCAATGTCCAGTGTCCCGGGCCAGTCAGTGAGGCGTCACGTCCAGTGTCCCGGGCCAGTCAGTGAGGCGTCACGTCCAGTGTCCAAGGGCCAGTCAGTGAGGCGTCACGTCCAGTGTCCCGGGCCAGTCAGTGAGGCGTCAATGTCCAGTGTCCCGGGCCAGTCAGTGAGGCGTCAATGTCCAGTGTCCCGGGCCAGTCAGTGAGGCGTCACGTCCAGTGTCCCGGGCCAGTCAGTGAGGCGTCAATGTCCCGGGCCAGTCAGTGAGGCGTCACGTCCAGTGTCCCGGGCCAGTCAGTGAGGCGTCACGTCCAGTGTCCCGGGCCAGTCAGTGAGGCGTCAATGTCCAGTGTCCCGGGCCAGTCAGTGAGGCGTCAATGTCCAGTGTCCCGGGCCAGTCAGTGAGGCGTCACGTCCAGTGTCCCGGGCCAGTCAGTGAGGCGTCAATGTCCCGGGCCAGTCAGTGAGGCGTCACGTCCAGTGTCCCGGGCCAGTCAGTGAGGCGTCACGTCCAGTGTCCCGGGCCAGTCAGTGAGGCGTCACGTCCAGTGTCCCGGGCCAGTCAGTGAGGCGTTGTGTCCCGGGCCAGTCAGTGTGTAAGTTGTTTACCTTTCTTCTCCTCTGCCTCCTTCTCCTTCTCCTCCTCAGTCTTGACTCGCTTGGTCTTCTTGTGGTTGGCAGCGTTCCTCCTTCCCCCTCCTCCCTGTCCCTCATCCTCAGAGTCAGAGAACTCCTCTTCACAAGCTATCCTCTTATCATGGGCCCGGACTACACAGGAAAACACACACAGTTCAGCAAGAGATTCATAACACATGTACTAAACAGTGGTGAGACAATACTCTTGTTGGAGGTGTGTGTGTGTGTGTACTTACTGGAGATGCGTTTGTCAGGGTCCTCGTCCTCCTCGTCTCCAGAGTCCGGGTGTGGAGCGTCTTCTGGAATGGCCTGCATCTGGACTCCCGGGGCGTGGGGCAGCATACGCAGGTTCTCAAACAACCTCTGTCTGGGGAGGGAGAGAGAGACGCTTAGTATGTACACTACAGGTCAAAAGTTTTAGAACACCTACTCATTCAAGGGGTTTTATTTTCTACATTGTAGAATAATAGTTAAGACATCAAAACTGTGAAATAACACCTATGGAATCATGTAGTGACGAATATATTTGAGATTCTTCAAAGTAGCCACCCTTGGCATTCTCTCAACCAGCTTCATGAGGTAGTCACCTGGAATGCATTTCAATTAACAGGTGTGCCTTGGTAAAAGTTAATTTGGGGAACTTCTATGCATCTGAGCCAATCAGTTGTTGTTACAAGATAGGGGGGTATACAGAAGATTTACCAAATAGGGCTATCTTCTGTATACCACACCTACCTTGTCACAACACAACTGATTGGCACAAACGCATTAAGGAATGAAATTCCACAAATTAACTTTTACCAAGGCACGCCTGTTAATTGAAATGCATTCCAGGTGACTACCTCAAAGCTGGTTGAGAGAATGCCAAGAGTGTGCAAAGCTGTCATCAAGGGAAAGGGTGGCTACTTTGAAGAATCTCAAATATATTTTGATTTCTTTAACACTTTTTTGGGGTTACTACATGATTCCATAGTTTATTTTTACATAGCTTAGGCCTACTGGTTGTATGATTTATCGTCCCAGTGTGTTTGGAGTAGGCCATTTATTTCACACAGAATGACAAGCTGACCAATAGAGTAGGTCAACGTTGGTACTATAAAAGGAAAAGTAGATTAGGCCTAGTGATTGTCTTGTCGCCTGAGCAAAAGTAACCTAAAATGTGGCCAGTTATTCTAACGTCGTCGGAATTCACTAAGAAGGACGTGAGCCATTGCATCCCTCTGTCAAGATGAATAGCCGTCATTTAAAATGTGATCTCTGTCATTCTGAGCATCAGGTTACCAATGCATACGGGTCCAGCACCACATTTTGCGAACAGAAACCCTGCTGAGTGTGGCTGTGCGGAACACAGTGGCTGTCTGTGTAACTTACTTGATCTTCTCCAGGTAATCATTGGTGTTCTGGTTGGTCATGTTAGACGGGCTGATGTGGAGCTTGAAGTCAGGGCCAAAGTACTCAAAGTAATCGTTGTAAGGCAGCTCTGATAGGACGAGAGAGACATTGTGAAGCAGAGAGTGAGATCTTACTCTGTTGCTTAATGGTAAAATGAGACGTGCGCGCGCGTACCGTCGGGTATAGTGCCGTGTGTGTACGTACCGTCGGGTATAATACCGTGTGTGTGCGCGTAGGTACCGTCGGGTATAATGCCGTGCGCGTAGGTACCGTCGGGTATAATGCCGTGTGTGCGCGCGTAGGTACCGTCGGGTATAATGCCGTGTGTGCGCGCGTGGGTACCGTCGGGTATAATGCCGTGTGTGCGCGCGTGGGTACCGTCGGGTATAATGCCGTGTGTGTGCGCGTAGGTACCGTCGGGTATAATGCCGTGTGTGTGCGTAGGTACCGTCGGGTATAATGCCGTGTGTGTGTGCGTAGGTACCGTCGGGTATAATGCCGTGTGTGCGCGCGTAGGTACCGTCGGGTATAATGCCGTGTGTGTGCGCGCGTAGGTACCGTCGGGTATAATGCCGTGTGTGTGCGCGCGTAGGTACCGTCGGGTATAATGCCGTGTGTGTGCGCGCGTAGGTACCGTCGGGTATAATGCCGTGTGTGTGCGCGCGTAGGTACCGTCGGGTATAATGCCGTGTGTGTGCGCGCGTAGGTACCGTCGGGTATAATGCCGTGTGTGTGCGCGCGTAGGTACCGTCGGGTATAATGTCGTGTGTGTGTGTGTGTGTGCGTAGGTACCGTCGGGTATAATGCCGTGTGTGCGCGCGTAGGTACCGTCGGGTATAATGCCGTGTGTGTGCGTAGGTACCGTCGGGTATAATGCCGTGTGTGTGCGTAGGTACCGTCGGGTATAATGCCGTGTGTGCACGCGTAGGTACCGTCGGGTATAATGCCGTGTGTGCACGCGTAGGTACCGTCGGGTATAATGCCGTGTGTGCGCACGTAGGTACCGTCGGGTATAATGCCGTGTGTGTGCGCGCGTAGGTAACGTCGGGTATAATGTCGTGTGTGTGCGCGCGTAGGTACCGTCGGGTATAATGCCGTGTGTGTGTGTGCGTAGGTACCGTCGGGTATAATGCCGTGTGTGTGTGTGCGTAGGTACCGTCGGGTATAATGCCGTGTGTGTGTGTGCGTAGGTACCGTCGGGTATAATGCCGTGTGTGTGTGCGTAGGTACCGTCGGGTATAATGCCGTGTGTGTGTGCGTAGGTACCGTCGGGTATTATGCCGTGTGTGTGTGCGTAGGTACCGTCGGGTATAATGCCGTGTGTGTGTGCGTAGGTACCGTCGGGTATAATGCCGTGTGTGTGTGCGCGTAGGTACCGTCGGGTATAATGTCGTGTGTGTGCGCGTGGGTACCGTCGGGTATAATGCCGTGTGTGCGCGCGTAGGTACCGTCGGGTATAATGTCGTGTGTGCGCGCGTAGGTACCGTCGGGTATAATGCCGTGTGTGTGTGCGTAGGTACCGTCGGGTATAATGCCGTGTGTGTGTGCGTAGGTACCGTCGGGTATAATGTCGTGTGTGCGCGCGTAGGTACCGTCGGGTATAATGCCGTGTGTGTGCGTAGGTACCGTCGGGTATAATGTCGTGTGTGTGCGCGTGGGTACCGTCGGGTATAATGCCATGTGTTAGGTCAGGTATAATGCCGTGTGTACGTACCGTTAGGTATGGTGCTGTCCAGAGCCACGGCGGTCTCGTACGTCCAGCAGCGGGCCACGTTACGGATGGTATAACCTCCACCTCCCAACATCAACAGTGGCAGGTTGAAACTCTTCATGTACTCAACACACTTAGCATGACCTGAAACACAGCGTCAAGGGTTCAACGTTCAAAAACTTTGTCCATTCTTCTGGAATGGAAATGTGGCTCACGCCTGGCAGGCAGACCGACCACCAGAACGCCTGGGCAGACAGACCACCAGAACGCCTGGCAGGCAGACCGACCACCAGAACACCTGGCAGGCAGACCGACCACCAGAACGCCTGGGCAGACAGACCGACCACCAGAACGCCTGGGCAGACAGACCGACCACCAGAACGCCTGGGCAGACAGACCGACCACCAGAACGCCTGGGCAGACAGACCGACCACCAGAACGCCTGGCAGGCAGACCGACCACCAGAACGCCTGGGCAGACAGACCGACCACCAGAACGCCTGGCAGGCAGACCGACCACCAGAACGCCTGGGCAGACAGACCGACCACCAGAACGCCTGGGCAGACAGACCGACCACCAGAACGCCTGGGCAGACAGACCACCAGAACGCCTGGCAGGCAGACCACCAGAACGCCTGGCAGGCAGACCACCAGAACGCCTGGCAGGCAGACAGACCACCAAAACGCCTGGCAGGCAGACAGACCACCAAAACGCCTGGCAGGCAGACAGACCACCAAAACGCCTGGCAGGCAGACAGACCACCAAAACGCCTGGCAGGCAGACAGACCACCAAAACGCCTGGCAGGCAGACAGTATATTAAACAAGCCTACACATTAATACCAACACCATTAGAGCAGTATCATTAATGAGACCAAAAATATAAAACTACAATTATTCCATACTCTTACTGTACGCCACACGTCACCTGAAAACACAAAGTGTTGAGTAAAATGTGTGTTACCTTTGATGGTGAGGTTGAAGCAGCCCAGTCTGTCTCCTGAGAGAGAGTCCGCTCCACACTGTAACACTACAGCACTGGGTTGGAACATCTCCATCACTTTAGCCATCACCTAGCAACACACACATTACAAATAGAAGATACCTCTTTGTGTGTGTGTGTGTGTGTGTGGAACCAAAACACGGAATGACTTGAAGCAGGAGACTTACAGGTTTGAAGATGGCTTCATAAGACTCGTCGTCGATGCCGTCTCTGAGAGGGTAGTTTACAGCATAGTACTTCCCCTTCCCTGCTCCAATGTCCTAAAACAACAACACACCCCTTTATTGTACATACTGGAATACAGAAATGACTCACATATAGGCAGACAATCCAACACTCTGAAGGGGGGAGTGGAATCACACAATGATATCTACTTTGCTTATTTCTGACCCCCCCCCCCCCCCCCCCCCCCCCCCTCTCCTGTACCAGGGAAGTATTCTCCCAACACTCAGACTCACCCTCAGGTCTCCTGTACCAGGGAAGTATTCTCCCAACACTCAGACTCACCCTCAGGTCTCCTGTACCAGGGAAGTATTCTCCCGACACTCAGACTCACCCTCAGGTCTCCGGTACCAGGGAAGTATTCTCCCAACACTCAGACTCACCCTCAGGTCTCCTGTACCAGGGAAGTATTCTCCCAACACTCAGACTCACCCTCAGGTCTCCGGTACCAGGGAAGTATTCTCCCGACACTCAGACTCACCCTCAGGTCTCCGGTACCAGGGAAGTATTCTCCCAACACTCAGACTCACCCTCAGGTCTCCGGTACCAGGGAAGTATTCTCCCAACACTCAGACTCACCCTCAGGTCTCCGGTACCAGGGAAGTATTCTCCCAACACTCAGACTCACCCTCAGGTCTCCGGTACCAGGGAAGTATTCTCCCAACACTCAGACTCACCCTCAGGTCTCCGGTACCAGGGAAGTATTCTCCCGACACTCAGACTCACCCTCAGGTCTCCGGTACCAGGGAAGTATTCTCCCAACACTCAGACTCACCCTCAGGTCTCCGGTACCAGGGAAGTATTCTCCCAACACTCAGACTCACCCTCAGGTCTCCGGTACCAGGGAAGTATTCTCCCGACACTCAGACTCACCCTCAGGTCTCCTGTACCAGGGAAGTATTCTCCCGACACTCAGACTCACCCTCAGGTCTCCTGTACCAGGGAAATATTCTCCCAACACTCAGACTCACCCTCAGGTCTCCGGTACCAGGGAAGTATTCTCCCGACACTCAGACTCACCCTCAGGTCTCCGGTACCAGGGAAGTATTCTCCCAACACTCAGACTCACCCTCAGGTCTCCGGTACCAGGGAAGTATTCTCCCAACACTCAGACTCACCCTCAGGTCTCCGGTACCAGGGAAGTATTCTCCCAACACTCAGACTCACCCTCAGGTCTCCTGTACCAGGGAAGTATTCTCCCGACACTCAGACTCACCCTCAGGTCTCCGGTACCAGGGAAGTATTCTCCATACTTGTGGAAGGAGACAGTCATGACCCGGTCTGTGGTGAAGAAAGCCTCTTCCACTCCGTCTCCATGGTGAATGTCGATGTCTATGTACAACACCCTCTGGTGGTACCTGATAGGACAGACGAGACAACTCATTACATACCGATAGGACTTCTAACTTTTACAATATTGTTAAATCATCAGGTATCCTACAGAAAGGAGAAGGGCCAGTCTGGTTGTCTGGGGGGGTGGGGGGGGGTGAGGTGGCCCAATCGGGGGGGTGGTGAGGTGGCCCAACTGGGGGGGGGGGGTGAGGTGGCCCAACCGGGGGGGTGAGGTGGCCCAACGGTGGGGTGGGTGACCACACACAGGGCTCTTACTTGAGCAGCTCCAGGATGGCGAGGACTATGTCGTTGACGTAGCAGAACCCAGAGGCCTCAGACTTCTTGGCGTGATGGAGTCCTCCGGCCCAGTTGACGGCGATGTCCGTCTGCTGTTTGTTCAGCTTCACTGCCCCCGCTACACACAGAGGGAGGAGGGAGGAGACAGTCAATAAGGAGAGAGAGAGAGAGAGAGAGGACAGAGACAGTCAATAAGGAGAGAGAGAGAGAGAGAGAGGACAGAGACAGTCAATAAGGAGAGAGAGAGAGAGAGAGAGGACAGAGACAGTCAATAAGGAGAGAGAGAGAGAGAGGACAGAGACAGTCAATAAGGAGAGAGAGAGAGAGAGAGAGGACAGAGACAGTCAATAAGGAGAGAGAGAGAGAGAGAGAGACAGTCAATAAGGAGAGAGAGAGAGAGAGAGAGAGACAGTCAATAAGGAGAGAGAGAGAGAGAGAGAGAGAGGACAGAGACAGTCAATAAGGAGAGAGAGAGAGAGAGAGAGAGAGGACAGAGACAGTCAATAAGGAGAGAGAGAGAGAGAGAGAGAGAGGACAGAGACAGTCAATAAGGAGAGAGAGAGAGAGAGAGAGAGGACAGAGACAGTCAATAAGGAGAGAGAGAGAGAGAGAGAGAGGACAGAGACAGTCAATAAGGAGAGAGAGAGAGAGAGAGAGAGAGGACAGAGACAGTCAATAAGGAGAGAGAGAGAGAGAGAGAGAGAGGACAGAGACAGTCAATAAGGAGAGAGAGAGAGAGAGAGAGAGGACAGAGACAGTCAATAAGGAGAGAGAGAGAGAGAGAGAGAGGACAGAGACAGTCAATAAGGAGAGAGAGAGAGAGAGAGAGAGGACAGAGACAGTCAATAAGGAGAGAGAGAGAGAGAGAGAGAGGACAGAGACAGTCAATAAGGAGAGAGAGAGAGAGAGAGAGAGGACAGAGACAGTCAATAAGGAGAGAGAGAGAGAGAGAGAGAGGACAGAGACAGTCAATAAGGAGAGAGAGAGAGAGAGAGGACAGAGACAGTCAATAAGGAGAGAGAGAGAGAGAGAGAGAGGACAGAGACAGTCAATAAGGAGAGAGAGAGAGAGGACAGAGACAGTCAATAAGGAGAGAGAGAGAGAGAGAGAGAGGACAGAGACAGTCAATAAGGAGAGAGAGAGAGAGAGGACAGAGACAGTCAATAAGGAGAGAGAGAGGACAGAGACAGTCAATAAGGAGAGAGAGAGAGAGAGGACAGAGACAGTCAATAAGGAGAGAGAGAGAGGGAGAGGACAGAGACAGTCAATAAGGAGAGAGAGAGGGAGAGGACAGAGACAGTCAATAAGGAGAGAGAGAGAGAGAGGACAGAGACAGTCAATAAGGAGAGAGAGAGAGAGAGGACAGAGACAGTCAATAAGGAGAGAGAGAGAGAGAGGACAGAGACAGTCAATAAGGAGAGAGAGAGAGAGAGGACAGAGACAGTCAATAAGGAGAGAGAGAGAGAGAGGACAGAGACAGTCAATAAGGAGAGAGAGAGAGAGAGAGGACAGAGACAGTCAATAAGGAGAGAGAGAGAGAGAGGACAGAGACAGTCAATAAGGAGAGAGAGAGAGAGAGGACAGAGACAGTCAATAAGGAGAGAGGACAGAGACAGTCAATAAGGAGAGAGGACAGAGACAGTCAATAAGGAGAGAGAGAGAGGACAGAGACAGTCAATAAGAAGAGAGAGAGAGGGGACAGAGACAGTCAATAAGGAGAGAGAGAGATAGAGAGGACAGAGACAGTCAATAAGGAGAGAGAGAGAGAGGACAGAGACAGTCAATAAGGAGAGAGAGAGAGGACAGAGACAGTCAATAAGGAGAGAGAGAGGACAGAGACAGTCAATAAGGAGAGAGAGAGAGGACAGAGACAGTCAATAAGGAGAGAGAGAGAGAGGACAGAGACAGTCAATAAGGAGCGAGACAAACGAGAGAGGAGATGAGACTTACCGACAGAGCCTCCCGTTGAGAGCTGACAGAACTCAAACAGGCCGTCAAACACTGGGCAGTCCTCTCCTACATTAACTGTTAGAGAACAGCAAGGATAGAAGACATTCATTTGAGATGTGTGATTGAATCCTGCACATTTGTTCCAATGCATTAAAGCACTACCTAAACAGATGTGAGTGTGGAGTAATCTAAAGTCAGCTCAACATTAGCCCGTATGAAAACGTATGGCAAACAAGTTATTAAAAACGTATGGCAAACAAGTTATTAAAAACGTATGGCAAGCAAGTTATTAAAAACGTATGGCAAGCAAGTTATTAAAACGTATGGCAAACAAGTTATTAAAACGTATGGCAAACAAGTTATTAAAACGTATGGCAAACAAGTTATTAAAACGTATGGCAAACAAGTTATTAAAACGTATGGCAAACAAGTTATTAAAACGTATGGCAAACAAGTTATTAAAACGTATGGCAAACAAGTTATTAAAACGTATGGCAAACAAGTTATTAAAACGTATGGCAAACTTTGGTTTTGGGGTGAACTATCCCTTTACAATACACATAGGGCGCCCCACCTAAACAATGCTAGGGGAAACACTGTCTGCTACTCACATCTCTGCATCTGCTTGCTGTGTTCTGACATGTTGTCAGGCCGGATGGAACGCAGGAACTTGATGTAGTCGTCACTGTGGTACTTGGTCATCTCCTCTCCGTTGGCCTTGTGAGGTCTCTGGAGGACAGAGGAAAATCATAAGGTCTGAAAAAGTCCGTTTAAAAGTAGAAAACACCATTACCTGGGTTGCTAAAAAATGGTCACCTAATTTCAGCTTATATTTTCAATACCCCAAAATATATGGAAGTTCAGAAAACGTAACGTCCACAACTATCCATCTAGATCTTTATAAGTCTGTAGGACTTTGGAACAGCTCAACTACACAGAACGTTTCTTTGGACCTGTAGTGTAGAAGTGTGTTGAAGAATTAGGAGTCCACTCGTATCAGCTCCAGTCATATACAATATATTTATATCATGTTTTTATTTAACTAGGCAAGTCAGTTATGAACAAAATTCTTATTTACAATAACTGCCTATCCTGGCCAAACCCTAACGACGCTGGGCCAATTGTGCGCCGCCCTATGGGACTCCCAATCACGACCGGTTATGATACAGCCTGGAATCGAACCAGGGTCTGTAGTGACACCTCTAGCCCTGAGATGCAGTGCCTTAGACCGCTGCGCCATCCTCTATAGACCCATCTCTTGGCCACGTTCTGAAAAGTAACTCTTTGGCTTATTTGATGCTTGGGATTATTTTTAATGTGTGCATCACTAACAGGATGTTTGTAAAAAAATAAACAAGTGTATAAACCCCCCTGTAGCTGTTGTACTTACATATATCTCCATCTTCCTGTACAGTCCATAGTTGAGCAGGAGGTTGTGGGTCATACGGATCCTGTGGGGTTTCATGGGATGACCCTGGCCATAGTAATAATTACCGACGTCGCCTGGGGAGAGGAAATATGAGGTTTAGACAAACTACTGAGACAACAAACCACATTTATTTCCCCTAGCCCCAGAGATACGGTATGTAAACTCTGTTCTTAACATTTGTCATTTAGCTGTATGCGTTTATCCAGCGCGACTGACAGGAACAATAAGGGCAACGAGTGACCTTTCACCTGGTCGGCTCTGGGATTCGAACGAGCAACCTTTCAATTACTGGCTCTTAGCCCAGCGGTTATCTGTCGCTTTAAGTGCCAGATTTTGCGCCAGGCTAGCACTATCACGCCTGAATCACACATGCAGCCTGGTAGCTACACAGCACGAAACACAAATTATAATAGTATCAAATGGCCAGCCTCTGAAAAGTGATCTGAATCTACAGGCTCAACCCCCCCCCCCCCCTCCCTCCCCACAGTTGACTATACAACACCGCTAGCTACATGATAACCTCACTTTACTAAACAAATGGTGTAGCTAAATATGAAGAGGCAGTTTGTGATTCAAAGACACTCATTCCTAACCATCTCTAGATATCTTTTTGCAAACTAGACAGCTGGTTATACGCCTACTAGCTAGCTTGCGAGCTAAAGACCGTAGCTAGCTAGCCTAGTTGCCGCAAATTAAAAGCATCAACTTGCTAGCTAGCTAGATGTCGGCAATTCAGCTAATTGAAAAATGATAAAAACAACCATCTCAAGTTGCTTTGGCTAGCTAACCAAAACCTTATTCCTAAACAGGTAACGTTCGCTAGCTAGCAACTAACTTAGCTAGCAAGCTAACCACTCGGCAGCTACAGTTACGTTAGCTGGCTAGCAGCTAACTCGCCTACGGCACTTCTTTCAAGGCGGAGAAAAAAAAGCTTTTTATCAAGCACAAAATCTTCGCCGATACAATAAATAATATTGCAGACAACACTAAGCTACATAACATTAAATCTTACCATCATAATAATAGCACACTTTCTTCTTTGTTCCTCCTGCAGACGACAGCGCCATTTTACTCCAATTAGCACTGCACAGTTCTTTGTGCCCACACTGGATAATTTGCACTATCGTCTCGTCCAATCACCGAAACCTGCTAGGCTCGGAGGCGTTGTTGCGAAGGATGTACTTTTTTCTGTCTGCACTGTTCACTGGTCTGTGATACCAGTTATGTGCTTCTAACAAGACTACAAGAATATGTTGAATAAATAAATCCTCATATAAATTCCTCATATTGCTGTATGATGAACGCCAATTTTTCCACCTACACTGCAAGACTAACGATCTTGCGCATAATCGACACATTCCTGTACAATAGTCTTGCACAAAATATTGTTTCTCTCACATTGAGCTGTATATTGAAGTACATAGGCAAAAGGATGATGGTGATGATATTCAACTACAGTAACCTTTATACCTCATTTTCAATAGTTCAACTTTTAGCCACCAGATGGTTCCATTGTACTACAATAAGCTAGTCTGCTCAGCTTTGCATATGTGTTGCTTATTAAAAAGCTTCCTACAGAGTTTCAAACTATAGTTCTACCATCTCTGTCACTATACCTGTCTGAACAACAGTGTGCCTGTCCGCTACCCCACCCTTCTTAAAGGGGAAGTTCAGTAGCTATGCTGAAATCATCCTGGCATAAGTGACATAAATGGTCTGCTTTATTTTTTGGGAACTCAGTCTGGGTCTCAAAATGTGTTCCTATTGTTATGTCAGTCACTGACAGTCACTCTGCTGTAAAATTGCACCGTTTATGTCTCTGCCCCCATGTCAAAATCAAAACAAATCCAATTATATTCGGCACATATATTCGGCCGAATACAACAGGTGTAGGTAGACCTTACCATGAAACGCTTACTTACAAGCCCTCAACCAACAATGCAGATTTTTTAAAGTAAATTTTAAGTACAAATTAAAGATAAATAAAGAATAAACGAAAGCACCCCCCACCAGGTGTCTCCTATTTACCCCATTATGCCCTGTGTATTTATACCTGTATTTTCTGTCTGTCTGTTGCCAGTTTGTCTTGTTTTGTCAGGTCTTACCAGCGTGTTTCCCCTATTCGTCTATGCTCAAGTTTTTGTTTTCTAGTCTCCCGGTTCTGACCTTCCTATCTGTCCTGAGCCTGCCTGCCGTTCTGTCCCTGATTGACTATGCCTTGGATTACGAACCTCTGTCTGCCCTCGACCTGCCCTCGACCTGCCCCTTTAATATAATAATTATTCTGAGAATAGAACTATCCACCTCCTGTGTCTGCATCTGGGTCATATCCTGAGTCGTGATATGTTTAAATGTGCATCTGATATGATTGATAAAATCTTCTTACAATTTTTACAAATATACCGTTTTAATTAATTAGATAATGATACGGTTCTGTTATGAAAACTCTCTCCCCCGATAGTCCAAGTAAACTAGTACCTAATGACCTCATCCACAGTAGTAGGCTAGTACCTAATGACCACATCCACAGTAGTAGGCTGGTACCTAACGACCTCATCCACAGTAGTAAGCTACCTAACGACCTCATCCACAGTAGTAAGCTACCTAACGACCTCATCCACAGTAGTAGGCTAGTACCTAATGAACTCATCCACAGTAGTAGGCTAGTACCTAATGACCACATCCACAGGAGTAGGCTGGTACCTAACGACCTCATCCACAGTAGTAAGCTACCTAACGACCTCATCCACAGTAGTAGACTAGTACCTAATGACCTCATCCACAGCAGTAGGCTAGTACCTAATGACCTCATCCACAGTAGTAGGCTGGTATCTAACGACCTCATCCACAGTAGTAGACTAGTACCTAACGACCTCATCCACAGTAGTAGACTAGTACTTAACGACCTCATCCACAGTAGTAGGCTAGTACCTAATGACCACATCCACAGGAGTAGGCTGGTACCTAACGACCTCATCCACAGTAGTAAGCTACCTAACGACCTCATCCACAGTAGTAGGCTAGTACCTAATGACCTCATCCACAGTAGTAGGCTAGTATCTAACGACCTCATCCACAGTAGTAAGCTACCTAACGACCTCATCCACAGTAGTAGGCTGGTACCTAACGACCTCATTCACAGTAGTAAGCCCACCTAAAGACCTCATCCACAGTAGTAAGCTACCTAACGACCTCATCCACAGTAGTAAGCTACCTAACGACCTCATCCACAGTAGTAAGCTACCTAACGACCTCATTCACAGTAGTAGGCTAGTACCTAACGACCTCATCCACAGTAGTAGACTAGTACCTAATGACTTCATCCACAGTAGTAGGCTGGTACCTAACGACCTCATCCACAGTAGTAAGCTACCTAACGACCTCATCCACAGTAGTAAGCTACCTAACGACCTCATTCACAGTAGTAGGCTAGTACCTAACGACCTCATCCACAGTAGTAAGCTACCTAACGACCTCATCCACAGTAGTAAGCTACCTAACGACCTCATTCACAGAAGTAAGCTACCTAACCACCTAATTCACAGTAGTAAGCTACCTAACAACCTCATCCACAGTAGTAAGCTACCTAACGACCTCATTCACAGAAGTAAGCTACCTAACGACCTCATCCACAGTAGTAAGCTACTTAAAGACCTCATCCACAGTAGTAAGCTACCTAACGACCTCATCCACAGTACCTACCTAACGACCCCATTCACGTATTCACAAATTGTCAGTTCAGTGATTAGAGTAATAGACTTTGTGAGTTCGACAAATGCCTCTGCAATCTGTGCAAAATGGCTGAAGCAACACTAACGTGGAGCTACATCTGTGTGTGAATAATTCATCATTGTTTGAAGGCTGGGATGACTAGAAATAACTCTGATCTCAACTCATCATATCACCATGTGAACTAGGTCAGTGGGCGTATCCCCAATGGCACCCTATTCCCCATTGGACTCTGGTCCAAATTAGTGCACTACATACAGTATAGTGACTAGGATGTCATTTAGGATGCAGACCCCTACAACCAACCCTGATCAGGATCAACGATTTAGAGTTCAACAAATTCAATTGAATTAACTTTATTGAGGAAGAATACACGAGAAGTTATTTCTTATATGATTTTAAGATGGTTTTAGATTTGAGGAGGTATATAAGTCCTAAGCAATGACGTCCTGAGAGATGCTGTCACTACAGGGGTTACAGAGGTCACAAGGATAATGTGGGTGCATGCAACGGATCATTGGCCGCTTTCCAATTCTCTACCATTTTCCAGAAGTGTGCACTTGTTCTGTTCACTACTTATTACAAATCTAAAAGCATTGGATTGGTGGAGGCATGGGCTAGTGGGAGTTTTCCACTCTGCTTCTTAGGCCAGTCATTTCCTTTCAACACAGTGAAGGGGAGTGCACAAGTGCACACTTTGGGAAGAAGAAGAGACAATAAGGTACATAGGGAGAATCTCAATTGAATTTCCTTGACTCCTCACATCCTCTGTCCTCACATCCTCTCTCCTCACATCCTCTCTCCTCACGTCCTCTCTCCTCACATCCTCTCTCCTCAAATCCTCTCTCCTCACATCCTCTCTCCTCACATCCTCTCTCCTCACGTCCTCTCTCCTCACATCCTCTCTCCTCACATCCTTCTCCAAACACATTGGAGGAGAAGGTCAGAGGGAAGTCCCTCTAACTATATTATCCAATATGTTTTTGAGAAGGAGGTGAGAAGAGAGGACGTGAGGAGTCAAGAAAAATATATTGAGATTGTGCCATAGCCCTAGAATGTAGCATCATGGGGTGGATCTCAACACTCTGCAGTAGTCTCTCCTCTCCATCAGCACTTTTCCTTCAAAACTTCTTCTCTGTGCGAACTAATAGCCTATGTCCAAAATGATGAAAAATTAGGTATTGTCCACTGTTGTTTTCAGTTGTAGGTGGTTTACTACTATGTGTGATTGGTTGATTACATATTTAATTGGTCAGGCTTGTCAAGAATGTCAGGCTTTCTCTTAGCTGGACATTAATCTTGGGATTGTGGACTATGAGAAGTCTAAAACACATCAATGTGCTCTTACAAGAATCACATTCCTATCGGAAAATATAATGTAACTCGTTGATTCTTAGAATTTGGAAAGCACATTGTACACTGAACAAAAATATAAACAGAACATGTGAAGTGTTGGTCCCATGTTTGATGAGCTGAAATAAAAGATCCCAGAAGTGTTCCAGATGCTCAAGAAGCTTCTTTCTCTCAAGTTTTCTGCACAAATTTGTTTACATCCCAGTTAGTGAGCATTTCTCCTTTGCCAAGATAATCGATCCATCTGACAGGTGTGGCATATCAAGAAACTGATTAAACAGCATGTTTATTACACAGGTACACCTTGTGCTGGGGACAATAAAAGGCCACTCTAAAATGTGCAGTTTTTCACACAACACAATACTACAGATGTCTCAAGTTTTGAGGAAGTGCGCAACTTGCATGCTGACTGCAGGAATGTCCACCAGAGCTCTTGCCAGATAATGTAATGTTCCTTTCTCTTCCAATGTCTTTTTAGAGAATTTGGCAGTACGTTCAACTGGCCTCTCACAACCGCAGTGTATGGTGTCGTGTGGGCGAGCGAGCGGTTTGCTGATGTCAACGTTGTGAACAGAGTGCCTCATGGTGGCGGTGGGGTTATGATATGGGCAGGCATAAGCTACGGACAACGAACACAATTGCATTTTATCGATGGCAATTTGAATACAGCGATACCGTGACGATATCCTGAGGCCCGTTGTGGTGCCATTCATCCGACGCCATCACCTCATATTTCAGCATGATAATGCACAGCCCCATGTCTCAAGGACCTGTACACAATTCCTAAAAGCTGAAAATGTCCCAGTTTTTCCATGGCCTGCATACTCACCAGACATGTCAGCCATTGATCATGTTTGGGATGCTCTGGATCGACGTGTACGACACCGTATTCCAGTTCTCCGCCAATATCCAGCAACTTCGTCACAGCCATTGAAGAGGAGTGGGACAACGTTCCACAGGCCACAATCAACAGCATGATCACCTCTAGTCCAAGGAGATGTGTCGCGCTGCATGAGATTCTGACTGGTTTTCTGATCCACCACCCCTACCTTTTTCTGTGACCAACAGATACATATCTGTATTCTCAGTCATGTGAAAATCCATAGATTAGGGCCTAATGAATGTATTTCAATTGACTGATTTCCTCATATGAACTGAAAAGGCTTTGAAATTGTTGCATGCTGTGTTTATAGTTTTTGTTCAAGTAAAGAGGAATGTTTATGACCACAATAAACAGTTCATACGGATGTTGTTTTCCCCAGCCAGCGTGCTGTACAACCAATCACCCTTCCCACCTAAAAATAACAATATCCATACAACAACGGGCAGGTATTGGTAACCAACATTTATTTACCATTTTCAACTTTACAATAAAACCATAAACATCTGTCAACATTAGCAAAATAAAGAACAAAATCAGTCCAATGTATTTACAGAGACCGTCAAGCAAGAGTCAGGCTTCCACACACACCATACAGCAACAACTCTGCTTTGTTTTAAAACTGCAACAGTGAACATAGCAAGCGGAATTGTTCTTTTTTTTTTCATTCTTTTTTTTTTATAGCCAAGATAAAAATCTAAACTTATTGATTTCTTCTTCTTTAAACAAACAAGACATAGCTTCTCTGAATCTTTAAAATGGTTCTCTATTGTACACCACAAAATACTTCAAATTTTGGGTTAAAATATAGGAATGTATAAAGTTGGCAAGTCTCTTTTGTTTACTTCTTGTTTATTTTTCTATTTGATGTGGTGGTTGGTTGGTGTGTCCTATCCTATCTAACTCATTGGTGTTGATGCATCTTTTTGAGCTGGGTGTTTTGAGAAAGACACTTCAACTCAACTCCCCATCCAGAACTGTGTCTTCCACTCTCCCCGTTGTCCCACAGATATCAGCACATAATACTAACGGGTTCAGATGTCTCGCTGTAACCAGGGGTCGTAACCAGGGAAGTGAACTAGTGAATCTAGTCTGTCATCTTGTTACCATGACAAAAGTGGCACGAAGGAGTCTCTCACATAAATGTGTATATATTTACATATACATATATCTATACATATGTATACATATACACATATATAAATATATATATATATATAACTCAATTTTTTCTCTCTCTCTTGAAAAACAGTTCACAGTCCTTGTTGTGGGTAAAGATACAATCACTCTGCTTTCTGTTGGGAGGGAGCTGCTGCCGCGGGGGTCGAGCTGGTCTCCTCTGTTGGTTTGGTGAGCTCTGTGGCAGGAGCAGCGGCAGCCGCCTCCTTCACCTCCACCATCACCTCCTCCTTAGGAGCCTCCTTCACCTCCTCAGCTTTAGCCTGCACCTCCTCTGCCTTAGGGGCTTCTGTAGCGGGAGCAGCAGCCTCTTCCTTAACCACCTCCTCTTTCTTCTCCTCCGAAGCCACAGCGGCTCCGTTCTCAGCTGGTTTCTCCTCAGCGGGAGCGGCCGCCTCCTCCTCCACCACCTCCTCTTTCTTGGTCTTCTTCAGTTTCAGGCCCTTGAAGTTGAATGATTTCTTCAGGGAGAACTTCTTCTTTTTCTTGGGGGTATCCTTGACGGCGGCCTCACCTTCCGGTTTGGCGGCCTCCTTGTCGGCGGCTGGCGCTGGCTCGATGGCGTCCCCTCCTGCGCCCGCCTCGGCGGCGTCAGTGGAACCGTTGGTGGCGGCCGTCTCTGTGGCAGAGACGTCACCGTTGGACTTGACATGGCCATTCTCCTAGGAGGAAAGGAGGGAAAAATGAAGGAACTAAATTAGAGGATGGTTCTAATAAAAAAAATACAATTCAATTAATAAAGAAAATACTATTTACATTAGATTTTTACACTGTGACTCAAACACAACCATCAACACATTTATCTATGATTCGTCGTGCTCATCAATTAACCACCGTGTCGCTCAAAAGCCGACGCCTTGTAGAACCACCAGAAAACGACAGGCGGCGACGGTGTCACATCACACACAGGGGGGGTATCTTTTCAATAAAGACCTGGACTAGTCGATGAAAAAATATATAAATTATATTTAAACAAAATGTCAATAAAACCGATGATGCATTGACAAAAAATGTACATTAATTTCACAAGGTTTATGTGATTTATGTCGATTTTGCATATGTCTATAAAATAACGTTTACAGTCACTGATCGAGACATGTCTAGACTCGCCGGTTCCGTGGGGCTGCAACTTCATCCATCATGGATGGGCTGCATAAATTCGGTGTGATTAGATTGATATCCACTGTTAAAGCGCTGCTTTTGAATCCATAATTCACAAATTGGCTCTGATATTTTATGCATGAGGGGTAGCTTGCCTACGTGCTCCCTCGCCTTTCCAACCCCCCTCGTGGCACTTGTATCAAATACACGGGTTTGGAACTGAAACGAGCTAGTGAGGCTAGCTAGAACCTCGGTTAGTTAACGGTGGCATATGCTCCCGGTCCAAACCCTGATTAACTACGTTATTTTACATATTATATGTATATATTTATATTTGTGTTTCTCAAACAGCAGATGACGGCTTTAGCAGCCAGCACGTTGGCAGTTTCATCCTCCCGCGTCTCAATCTAGTGTTCTTAACTACGCTAGCCGTCACTGATGACCATGCTAGCCAGAAACATTTAACTAAACCAAGATGCACATTTATCCTCGAAAAATATAACCGAAACAGACCAACCTCGTTTTTAAACTAAATAGCAACATTATACCACAGAAAATATTTGCTAAGCTACTTGTAGTTAGTTGAGTAAAAGGTGTGTCGTCTGGTGACCCAGGGATGAGAGCGTTTCATACCTGTCCGTTAGTTTTGACGGCAGCCGTATTCGCGACGGCAACCGCGTCCGCGGCAGCAGCTTTCGCCTCCACGACTACCCCTCCTTTGGACGCTTGGGAACCCATCGTTATTCGGTGTTTTTAAAGAAAATTTTAAAGGAAAAACACAAAAAAAGTCGACTCAATTTAATCCAGCCCCGCGCAGTGTTATGGATCCAATGGCAACAAAAAAAAGGCGATCGTGTAATTTGGGGGGGTCCTTTGAAGAAAAAATAGCTCGTTTCTTTGACTTTTTCCGCACTTCAACCTGTCGCTCCCGTAGAAGGATACCCACTAGTTTCAACAGTGGTTGAACGCAGCGCTTGAATAAAGACCAAGATACCACCAACGGGCGTGGTCACACGAGTCTATCCAATCATGAGCACATTTGTGAGTTCTCTCCGCCCTCTTCAAAAGACGCTAAAACATTTTCTCTCCAACATCATATTCCAAAGGTCTCTCTCTCCAACATCATATTCAATGGTCTCTCTCTCTCTCCAACATCATATTCAATGGTCTCTCTCTCTCTCCAACATCATATTCAATGGTCTCTCTCTCTCCAACATCATATTCAATGGTCTCTCTCTCCAACATCATATTCAATGGTCTCTCTCTCTCTCCAACATCATATTCCAATTGACTGGATTGAACGTTTGAATGGCGAGAGTCGTTATGAGTGAGTGGAGTGTAGAATACCGGCAAAATTATATCGCGCTCATTTCTTCTTTTTTTTATAGTCGTGCAATGATGTGCGCATCTACCAGGTCGAATACAGATTGAACAACAACATTTGCCTGGAAACCCAATGTTTAATTGCATTGAATGATATGTCTGGCAGAAATGCGTGTTTGAATCAGGCACGTTTCATTTTATTCAACGTTCTGGGCTTGTAGAGGTCGTGAAAGGAAACGGTCCTGGTGGAAACGTTGATTTCTGCCGCCACATAGGATTCAATGCAACTCGAAGTCGTGTTGCCAGGCAACCTTGACGCGTTCAAAGGTTTGTTTGTTCCCCCTAGGCTTGTCAACAACATCAACATCCCAACAACATGTGACGTGGCCATCACGCACATTCCAACCGTTTGCACACACAAACATAATCTACCCTCTACAGCTGTTTAGAAATTCTAGCTAGCTGTTTACTTTAGACAGCGACACATTCATGCTTGCTCCAGATTTCAACAACACCAATAGCTCGGGAATGTATTTGACTAATTTAATGGGGAAACCAAGGCAAGCACAGTCATATCAATATCTTTTACCAGAAGGAGAGGAACATTTACCTGTTGAATCCATCACACATCACACACTATCTGCCATGGTTTGTAAACGTAAACCCTGGCCTCTTCCTGGTTGGCTGGCACATTATGACACAATGTACCATCCATAGCAAGAAAGAGAGAATGGCCGTATATATCTAAACATCATATCCCGTTCACAATAACCCGAAAAGGATTGTGGGCTATGCTGATTTTAGACGGGATGCTATGCCATGTTAACATCTTACCGTATTTTAGGCTTACAGTTGTTTTTCACGGTCTGCGCAGACTCAGTTTCGCATATCATGGATGTAGGAGTGGCTATGTTTTGATCTGATTGTGAAACAAATCACTTCAAAAAGAAGGATTTCTACACAGTTCAACATAATAATTCATTTAGCTGATAGTCTCCACTGGACCATACAGCCTACGGGCTACTTTCACACCTAATTTACACACATTTCTGCTTACCATTTCCAACATTTGGTAGGCCAGTTGTTTGTCATTTAGTTAGATACATGCAGCTTCTCTTCTGTCATATCTTGTTGCCCTATGAGACTAAATAAAGTAGTGCTCACCAGAATAATGTCTTACATTGACAGAATGAATAGTAATCTAGTTAACACTGGTAAAGTTGTCTATTTCGTTTAGGGGCCGGGGGGGAGAAAACACAATAACTAAACAAAATCATTGGTAAGATTGGTCCTGTGCAAAATGTCCAAATGTCATCAGAACATTTAAAACTGATGTGAAAATGATGAAAGACTTCAGTTGATCTTGGGTGCATCATTTATGCAGTTTAAAATACTGTGTCAACGATTACACCTTACAGATTCATTCAGATTTTCTCAAGAGATGCTGAAATAAATAAATAACATTTACAAAATTAACATTTGTTCATACATTTTATGGAAGAAATGCATTATTCATCAGGAGTTAATATTATGTTACATGTGAGAGGTTATAGGTCTACAGTCAGTGTCCAGATTTCAGTTACTATTCCATTTAACCCATATGAACTTAGAATAGGAATATTCAGTTTATTCATGAAAACAGGGATACTCGTGAGGGGGATACCAAAGGTCCATGTAAACAGCTTATCCTGAATAGTGTGCGCATGTAAACGTGGTCAATGAAAGAAAGAGAGACCGAGAGAGAGAGAGAGAGAGAGAGAGAAGGTTAAGTGAGCGAGAGCGAGAGAGAAAGAGAAAGAGAGAGAGAGACAGTTAAGTGAGCGAGAGAGAAAGAGAGAGAGCGAGAAAGAGAGAGCGAGAGCGAGAGAGAGGGAGAGAGAGAGAGAGAGAGACGGTTAAGTGAGCGAGAGAGAGAGGGAGAGAGAGAGAGAGAGAGGGAGAGTGCCAACCATGGAGCCACACTGACAACCTTTCTCACATCCCTCCGCTCCCTTCCTCCATCTCTCTCTCCCTCTCCTCCCTTTCATTTATCTCCCTCACCTCCCTCTCCTTCACTCCCCTCTCCCTCTCATTTCTCACCATGACAAATAGTCTCCACTGTCTGGCTGTAGAATGCGTGGCATGCCTTACGGCAAATTTGACATTTCTCACTTTTTCTGAGAATGGACTGGGCCAGGCAGAAACACTCTTAAGGGTTAAAGACCCAAATGCAGCCATTTTTAGTCATTCCACCTTAAAAAGCACAAGAAAGAGGACTTAAACACCCACCATCTCGGTTTTGGTCTGAAGTTGTTTCTGTATTTTAGACACAGGAAAGATAAGCATTCCTGCAACATTATTTTGATGAAACATAATTTGAACTCTGAGAAATTAACTCATTGATTGCAACCAAATTGGCTATTTCAATTGGTTGGATTTGTGTAATATTCTATATATATAGCACCTAACATTCAGTTTGGACCAAACCTCTTCTTAACAATGGTTAAGATATGAGGACCCCCCCCCCCCCCCCCCCATAAATATGAAAAGCTTGGTGTGGGGTTTGGGGGGGGTCTGTCGGTGAGATTTGACCGTTTATTTTGATTCGTCAAATTTTATTCATTGAGGTTTGGTACAAATTGGATTGTGGGTACTATATTTATTGAATACTATACGAATCCTATCAATTAAAATGGCCAATTTGCGTTCACTCATTTAGCTTTCTGAGAGTTAAAATTATCTTTCAAGAAAACAATGTGTCAGGAATGCTTATCTAATCTGTTTTGAATGACATAAACCATTTCAGAACCACCTGAGATGGTGGCTTAACGAAATTAAATGGAACCACCCTGTAATACATTTTCATTAGAATATCATTTTTCTAGGACTGTCTGGGAGTGGTCTGAGTGGGGAGGGGGAAAAACTGAAAACTAGCTGTTATTGGCAGAGAGCTTTGGAACTCTCTTTGTTATTGGTCATTTTCACTAATTTGGCTCGTGGTGACGTCACCATGGAAAGCTGAAACTCCTGACCATTCAAACCTGCTGATTAGGAAGTTCAAATCAAACTTTATTAGTCACATGCGCCGAATACAACAGGTGTAGACCTTACAGTGAAATGCCGAATACAACAGGTGTAGACCTTACAGTGAAATGCTGAATACAACAGGTGTAGACCTTACAGTGAAATGCTAAATACAACAGGTGTAGACCTTACAGTGAAATGCCGAATACAACAGGTGTAGACCTTACAGTGAAATGCCAAATACAACAGGTGTAGACCTTACAGTGAAATGCTTACTTACGAGCCCCTAACCAACAATGCAGTTTCAAAAAATACAGAAAAGAATAAGAGAGAAAAGTAACAAGTCATTAAAGAGCAGCAGTGAAATAACAATAGCGAGACTATATACAGGGGGGGTACCGATACAGAGTCAATGTGGAGGCTATATACAGGGGGGGTACCGATACAGAGTCAATGTGGAGGCTATATACAGGGGGGGTACCGATACAGAGTCAATGTGGAGGCTATATACAGGGGGGTACCGATACAGAGTCAATGTGGAGGCTATATACAGGGGGGTACCGATACAGAGTCAATGTGGAGACTATATACAGGGGGGGTACCGATACAGAGTCAATGTGGAGGCTATATACAGGGGGGGTACCGATACAGAGTCAATGTGGAGGCTATATACAGGGGGGGTACCGATACAGAGTCAATGTGGAGGCTATATACAGGGGGGTACCGATACAGAGTCAATGTGGAGGCTATATACAGGGGGGGTACCGATACAGAGTCAATGTGGAGGCTATATACAGGGGGGGTACCGATACAGAGTCAATGTGGAGGCTATATACAGGGGGGGTACCGATACAGAGTCAATGTGGAGGCTATATACAGGGGGGGTACCGATACAGAGTCAATGTGGAGGCTATATACAGGGGGGTACCGATACAGAGTCAATGTGCAGGGGCACCAGTTATTTGATTTGAGGTAGTATGTACATGTAGGTAGAGTTATTAAAGTGACTATGAAGAAGACAACAGAGAGTAGCAGTGGCGTAGAGAGGGGTGGGGGGAAATGCAAATAGACTGGGTAGCCTTTGACTAGATGTTCAGGAGTCTTATGGCTTGGGGGGTGGGGGGGGGGGGGGGTAGAAGCTGTTGAGAAGTCTTCTTGTCCTAAACTTGGTGCTCCGGTACCGCTTGCCATGCGGTAGAGAACAGTCTGTGACTAGGGTGGCTGGAGTCTTTGACAATTTTTAGGGCCCTTCCTCTGACACCGCCTGGTATAGAGGTCCTGGATGGCAAGCAGCTTGGCTCCGGTGATGTACTGGGCCGTACGCACTACCCTCTGTAGTGCCTTGCGGTCGAAGGCCGAGCAGTTGGCATACCAGGCAGTGATGCAACCAGTTCCTGTTTCAGATTGTATTTTCAACAATCAACTAACCATCAACAGGAATTAACGCTGATTTTTTACACTTTTATAGTGTTCGTTTTTTCAGCTGTTGTACAATATGATATTGAACAAAGGAAAACAGAATTTTGATTACACTGGCACTTTAAATAACGATAGCTAACTGGATCGCTGCCTGTGTGTCAGGTTGCGTCAGCGAGAGGAGGAGAGGGCGAGAGAAGTTGAACTGAATGCCATGAGTAACTAACTACCCTTAATATTAAAAACAGAGCAGCAGATCTCATCTTTCTGTTTCTGTTGCAGAAATGCAATCCTCCACAGGTCAGCATGCATAAGAATACAATACATTACATTTAAGTCATTTAGCAGACGCTCTTATCCAGAGCGATTTACAAATTGGAAAGTTCATATATATTCATCCTGGTCCCCCCGTGGGAATTGAATCCACAACCCTGGCGTTGCAAGCGCCATGCTCTACCAACTGAGCCACACGGGACCATTACATTACACGGGACATTACATTACAATACTTTGTATTACATTACATTATATTACAATACTTTAATTTACATTACATTACATTACATACATTACATTACATTACAATACATTACATTACAATACATTACATTACAATACAGTACATTACAATACAATACATTACATTACAATACATTACATTATATTACAATACTATACTTTACATTACATTACAATACATTACATTACATTATATTACAATACTTTACTTTACATTACATTACAATACATTACATTATATTACAATACTTTACTTTACATTACATTACATTACAATACATTACATTACAATACATTACATTACATTACAATACATTACATTATATTACAATACAATGCATTACATTACAATACAATACATTACATTACAATACATTACATTATATTACAATACTTTACTTTACATTACATTACATTACATTACAATACATTACATTACAATACATTACATTATATTACAATACTTTACATTACATTACATTACATTATATTACAATACTTTACTTTACATTACATGACATTACAATACATTACATTACATTACAATACATTACATTACATTACATTACAATACTTTACATTACATTACATTACATTATATTACAATACATTACATTACAATACATTACATTACATTTGTAGTGGGACAGTATCTAGGTGGGGACAGTATCTAGGTGGGGACAGTATCTAGGTGGGGACAGTATCTAGGTGGGGACGGGGGCTGGGTGGGGACAGTATCTTGGTGGGGACGGGGGCTGGGTGGGGACAGTATCTAGGTGGGGACAGTATCTAGGTGGGGACGGGGGCTGAGTGGGGACAGTATCTAGGTGGGGACGGGGGCTGAATGGGGACAGTATCTAGGTGGGGACAGTATCTAGGTGGGGACGGGGGCTGAGTGGGGACAGTATCTAGGTGGGGACGGGGGCTGAATGGGGACAGTATCTAGGTGGGGACAGTATCTAGGTGGGGACGGGGGCTGAATGGGGACAGTATCTAGGTGGGGACAGTATCTAGGTGGGGACAGTATCTAGGTGGGGACAGTATCTAGGTGGGGACGGGGGCTGAATGGGGACAGTATCTAGGTGGGGACAGTATCTAGGTGGGGACAGTATCTAGGTGGGGACAGTATCTAGGTGGGGACGGGGGCTGAGTGGGGACAGTATCTAGGTGGGGACAGTATCTAGGTGGGGACAGTATCTAGGTGGGGACAGTATCTAGGTGGGGACGGTATCTAGGTGGGGACGGTATCTAGGTGGGGACAGTATCTAGGTGGGGACGGGGGCTGGGTGGGGACAGTATCTAGGTGGGGACAGTATCTAGGTGGGGACGGGGGCTGAATGGGGACAGTATCTAGGTGGGGACAGTATCTAGGTGGGGACAGTATCTAGGTGGGGACGGGGGCTGGGTGGGGACAGTATCTAGGTGGTGACAGTATCTAGGTGGGGACGGGGGCTGGGTGGGGACAGTATCTAGGTGGAGACGGGGGCTGGGTGGGGACAGTATCTAGGTGGGGACGGGGGCTGGGTGGGGACAGTATCTAGGTGGGGACAGTATCTAGGTGGGGACGGGGTCTAGGTGGGGACAGTATCTAGGTGGGGACAGTATCTAGGTGGGGACGGGGTCTAGGTGGGGACAGTATCTAGGTGGGGACGGTATCTAGGTGGGGACAGTATCTAGGTGGGGACAGTATCTAGGTGGGGACGGTATCTAGGTGGGGACAGTATCTAGGTGGGGACAGTATCTAGGTGGGGACGGGGGCTGAGTGGGGACAGTATCTAGGTGGGGACGGGGGCTGAGTGGGGACAGTATCTAGGTCGGGATGGGGGCTGTACCAGTCAGAAGTTTGGACACACCTACTCATTCAAGTTTTTTTTGTCACGCCTGCCCCCCACTCCCACTCCCCCTCCCTGGAGCTCGAAGTTGCCAGGCTCCACAGCATTACGCACTCCTGCCCCCCCCCCCCCCCCCCCCCCCCGTCCGTCCGTCCGTCCGTCCGTCGCCGTCCGTCCGTCCGTCACGTGCATCAGTGATTCCTGGACTAACCACACCTGTTTCTCGTCTCCGGCGTCGGTCCACACACTTTTATTTATTTTTTATATTTTCTACATTGTCGAAGACATCAAAACTATGAAATCACACACATGGAATCATGTAGTAACCAAAAATGTGTTTAAACAAATCAAAATATATTTCAGATTTTAGATTCTTCAAAGTATCCACCCTTTGCCTTGATGACAGCTTTGCACACTCTTGGCAACAGTCTTGAAAGAGTTCCCACATATGCTGAGCACTTGTTGGCTGCTTTTCCTTCACTCTGTGGTCCCAACTCATATCAAACCATCTCAATTGGTTTGAGGTCAGGTGATTGTGGAGGACAGGTCATCTGATGCAGCACTCCATCACTCTCCTTCTTGGTCAAATAGCCCTTACACAGCCTGGAGGTGTGTTGGGTCGTTGTCCTGTTGAAAAACAAATGATAGTCCCACTAAGCGCAAACCAGATGGGATGGCGTATCGCTGCAGAATGCTGTGGCAGACATGCTGGTTAAGTGTGACTTGAATTCTAAATAAATCACTGACAGTGTTACCAGCAAAGCACCTCCTCACCATAACACCTCCTCCTCCATGCTTCATGGTGGGAACCACACATGCAGAGATCATCCGTTCACCTACTCTGCGTCTCAGAAAGACATGGTGGTTGGAACCAAAAATCTCAAATTTGGACTCGAGACCAAAGGACTAATTTCCACCGGTCTAATGTCCATTGCTGTGTTTCTTAGAACATGCAAGTCTCTTCTTATTATTGGTGTCTTTTAGAAGTGGTTTCTTTGCAGCAATTCGACCATGAAGGCCTAATTCTCCTCTGAACAGTTGATGTTGAGATGTGGAGATGTGAACAGGACTGGGGTGAAGGATTAGGTTATATCAGGACAGGGGTGAAGGTGTAGGTTAGAACAGGGGTGAAGGATTAGGTTATATCAGGACAGGGGTGAAGGGTTAGGTTAGAACAGGACAGGGGTGAAGGATTAGATTAGGTCAGGACAGGGGTGAAGGATTAGATTAGGTCAGGACAGGGGTGAAGGATTAGATCAGAACAGGACAGGGGTGAAGGGTTAGGTTAGAACAGGACAGGGGTGAAGGATTAGATCAGAACAGGACAGAGGTGAAGGATTAGATTAGAACAGGACAGGGGTGAAAGGTTAGATTAGAACAGGACAGAGGTGAAGGATTAGATCAGAACAGGACAGGGGTGAAAGGTTAGATCAGAACAGGACAGGGGTGAAAGGTTAGATCAGAACAGGACAGGGGTGAAAGGTTAGATCAGAACAGGACAGGGGTGAAAGGTTAGATCAGAACAGGACAGGGGTGAAGGATTAGATCAGAACAGGGGTGAAAGGTTAGATCAGAACAGGACAGGGGTGAAGGATTAGATCAGAACAGGACAGGGGTGAAAGGTTAGATCAGAACAGGACAGGGGTGAAAGGTTAGATCAGAACAGGACAGGGGTGAAAGGTTAGATCAGAACAGGACAGGGGTGAAAGGTTAGATCAGAACAGGACAGGGGTGAAGGGTCAGATTATGACAGGGGTGAAAGGTTAGATCAGAACAGGACAGGGGTGAAAGGTTAGATCAGAACAGGACAGGGGTGAAAGGTTAGATTAGAACAGGACAGAGGTGAATGGTTAGTTTATATCAGGACTGGGGTGAAAGGTCAGAGTAAGTGAGTTAAAGTCAGTGAAAATGTATTACTACAGTCCAGAGACCAGACAGATACTGATGTGTTCTCTCAATACACACAGAACTGGAATTATTTTCCATAGAACTGCCACAGAATTTACCAACACACCAACCTCACCCCACCAAGTCATTGGAAATTACCTGAGGGCACTCTGATTATTACGCTTTCATCCCTGCCCTTAACTGTTCATCAGGTAAATTACACAACCAAGAGGTGCTTCCCATTGAAAAAACAAATGTGGATTCCAGGTAGAGTCAAGATTTCATCAGCTTTGACAGTGACTGGTGGATCACCAATTTACAGTAACAGATGGGTCACCTATTTACAGTAACAGGTGGGTATCCTATTTACAGTAACAGGTGGGTATCCTATTTACAGTAACAGGTGGGTCACCTATTTACAGTAACAGGTGGGTCTCCTATTTACAGTAACAGGTGGGTCTCCTATTTACAGTAACAGGTGGGTCTCGTATTTACAGTAACAGGTGGGTATCCTATTTACAGTAACAGGTGGTTCACCTATTTACAGTAACAGGTGGGTATCCTATTTACAGTAACAGGTGGTTCACCTATTTACAGTAACAAGTGGGTATCCTATTTACAGTAACAGGTGGGTCTTGTATTTACAGTAACAGGTGGGTCACCTATTTACAATAACAGATAGGTCACCTATTTACAGTAACAGGTGGGTGTCCTATTTACAGTTATGTGGGTCTCCTATTTAAAGTAACAGGATGGTCTCCTATTTACAGTAACAGGTAGGTCTACTATGTACAGTAACAGGTGGGTCACCTATTTACAGTAACAGATGGGTCTCCTATTTACAGTAACAGGTGGGTCGCCTATTTGCAGTAACAGGTGGGTCTCCTATTTACAGTAACAGGTGGGTCACCTATTTGCAGTTACGGGAGGGGGGCGTGAAGGAAGGATAGCAAGAGAGGTTGGAAGGAGAAAGAAGGGAGTAGCAAAGGGAACCGGGGATGGGAGAAGAAGGTAGAAAAAGAGCATTGGGAAGGTGGTTCGGAAAGCGGGAGAAAGAAACACGCACACAAAGGGGAGAAATTAAGATTGTTTTTTTGTTTCCAAACTTTATATAAAAATCTACCTTATTAACTGAAGACAAATACCACATAAATACCACTAAATACTGTGAGTAATATGGAGTGACATCTTCTATCATGATCTTCTGAATCCATCTATCAACATGGGCCCTTTACATACTGGTCACTAATTACAAGCTATGGCTATATCCTCTAACTCTCTGGGACAATAACAGACATATTGACTAGCTTCATGGTCTCTGAGATAACAGACATATTGACTAGCTTCATGGTCTCTGAGATAACAGACATATAGCCTAGCTTCATGATCTCGGAGATAACAGACATATTGACTAGCTTCATGGTCTCTGAGATAACAGACATATGGCATAGCTTCATGGTCTCTGAGATAACAGACATATGGCATAGCTTCATGGTCTCTGAGATAACAGACATATTGACTAGCTTCATGGTCTCTGAGATAACAGACATATGGCCTAGCTTCATGGTCTCTGAGATAACAGACATATGGCCTAACTTCATGGTCTCTGAGAT
>NC_074696.1:8969840-8976749 GCF_029448725.1 Salvelinus fontinalis
AGGGCCCAACAGGACCCAACAGGGCCCAACAGGAACCAACAGGGCCCAACAGGACCTAACAGGACCCAACAGGACCCAACAGGGCATAACAGGGCCCAACAGGACTTAACAGGACCCAATAGGACCCAACAAGACCCAGCAGGAACCAACTGGAACCAACAGGGCCCAACAGGGCCCAACAGGACCCAACAGGACATAACAGGACCCAACAGGACCCAACAAGACCCAACAGGTCCCAACAGGACCCAACAGGGCCCAACAGGACCCAACAGGGCCCAACAGGACCCAATAGGACATAACAGGACCCAACAGGACCCAACAGGACATAACAGGACCCAACAGGACCCAACAGGACCCAACAGGACATAACAGGACCCAACAGGACATAACAGGACCCAACAGGACATAACAGGACCCAACAGGACCCAACAGGACCCAACAGGACCCAACATGACATAACAGGACATAACAGGACATAACAGGACATAACAGGACATAACAGGACCCAACAGGACCCAACAGGACCCAACAGGACATAACAGGACATAACAGGACATAACAGGACATAACAGGACATAACAGGACACGACCCAACAGGACCCAACAGGACCCAACAGGACCCAACAGGACATAACAGGACATAACAGGAAATAACAGGACATAACAGGACATAACAGGACATAACAGGACCCAACAGGACATAACAGGACCCAACAGGACATAACAGGACCCAACAGGACATAACAGGACATAACAGGACATAACAGGACATAACAGGACACGACCCAACAGGACCCAACAGGACCCAACAGGACCCAACAGGACATAACAGGACATAACAGGACATAACAGGACATAACAGGACATAACAGGACCCAACAGGACATAACAGGACCCAACAGGACATAACAGGACCCAACAGGACATAACAGGACATAACAGGACATAACAGGACATAACAGGACACAACAGGACACAACAGGACCCAACAGGACCCAACAGGACCCATCAGGACATAACAGGACATAACAGGACATAACAGGACCCAACAGGACATAACAGGACCCAACAGGACCCAACAGGACCCAACAGGACATAACAGGACATAACAGGACATAACAGGACATAACAGGACATAACAGGACATAACAGGACCCAACAGGACCCAACAGGACATAACAGGACATAACAGGACATAACAGGACATAACAGGACCCAACAGGACATAACAGGACCCAACAGGACATAACAGGACCCAACAGGACATAACAGGACATAACAGGACATAACAGGACATAACAGGACATAACAGGACCCAACAGGACATAACAGGACCCAACAGGACCCAACAGGACCCAACAGGACATAACAGGACCCTAAAGGACCCAACAGGACCCAACAGGACCCAACAGGACATAACAGGACCCAACAGGACCCAACAGGACCCAACAGGACCCAAAAGGACCCAAAGATGATGAATCATCCCATTTGGGATGAAGTCTCAGACTGAGGAAGAAATCAATTGAACACAGACCCACCATTAGGGAATCAGTGACTAACAGGTCAGACCAATAGGCTTTACCAATAGGCTTTACCAATAGGCTTTACCAATGGTCTTTACCAATGGTCTTTACCAATAGGCTTTACCAATAGGCTTTACCAATAGGCTTTACCAATGGTCTTTACCAATAGGCTTTACCAATGGTCTTTATCAATAGGCTTTATCAATAGGCTTTATCAATAGGCTTTATCAATAGGCTTTACCAATAGGCTTTACCAATAGGCTTTACCAATGGTCTTTACCAATAGGCTTTACCAATGGTCTTTACCAATAGGCTTTACCAATGGTCTTTATCAATAGGCTTTATCAATAGGCTTTATCAATAGGCTTTATCAATAGGCTTTATCAATAGGCTTTATCAATAGGCTTTATCAACACACACACACACACACACACACACACACACACACACACACACACACACACACACACACACACACACACACACACACACACACACACACACACACACACACACACACACACGCCTGGCACATACAGAGCATTATAAACGGTGTCGGCCCAATACAAGTCCCTTGTGACATAGGGGCATGCCAGCGACCTTATTACCATGACAACAGCTTTACTCGGGACAGATTCATGGTAACACTGACCCAATATGAGTCATATAATACTGTGATGGTTTCATATAGGGCAGACCAGAAGAATGTGTCTGTGTGTGTTTCTTCTGTGTGTGTGTGTGTGTGTGTGTGTGTGTGTATGTGTGTGTGTGTGTGTGTGTGTGTGTGTGTGTGTGTGTGTGTGTGTTTCTTCTGTGTGTGTGTGTATGTGTGGTTGTCACCATGTTACCATGCAAACACAGATTGCAAAGGTATAGCAGGCCATGCTAAAATGGTTCTCACTTCCCCTCACAGTATCCATTCTGTGTTTGGCCTATGTGTCTGTGTGTGTGTGTGTGTGTGTGTGTGTGTGTGTGTGTGTGTGTGTGTGTGTGTGTGTGTGTGTGTGTGTGTGTGTGTGTGTGTGTGTGTGTGTGTGTGTGTGTGTGTGTGTGTGTGTGTGTGTGTGTGTGTGTGTGTGTGTGTGTGTGTGTGCGTGTGTGTGTGTGTGTGTGTCCGTGTGTGTCTCTGTGTGTGTGTGTGTGTGTGTGTGTGTGTGTGTGTGTGTGTGTGTGTGTGTGTGTGTGTGTGTGTGTGTGTCTTGATTGTGTGTGTTTCTTTCATGTATATGTCGAGTGTGTGCGCTCACGTGAGAACACTAAAATAAACAGTTCTTCAAACACCCCTCCCTCCCTCCCTCCCTCCCTCCCTCCCTCCTCTTCTTCCTAAACCTAAGGAGGAGGAGGGGGGAATGCATAAATTTGTCTTAATTCTTTGTGGTTGTCACTTCTCAGATAAAGGACATTGAGATGCTTTAAAAGTACTGTTGGACTTTCTCTACTAAACAGCAAAGTAAATCCTCAATATTACTCAATATTGCAGTGCAGGCAGGGATATTCTGAATTCTTACTCAATAGGGAAGGAGCAAGAGAAACCGGGGGGAGGGAAAAGAGATTAGGGTCAATGAAAGAGGAAATTAGAGAGAAAGATTGATGGTGACTCAGAGAAGGACTGAGGGATTGATGGTGACTCAGAGAGACAGAGGCAGAAAGAGGGAGAGAGAGAGAGGGAGAGAGAGAGAGAGAGGTGGTGTGTGTAGAATAGTGATGAATGGGCTGTTGATGGCACACTGACCCACTAATGCTCCAGCTGCACTAGGACAGTGGGCCTGCACTGTCCTAGTGCAACACAGACGCACACACGTGCACGGACACACATGGGTCTGTCTCTTCTTTCAACTCCTCTCATCTCCCCCTTTCTCCCTAAATACTCCTTCTCCCCCTCATCACCCTTTATCTCCCTTTATCCCCCTATCAACCGTTATCACCTTTAATCTCCCTTTATCACCATATCACCCTTTATCTCCCTGTATCACCCTTTATTTCCCTGTATCACCCTTTATCTACCTTTATCACCCTTTATCACCCTGTATCTCCCTTTATCCCCCCCATCAATCTGTATCTCCTTTATAACTCAGTTTATCACCCTTTATCTACCTTTATCATCCTTTATCACCCTGTATCTCCCTTTATCCCCCATATCAATCGTTATCTCCCTTTATCACCCTTTATCTCCTTTTACCATCAGTTGTCCCCCTTTATCTCCCGTTATCACCCTGTATATCCCTTTACCGCCCATTATCTCCCGTTATCTTCCATTAACACCCTTTATCGCCCGTTATCACCCTTTCGAACTATTTATCTCCCGTTATCTCCATTTGCCACCCTCTATCTCCCTTTATCAACATTTATCTCCCATTATCACAATTTCTCCCTTTATCTCCCTTTATCACTCTTTATCTCCCTTTATCTCCCTTCATTACCTCACTGATTTCCTTATATTGTTGTGGTCTTGAAATACTGGACTCACCTGGTTGTTGTGGTCTTGGATGTCTGGACTCACCGGGTTGTTGTGGTCTTGGATTACTGGACTCACCTGGTTGTTGTGGTCTTGGATGTCTGGACTCACCTGGTTGTTGTGGTCTTGGATTACTGGACTCACCTGGTTGTTGTGGTCTTGGAAGTCTGGACTCACCTGGTTGTTGTGGTCTTGGATTACTGGACTCACCTGGTTGTTGTGGTCTTGGATGTCTGGACTCAGTCTTTGGTGTTTTGACAGTCCATGATCCCTTTGTCATTGTTAAAGGGTGAATTGTCATTAACATGAACGAGTTTATTTGTCTAATTAGTCTATATTAGCTCAGTGTAAGAGACTGTTTGCTAAGGCAAGTAATATCTGTAGGCAGGGTCTCTTAGCTCACTTCCAGTGGTAGTGAATGGTATCTCTGGTACAATACAGGGCTTTACGCACGCACGCACGCTCGCTCGCACGCACGCACGCACGCACACACACACACACACACACACACACACACACACACACACACACACACAAAGCCTGTGTGTGTTACGTGATGTGACTGAACGGTAGAGACAGGCCGGAGCGAGGTAGCTGAGGGGCTGTCTGTGTCTGGAGCTATTTTAGGAAGGGCCTCACAATGCCCCTTAAAACACTGCCTAGTTAAATGTCCCTTTAGATACAGTATCAACTAGGGACACCAAGGCCTGTTAACACAGACCTTGACCCAGACTCATTGAACAACTTGCATCTAGTACAAAATTACAAAGTACAGATGACCATGTAACAAGCCTACTAAACAGTTTATTTTGTTATTACCTACAGCCGAAAATAACTTTTGGACATTAGATCAGAAATTCGAGCAGGAATCCGATTTTCCCTGACCTGGGATATTTTGTTAGAACTTCCCGAAGCAGCTCTATTCATCCATTGGGCTGCACCAAAACACCAATGCCGGGGAAGATGAAGAAGAAGTGGGGCTCTAGTCAGACTCAGGCGACATGCATACCATCCACCGGTTCCGAGTATATTACTCGCTAACGTTCAGTCCCAGGACAATAAAGTAGACGAGCTCAGGCAGAGGATCTCCTTCCAGAGAGACATCAGGGACTGTAACATACATTTGACGGAATCATGGCTTTCGCCAGATATATTGTCCACGTTCATTCAGCCAGTGGGGTACTCTGTCCATTACGCGGACAAGAAGAAAGAACTGTACAGCAAAAAGAAAGGAGGGGTTTGTTTCATGGTGTGATTGTGGTAATGTAAAGGAACTCAAGTCCTTTTATACTCGTGATTTGGACTTTGGCTTCACCATCAAAAACTACGCCGCATTACCTCCAGAGAGAATGTTCTTCTGTCGACGTCACTGCCGTGTAAATTCACCCCCCCCCCCCCCCCCCCCCCAAGCCGACATTGCAATGGCTCTCAAGGAACTACACTAAACTATATGCAAACTGGAAACCACATATCCTGAGGCCGTATTTATTGTAGCTGGGGACTTCAATAAAGGAATCCTGAGGAAAAAGCTACCGAATCTCTATCAACACATGGGCTTCACACATCACCAATCCTGGATCATGGCTACAAGGCCCTCCCTTCAGAAAATCAGATCACACCTCAATTCTTCTCTTCCCCACCTATAGGCAGACATTTAAACAGGAAGCTCCAGTGGTCAGGACTGTTCAATGTTGGTCTGATCAATCGAAATCCATACTTCAAGATTGTGTTGAGCACGCAGACTGGGGAATAGTTCTGAGTCGCCTCTGAGGTACGGTATCGATGTATACACTGACTCGGTGACTCGGTGACTCTGTGACTCTGTGACTCGGTGACTCTGTGACTCGGTGACTCGGTGACTCGGTGACTCTGTGTTCATCAGGACGTGTATATAGGATGTTGTTCCCACTGTGACGATGAGAACTTATTCAAACCAAAATCCATGGATTGACGGCAGCATTCACACCAAACTGAAAGCGCGAACCACAGCAATTAAGCATGGCAAGGTGACTGGGAACATAAACGTGTACAAACAAACCAGCTGTACTTACTTCTGTAAGGTAATCAGAGAAGCAAAACAACAGTACAGGGACAAAGTGGAGTCGTAACTCAATGGAGACGCAATTCGAATCCGAGACGTAGGTGGCTGGGAAGTCATACAATCGTGGATTATAATGGGAAAGCCACACCGTGGACACAGACACCTTGCTCCCGGATAAGTTAAACAACTTCTTCACTCGCTTCGAGGAAAATAACTCTGTGTCGCCAACGTGGACCCCCTCCGCTCAAGAGGACTGTGTACTCTTGTTCTCCGTGGCCGACGCGAGTAAGTCATTTAAGCATGTTGGCGCAGACGACATCCCTAGCCGCGTCCTCAGAGCATGTGCAGCTGGCTGGAGTGTTTATGGACATATTCAATCTCTCCTTATCCCAGTCTGTTGTCCCCACTTGCTTCAAGATGTCCGCCATTGTTCCTGTACCCAAGAAAGTTACATTTAGTTTTTTATTAAGCTTTATTTATCGTGGCACGTCAGTTAAGAACAAATTCTTATTTTCAATGACGGTCTGCACTAGCCAAACCCTAACAAGGACGATACTGGGCCAATTGTGCAACACCCTATGGTACTCTCGATCACGGCCAGTTGTGATACAGCCCGGGATCGAACCAGGATCTGTAGGGACACCTCTAGCACTGTGATGCAGTACCTTAGACCACTGCGCCACTCAGGAGCCACAGGAGACTGAACTAAATGACTATCGCCTCGTAGCACTCACTTCTGTCATCATGAAGTGCTTTGGGAGGCTAGTTAAGGATCATATCACCTCTACCTTACCTGAAACCCTAGACCCACTTCAATTTGCATACCTGGACAAGTGAAATACCTACAGTATGTAAGAATGCTGTTCATCGACTACAACTCAGACTTTAAA
>NC_074696.1:8977249-8979749 GCF_029448725.1 Salvelinus fontinalis
AATGGTGAAATGTCTCCTAGTAGTATACTATCTATGGTGGTGAAATGTCTCCTAGTAGTATACTATCTATGGTGGTGAAATGTCTCCTAGTAGTATACTATCTATGGTGGTGAAATGTCTCCTAGTAGTATACTATCTACAATGGTGAAATGTCTCCTAGTAGTATACTATCTATGGTGGTGAAATGTCTCCTAATAGTATACTATCTACAATGGTGAAATGTCTCCTATTAGTATACTATCTACGGTGGTGAAATGTCTCCTAGTAGTATACTATCTAGGGTGGTGAAATGTCTCCTAGTAGTATACTATCTATGGTGGTGAAATGTCTCCTAGTAGTATACTATCTATGGTGGTGAAATGTCTCCTAGTAGTATACTATCTATGGTGGTGAAATGTCTCCTAGTAGTATACTATCTATGGTGGTGACATGTCTCCTAGTAGTATACTATCTATGATGGTGAAATGTCTCCTAGTAGTATACTATCTATGGTGGTGAAATGTCTCCTAGTAGTATACTATCTATGGTGGTGAAATGTCTCCTAGTAGTATACTATCTATGGTGGTGAAATGTCTCCTAGTAGTATACTATCTATGGTGGTGAAATGTCTCCTAGTAGTATACTATCTATGGTGGTGAAATGTCTCCTAGTAGTATACTATCTATGATGGTGAAATGTCTCCTAGTAGTATACTATCTATGATGGTGAAATGTCTCCTAGGTCAGTACTATCTATGATGGTGAAATGTCTCCTAGGTCAGTACTATCTATGGTGGTGAAATGTCTCCTAGTAGTATACTATCTATGGTGGTGAAATGTCTCCTAGTAGTATACTATCTACGGTGGTGAAATGTCTCCTAGTAGTATACTATCTACTGTGGTGAAATGGACAACATTCTCCAAGCTGCTATTTAATTCAAAGCATTTTAGACGTCACTGCAGTATGCCCACATACTTGAACATAGCTGCGGGGGCAGTTACACAAGTTCGACTCTCTTACAGCCTCATTTTCTAGACATCAATGTACAGCAATATCTTTAGACGACCCTGCAGAACACCTGCAATATCCACACCTACTCAGCTGTGGGGCTTACAAGACCTGAATTTCATATAATTTTCACGACATCAGTGTAGCAAATATCACAATATCTTAATATAACTTCAAATAAAATGAATCAATGTAGGCTACAGCAGAACATATATTAGAATATATAGGCTTCTTGCCTATGTGATAATATTAAGCACTTATTCAGATTACAAACTTGTTTCTGTAAAGGTAAAGGAAACTAAAAATGTCCTGCCTTACTTTTCAAAACCTCCCACAATGACTCTCGCCGTGTCAAGTCCATTGAACTCCTGAGTGTCAACTTCTTGCTCAAAGCCATGAGCAGGCATGTGTTCTGTGACCTTTAGCCTCCTCCTAAGGCTGTTCTGAAGACTCTGGCTGTTAGTGGCTATTTTTTAAATATTATTTTTTATTTTGAGTGTTAACCTGGCTGTCCTCTTTAGTCTTGTCTACAAGGCTTGCTGCCACCAAATGTGTTCAGGCATGTTCAAAAACCTTTCTTCAGAGGGCTCTTTCTTGTTTTTTTTGTTTTTTTACATCTGATGCAGAGGATGTTTTTACACCAGCGGTGTAAACTGCTTAAGTAAAAAATAATATAAAGTACTACTTAAGTAGTTTTTTGGTGGTATCTGTACTTTACTTGTATTTTTGACAACTTTTACTTTTACTTCACTACATTCCTAAAGAAAATATTGTACTTTTTACTCCATACATTTTCCCTGACAACCAAAAGTATTCGTTACATTTTGAATGCTTAGCAGGACAGGAAAATGGTCAAATTCAAGCACTTATCAAGTGAACACGTGGAGATCATTACTGCCTCTGGTCTGGAGGACTCACTAAACAGAGAACACGTGGTCATCCCTACTGCCTCTGGTTCTGGCAGACTCACTAAACATAGAACATCCCTGGTCATCCTTACTGCCTCTGATCTGGAGGACTCACTAAACAGAGAACACCTGGTCATCCCTACTGCCTCTGGTTCTGGCAGACTCACTAAACAGAGAACACGTGGTCATCCCTACTGCCTCTGGTTCTGGCAGACTCACTAAACAGAGAACATCCCTGGTCATCCTTACTGCCTCTGATCTGGTGGACTCACTAACCAGAGAACACGTGGTCATCCCTACTGCCTCTGGTTCTGGCAGACTCACTAAACAGAGAACACGTGGTAATCCCTACTGCCTCTGGTTCTGAAGGACTCACTAAACAGAGAACACGTGGTCATCCCTACTGCCTCTGGTTCTGGTGGACTCACTAAACAGAGAACACGTGGTCATCCCTACTGCCTCTGGTTCTGGAGGACTCACTAAACAGAGAACACGTGGTCATCCCTACTGCCTCTGGTTCTGGAGGACTCACTAAACAGAGAACACGTGGTCATCCCTACTGCCTCTGGTTCTGGCAGACTCACTAAACAGAGAACACGTGGTCA
>NC_074696.1:8982249-9062249 GCF_029448725.1 Salvelinus fontinalis
GTCTGTGTCTGTGTCTGTGTCTGTGTCTGTGTCTGTGTCTGTGTGTGTGTGTGTGTGTGTGTGTGTGTGTGTGTGTGTGTGTGTGTGTGTGTGTGTGTGTTTATGCCTATGTTTGTTTTGTTTCTCAGTCCCGGCTGTTCCATAAGGTGTATTTTTATCTGTTTTTTAAATCTGATTCTACTGCTGCCTCAGTTACCTGATGTGGAATAGAGTTCCATGTAGTCATGGCTCTATGTAGTACTGTGTGCCTCCCATAGTCTGTTCTGGACTTGGGGACAGTGAAGAGACCTCTTGTGGCATGTCTTGTGGGGTATGAATGGGTGTCTGAGCTGTGTGCCAGTAGTTTAGACAGACAGCGCGGTGCATTCAACATGTCATTACCTCTCATAAATACAAGCAGTGATGAAGACAATCTCTCCTCCATTTTGAGCCAGGAGAGATTGACATGCATATTATTAATATTAGCTCTCTGTATACATCCAAGGGCCAGACATGCTGCATTGTTCTGAGGCAATTGCAATTTTTCTAAGTCCTTTTTTGTGGCACCTCACCACATGATGGGAGAGAAGTCTGTTCATAATAAAGCACTGCTCTACCTTCTGACAGCACTGTCAACAAGGCAGGTCCTACAGGCCCTAGTTTCTACCTTCTTAACAACACTGTCAACAAGGCAGGTCCTACAGGCCCTGGTTTCTACCTTCTTAACAACACTGTCAACAAGGCAGGTCCTACAGGCCCTAGTTTCTACCTTCTTAACAACACTGTCAACAAGGCAGGTCCTACAGGCCCTGGTTTCTACCTTCTTAACAACACTGTCAACAAGGCAGGTCCTACAGGCCCTGGTTTCTACCTTCTTAACAACACTGTCAATAAGGCAGGTCCTACAGGCCCTGGTTTCTACCTTCTTAACAACACTGTCAACAAGGCAGGTCCTACAGACCCTGGTTTCTACCTTCTTAACAACACTGTCAACAAGGCAGGTCCTACAGACCCTGGTTTCTACCTTCTTAACAACACTGTCAACAAGGCAGGTCCTACAGACCCTGGTTTCTACCTTCTTAACAACACTGTCAACAAGGCAGGTCCTACAGACCCTAGTTTCTACCTTCTTAACAACACTGTCAACAAGGCAGGTCCTACAGACCCTGGTTTCTACCTTCTTAACAACACTGTCAACAAGGCAGGTCCACCTGACCACAAAACTAGGGTCTGTAGGACCTGCCTTGTTGAGAGGGATTAGCAGCACTGCTAGCTAGTAGGCCTTTTAGCTAGTGGAGGTGGTGATGCTGAACTGGTGGGATTAGCAGCGCTGATAGCTAGTAGACCTACTAGCTAGTGGAGGTGGGGATGCTGAACTGGTGGGATTAGCAGCGCTGCTAGCTAGGAGACCTACTAGCTAGTGGAGGTGGGGATGCTGAACTGGAGAGATTAGCAGCACTGCTAGCTAGTAGACCTACTAGCTAGTGGAGGTGGTGATGCTGAACTGACGGGATTAGCAGCGCTGGTAGCTAGTAGACCTACTAGCTAGTGGAGGTGGGGATGCTGAACTGGTGGGATTAGCAGCGCTGCTAGCTAGTAGACCTACAAGCTAGTGGAGGTGGTGATGCTGAACTGGAGAGATTAGCAGCACTGCTAGCTAGTAGGCCTATTAGCTAGTGGAGGTGGTGATGCTGAATTGACGGGATTAGCAGCGCTGCTAGCTAGTAGACCTACTAGCTAGTGGAGGTGGTGATGCTGAACTGGCGGGATTAGCAGCGCTGCTAGCTAGTAGACCTACTAGCTAGTGGAGGTGGGGATGCTGAACTGGTGGGATTAGCAGCACTGCTAGCTAGTAGACCTACTAGCTAGTGGAGGTGGGGATGCTGAACTGGTGGGATTAGCAGCGCTGCTAGCTAGTAGACCTACTAGCTAGTGGAGGTGGTGATGCTGAACTGGTTGGGATTAGCAGCGCTGCTAGCTAGTAGACCTACTAGCTAGTGGAGGTGGGGATGCTGAACTGGTGGGATTAGCAGCGCTGCTAGCTAGTAGACCTACAAGCTAGTGGAGGTGGTGATGCTGAACTGGAGAGATTAGCAGCACTGCTAGCTAGTAGGCCTATTAGCTAGTGGAGGTGGTGATGCTGAACTGACGGGATTAGCAGCGCTGCTAGCTAGTAGACCTACTAGCTAGTGGAGGTGGGGATGCTGAACTGGAGAGATTAGCAGCACTGCTAGCTAGTAGGCCTATTAGCTAGTGGAGGTGGTGATGCTGAACTGGCGGGATTAGCAGCGCTGCTAGCTAAGGCATCGCCATCAGGAACAGTTTGCCCCTCACTCCTCTCCTCCTGCACTGACAGTTCTCTGGCTCGTTCTGGGTTCAATTCACCATCTTTCTCTGGATTATTGTACTTGAAAAACGTCAAACTCGATTGCCTTTTCTGATCACATTTTATTTGTCTTTCCCACGACTCAAATTCAGACGGGAGACGACTAGCCTAGGCTACGTGACGTGTTCACGTAGGGACCTCTTCGCAAGCTGACCACCACTACCAAGAACTGTGTCAAGATCAGTTACTTACTCCACCGGCCCTCCCAATAAAATCTATGTACAAATAAGAAAGCAGGTCTGGGATCAGTGGGGGGGGGGGGGGGGGGATAACGAGGAGGCAACTTGATTTTACGCTGATCGCTTTTTATTAGAATGTGCGAACAGTAAAATAATGAATAAATCATGCCGCTGGCTCAAATTAAGCACGGGTATACGGCCAATATACCAAGGCTAAGGGTTGTTTTATGCACGACGCAGTCTATGCTCTGCTAACAGCTTCCTTCTCAAACCAGGTATGATAATTATAAGGTATTGCAGTAAACTGTGATTCTAAAAATTAGAAAATGATTCTAAATTCCTGTCATTGTATAAGCTGTGTGTGTGTGTGTGTGTGTGTGTGTGTGTGTGTGTGTGTGTGTGTGTGTGTGTGTGTGTGTGTGTGTGTGTGTGTGTGTGTGTGTGTGTGTGTGTGTGTGTGTGTGTGTATCCTTAGAGCATTCTTTGGCATACAGTATTGTTGACAGTAATTAACCGTAAAGTAATCTATCATCCCTGTGAGACGATGGGAACACAACCATTTTAGGATTCATTTTTTCTAACCTCTTAGTTCTGCTGTGTCAGCAAGAGACTGATAAATGAGCTGGTTTGGGAAACAGTCCCAGACATATTACAACACATTCGGAAAGTATTCAGAACCCTGTGATTTTTTTCCCCACATTTTGTTACATTACAGCCTTATTCTAAAATTGATTCAATTTATTGATTCAATTTACACACAATACACCACAATGACAAAGCAAAAACACATTTTAAGACATTTTAGCAAATGTATATAAAAAGAAAAAAACAGATATCACATTTACATAAGTATTTAGACCTTTTACTCAGTACTTTGTTGAAGCACCTTTTGCTGCGACTACAGCCTCTAGTCTTCTTGGGCATGACACTACAAGCTTGGCACAACTGTATTCGGGGAGTTTCTCCCATTTCTTCTCTGCAGATCCTCTCAAGCTCTGTCAGGTTAGATGGGGAGTTATTGCACAGCTATTTTCAGGTCTCTCCAGAGATGTTCGATCAGGTTCAAGTCCGGGCTCTTGCTGGGCCACTCAAGGACATTTAGAGACTTGTCCCAAAGCCACGCCTGCGTTATCTTGGCTGTGTGCTTAGGGTCGTTGTCCTGTTGGAAGGTGAACCTTCGCCCCAGTCTGAGGTCCTGAGTGCTCTGGAGGAGGTTTTCATCAAGGATCTCTCTGTACTTTGCTCCATTAATCTTTCCCTTGATCCTTACTAGTGTCCCAGTCCCTGCCGCTGAAAAACATCCCCACAGCATGATGCTGCCACCATGCTTCACCGTAGGGATGGTGCCAGGTTTCCTCCAGATGTGAAGCTTGGCCTTCAGGCCAAAGAGTTCAATCTTGGTTTCATCAGACCAGAGAATCTTGTTTCTCATGGTCTGAGAGTCCTTTAGGTGCCTTTTGGCAAACTCCAAGCAGGCAGTCATGTGCCTTTTAAAGAGGAGTAGCTTCCATCTGGCCCTCCACAATAAAGGCCTGATTGGTGGAATGCTGCAGAAATGGTTGTCCTTCAGGAAGGTTCTCCCATTTCCACAGAGGAACTCTGGACCTCTGTCAGAGTGACCATCGGGTTCTTGGTCACCTCCCTGAGTCTTGGTGGTTCCAAACTTCTTCTGTTTAAGAATGTTAGAGTCCACTGTGTTCTTCGGGACCTTCAATGCTGCAGAAATGTTTTGGTAGTCTTCCTCAGATCTGTGCCTCGATACAATACTGTCTCTGAGCTCTACGGACAATTCCTTCGACCTCATGGCTTGGAACCTTATATAGACAGGTGTGTGCCTTTCCAAGTCATCTCCAGTCAATTGATTTTACCACAGGTGGACTCCAATGAAGTTGCAGAAACATCTCAAGGATGATCAATGGAAACAGGATGCACCTGAGCTCGATTTCGAGTCTCATAGCAAAGGGTCTGAATACTTTTGTAAATAAGGTATTTCTGTTTTTATTTTTTTTAATACATTTGCTTTTTCATTATGAGGTATTGTGTGTAGATTGATGAGGGAAATGTTTTCTTTAATCAATTTTAGAATAACATGTTGACCCCACCGCTCACGTCACATGTGCAAGCGTTGCAAAATAAATGTACACATAAATGTTATTCAATCATTGCACCCACACTGCTCTCTCGCGTCAACAAGCGTCTACGTAGCCAGGCACTAAAATGAAACTTGGTTCTATTTGTGACGTTTGACATCCTGCAATTCCCCCCTTTCCCATCTCCTCATTGGTTTTTTGGAGCATATACCCACATGGGTAATTGAAAGATGAACTGAGGTCCACACTCCAGTCCAGTTGGTGGTGGTAATGCACCTTAAAGTTGGTTGCTAACTGCCATATAAAGTCCAAAGAAGAAGAAGAAGCCTGAAGGAGGAGAGATTACTAGAAACTAACTCAGTTGACCCTTTTATTTGTGGATGAATTGTCAGAGTAGAGAACCTTGTGCATTTCAGGTAAATTAACAACCCAATGTTTATATCCCAGGACAAATTAGCTAGCAACAGCAATCTAGTAAGCTACCTAAATAGCCATAAATGTTTAATGCTTTTCAACCTGTTTGTTTTGATATTTCAACCTGCGTGTCCTGATCGTGTCTGGTGTCGGTGGACAAAATCATTACCCGCATTTGGACACACACCCGCGAGTGGTCTGGTCAGTATGTAAGACTGTAACGTAACAAAGTGTGGAAAAGCGAAGGGGTCTGCATACTTCCTGAATGCACTGTACACACACACACACACACACATCTTTTTCCAAGATGGCGTAGCAGTGCAGATGTGTTTTGTTGTGCTCTCGTGTAATTTTTGTATTTTTCGTCTTTTTTTGTATATATTTCCATTTATTTTCAATCTCTTTTCCATTTTTAAATTAAATACACCTTCCGGTAACCCGCCTCACCCAATGTGATACGGATCTGCAATTCTTTAGACCTTATAGCCAGAACCTCCATCAGAGCTAGCCATCAGAAGCTAACCAGCTAGCTACTAGCTAGCTATTTAGTCATTGTTAGCCACTGCTAGCGGCCTTTACCTTCCGCACAGACACCAGCCATATTTTTTTTGCCTGGATAATACTTGCCAGTCTGCCAGTATCAGACTGTTTTCTCCACTACAACCCCGGATTCCTGCTGGAAACCCTGGACCATTACTCCTGATCATAACAGCTAGCTAGCTGCCGCCGAGTGACCCAGCCCCGAAGCTGATCATCACAGCTAGCTAGCTGCCACCGAGTGGCCCAGCCCCGAAGCTGATCATCACAGCTAGCTAGCTGCCACCGAGTGACCCAGCCCTGAAGCTAGCCCTGAGCCAGGCCCACTACTCCACCTAATCCCTGCCGTAAGCTCTGATCCTTTGCATCAGATCATCGCTGCCAGCTAACTGCTATCGAGTGGTTATAGTGGCTAACTCCCCTGCCAGGAAGCTAGCACCAGTTAGCCGCGAGCCAGGCGCATCTCCCGGCTAGCAAACTAAATTACTACAACTACAATACCTCTTTCGCCATCTGGCCCGGACCCCTTGTCGTCACGGTGTCCCGCCGTACCACCACGACTGGTCAGCCGGCGTAACTCCATCAGCTGTGCCCTCAACGTCGGAGCAGAAGCTTCTACTAACCCCGGACTGCTAACTTTAAACGCTGCGTAGTAACGACTACCCCGCGGCTTCCCTGCTCAATCTATTGCTGTTCACCGGACCCTATGATCACTTGGCTACATAGCTGATGCCTGCTGGACTGTTCATTAATCACGGTACTCCTTTTTGTTTATCTGTCGGTTCCTGCCCCGAACTCAGTCCCTGTGTGTAGTTAACCGAACCTCTCTGCCCATTCATCGCCATTTTACCTGTTGTTGTTGTCTTAGCTGATTAGATGTTGTTGTCTTACCCGTTGTTGTCTTAGCTAGCTCTCCCAATCAACATTCGTGATTGCTTTATGCCTCTCTCAAATGTCAATATGCCTTGTATACTGTTGTTTAAGATAGTTATCATTGTTTTAGTTTACTGCAGAGCCCCTAGTCCCACTCAACATGCCTCAGATACCTCCTTTGTCCCACCTCCCACACATGCAGTGACTTCACCCAGCATAACTAGCTCGTCCAGAGTTGCAACCTCTCTTATCATCACTCAGTGCCTGGGCTTACCTCCACTGTACCCGCACCCCACCATACTCCTGTCTGTACATTATGCCCTGAATCTATTCTACCATGCCCAGAAATCTGCTCCTTTCATTCTCTGTCCCCAACGCACTAGACGACCAGTTTGATAGCCTTTAGCCATACCCTCATCCTACTCCTTCTCTGTTCCTCGGGGGATGTGGAGGTTAACCCAGGCCCTGCGTGCCCCCAGGCACTCTCATTTGTTGACTTCTGTAACCAAAAAAATCTTGGTTTCATGCATGTTAATATCAGAAGCCTCCTCCCTAATTTTGTTTTACTCACTGCTTTAGCACACTCCGCCAACCCTGATGTCCTTGCCGTGTCTGAATCCTGACTTAGGAAGGACACCAAAAATTCGGAGATTTCCATACCCAACTACAACATTTTCCGTCAAGATAGAACTGCCAATGGGGGAGGAGTTGCAATCCACTCCAGAGATAGCCTGCAAAGTTCTGTTATACTTTCCAGGTCTTTGTCCCCAAACAGTTCGAGCTTCTAATTAAAAAATGTTATCTTTCCAGAAATAAGTTTCTCACTGTTGCCGCCTATTATAGACCCCCCTTAGCTCCCAGCTGTGCCCTGGACACCATATGTGAATTGATTTCCTCCCCCATCTATCTTCAGAGTTCGTTCTGTTAGGTGACCTAAACTGGGATATGCTTAACACCCCAGCAGTCCTACAATCTAAGCTAGATGCCCTCAATCTCACACAAATGATCAAGGAACCCACCAGGTACAACCCTAAATCCGTAAACATGGGCACCCTCATAGATATTATCCTGACCAACTTGCCCTCCAATACACCTTCAATCAGGATCTCAGAGATCACTGCCTCATTGCCTGTATCCGCTATGGGTCCGCGGTCAAACGACCACCCCTCATCACTGTCAAACGCTCCCTAAAACACTTCTGTGAGCAGGCCTTTCTAATCGACCTGCCCCGGGCATCCTGGAAGGATATTGAGTTCATCCCGTCAGTCGAGGATGCCTGGTCATGCTTTAAAAGTAATTTCCTCACCATCTTAAATAAGCATGCCCCTTTCAAAAAATGTAGAACTAAGAAAAGATATAGCCCTTGGTTCACTCCAGACCTGACTGCCCTTGAACAGCACAAAAACATCCTGTGGCGGACTGCACTAAAATCGAATAGTCCCCGCGATATGCAACTTTTCAGGGAAGTCAGGAACCAATACACGCAGTCAGTCAGGAAAGCAAATACTAGCTTTTTCAAACAGAAATTTGCATCCTGTAGCGCAAACTCCAAAAAGTTTTGGGACACTGTAAAGTCCATGGAGAATAAGAGTACATCGTCCCAGCTGCCCACTGCACTGAGGCTAGGTAACACTGTCACCACTGATAAATCCACGATAATCGAGAATTTCAATAAGTATTTCTCTACGGCTGGCCATGCTTTCCTCCTGGCTACCCCAACCCCGGCCAACAGCTCCGCACCCCCTGCAGCTACTTGCCCAAGCCTCCCCAGCTTCTCCTTCACCCAAATCCAGATAGCAGATGTTCTGAAAGAACTGCAAAACCTGGACCCGTACAAATCAGCTCGGCTATACAATCTGGACCCTCTCTTTCTAAAATTATCCACCGCCATTGTTGCAACCCCTATTACCAGTCTGTTCAACCTCTCTTTCGTATCATCCGAGATATCTGAGATCTCTAAAGATTGGAAAGCTGCCGCGGTCATCCCCTTCTTCAAAGGGGGTGACACTCTAGACCCAAACTGTTATAGACCTATATCCATCCTGCCCTGCCTCTGTAAAGTCTTCGAAAGCCAAGTTAATAAACAGATCACTGACCATTTCGAATCCCACCGTACCTTCTCCGCTGTGCAATCCAGTTTCCGAGCTGGTCATGGGTGCACCTCAGCCACATTCAAGGTCCTAAACGATATCATAACCTCCATCAATAAAAGACATTACTGTGCAGCCGTCTTCATCGACCTGGCCAAGGCTTTCGACTCTGTCAATCACCGCATTCTAATCATCAGACTCAACAGCCTTGGTTTCTCAAATGACTGCCTCACTTGGTTCACCAACTACTTCTCAGACAGAGTTCAGTGTGTCAAATAGGAGGACCTGTTACCGGACCTCTGGCAGTCTCTATGGGGGTACCACAGGGTTCAATTCTTGGGCCGACTCTTTTCTCTGTATATATCAACGATGTCGCTCTTGCTGCGAGTGATTCCCTGATCCACCTCTACGCAGACGACACCATTCTGTATACATCTGGCCCTTCTTTGGACACTGTGCTATCTAACCTCCAAACGAGCTTCAATGCCATACAACACACCTTTCCGTGGCCTCCACCTGCTCTTAAACGCTAGTAAAACCAAATGCATGCTATTCAACCGTTCGCTGCCCGCACCCGTCCGCCCGACTAGCATCACTACTCTGGACGGTTTTAACTTAGAATATGTGGACAACTACAAATACCTAGGTGTCTGGCTAGACTGTAAACTCTCCTTCCAGACTCATATTAAACATCTCCAATCCAAAATTAAATCTAGAATTGGCTTCCTAATTGGCAACAAATCCTCCTTCACTCACGCCGCCAAACATACCCTCGTAAAACTGACTATCCTACCGATCCTCGACTTCGGCGAAGTAATTTACAAAATAGCTTCCAATACTCTACTCAGCAAACTGGATGCAGTCTATCACAGTGCCATCCGTTTTGTTACCAAAGCCCCTCATACCACTTACCACTGCGACCTGTATGCTCTAGCCGGCTGGCCCTCGCTACATATTTGTCGCCAAACCCATTGGCTCCAGGTCATCTACAAATCTCTGCTAGGTAAAGCGCCACCTTATCTCAGCTCACTGGTCACGATAACAACACCCACCCGTAGCACGTGCTCCAGCAGGTATATCTCACTGGTCATCCACAAAGTCAACACCTCTTTTGGCCGCCTTTCCTTCCAGTTCTCTGCTGCCAATGACTGGAACGAATTGCAAAAATCGCTGAAGCTGGAGACTTATATTTCCCTCACTAACTTTAAACATCAGCTATCTGAGCAGCTAACCGATCGCTGCAGCTGTACATAGCCCATCTGTAAATTGCCCACCTAATATTCCTACCTCATTCCCATCTTGTTTTTATTTACCTTTCTGCTCCTTTGCACACCAGTATTTCTACTTGCACATCATCATCTGCTCATCTATCACTCCAGTGTTAATTTGCTAAATTGTAATTACTCCGCTACTGTGGCCTATTTATTGCCTTACCTCCTCAAGCCATTTGCACACACTGTATATAGACTTTTTTTTCTTCTATTATATTATTGAATGTACGTTTGTTTATGTGTAACTCTGTGTTGTTGTTTGTGTCACACTGCTTTACTTTATCTTGGCCAGGTCACAGTGGTAAATGAGAACTTGTTCTCAACAGGCCTACCTGGATAAATAAAGGTGAAATCAAAATAATAAACACACACAGGACACTAATCCTACAATTGCACTCTGAGGACACTGGTGGCTGTATCTCATTGTCTCAAAGTGGTTTCCTTTCCTAATATCCTTGTCCCTTGTCAACTTTGCTTCATTTGCACTGAGGAGAGGAAGACACTGTAGACTATTGAGATTCACCCACAGGGTCGATATTCTCAATACTCTTCAAATGCTGCCTTTCCTCATCAGCACTTATATGTGTGACTGTGTGTGACTGTGTGTGCCTGCGTGACTGCGACTGTGTGCGACTGTGTGTGACTGCGTGACTGTGTGTGACTGCGTGACTGTGTGTGACTGTGTGTGACTGCGACTGTGTGTGACTGCGTGACTGTGTGCGACTGTGTGCGACTGTGTGTGACTGCGACTGTGTGCGACTGTGTGTGACTGCGTGACTGTGTGTGACTGTGTGTGACTGTGTGTGACTGCGTGTGACTGCGTGTGACTGCGTGTGACTGTGACTGTGTGCGACTGTGTGTGTTGTGTGCCTCCAACATCAAATCGAAATCAAATCAAATACATTTATAAAGCACTTCTTACATCGGCTGATATCTCAAAGTGCTGTACAGAAACCCAGCCTAAAACCCCAAACAGCAAGCAATGCAGGTGTAGAAGCACTGAGGCTAGGAAACATCTCTCTTTAATGAGGCCATCACCCATACAGCCTCCCTGCTGTGTGAGTTGTTATGAGCATCAGACACACAGTCAAGGGGAGAGTTAAACAGATCAAAAACAAGCTAAGAGAAAACATCAGCAGAAAGTGCCCAGAAAGCAAATATCAGGGTTAGACAGCAGATATCAGGGTCAGACAGCAGATATCAGGGTTAGACAGCAGATGTCAGGGTTAGACGGCAGATGTCAGGGTTAGACGGCAGATATCAGGGTCAGACGGCAGATATCAGGGTCAGACGGCAGATATCAGGGTCAGACGGCAGATATCAGGGTTAAACGGCAGATATCAGGGTCAGACGGCAGATATCAGGGTCAGACGGCAGATATCAGGGTTAGACGGCAGATATCAGGGTCAGACGGCAGATATCAGGGTCAGACGGCAGATATCAGGGTTAGACGGCAGATATCAGGGTCAGACGGCAGATATCAGGGTCAGACGGCAGATATCAGGGTTAGACGGCAGATATCAGGGTTAGACGGCAGATATCAGGGTTAGACGGCAGATATCAGGGTTAGACAGCAGATATCAGGGTTAGACGGCAGATATCAGGGTTAGACGGCAGATATCAGGGTTAGACAGCAGATATCAGGGTTAGACAGCCGATATCAGAGTTAGACAGCGGATATCAGGGTCAGACAGCAGATATCAGGGTCAGACAGCAGATATTAGGTTTGGACAGCAGATATCAGGGTCAGACAGCAGATATCAGGGCCAGACAGCAGATATCAGGTTTGGACAGCAGATATCAGGGTCAGATGGCAGATATCAGGGTCAGACAGCAGATATCAGGGTTAGACAGCAGATATCAGGGTCAGACAGCAGATATCAGGGTCAGACAGCAGATATCAGGGTTAGACAGCAGATATCAGGGTCAGACAGCAGATATCAGGGTCAGACAGCAGATATCAGGGTCAGACAGCAGATATCAGGGTCAGACAGCAGATATCAGGGTTAGACAGCCGATATCAGGGTCAGACAGCAGATATCAGGGTTAGACAGCAGATATCAGGGTTAGACAGCAGATATTATGGTCAGACAGCAGATATCAGGGTCAGACAGCAGATATCAGGGTCAGACAGCAGATATCAGGGGTAGACAGTAGATATCAGAGTCAGACAGCAAATGTCAGGCTTAGACAGCAGATATCAGGGTTGGACAGTTGCAGCAGTGCTTTGTACTTGGTAGTTGTTGTTCCCCCCTCCCTCCCTCCCTCCCTCCTTCCGTCATCAGGTCAATGATTGGATCTGATCTACACACACAACCTCACACACACAAACACTCATGAATGCACACACTGTAAGCATTGTAGTGTTCAAGTCCAACGCTACAAAGAGATCCCTAAAAACTGCAATTATGTAAATCAACAGCTCGGTAGTAATTTCTTGCTCCAAATCAAAGGGACGGTCAGTATCTTCATGGACAGTACTGTACTTATCTTTGGCACATCACTCGCTTCAAGCTCAGAAAAGCACAAACAACAATATCTAGGTCTCAGGGAGTCTTAGACAGTTTGTACATTTAATTCAACTAGTCAATTAAAAACAAATTCTTATTTTAGAACGACGGCCTACCCCGGCCAAACCCTCCCCTACCCCGGCCAAACTCTCCCCTACCCCGGCCAAACCCTCCCCTAACCCGGCCAAACCCTCCCCTAACCCGACCAAACCCTCCCCTACCCCGGCCAAACCCTCCCCTAACTCGGCCAAACCCTCCCCTAACTCGGCCAAACCCTCCCCTACCCCTCCCAAACCCTCCCCTACCCCGGCCAAACCCTCCCCTACCCCGGCCAAACCCTCCCCTACCCCGGCCAAACCCTCCCCAACCCCGGCCAAACCCTTGCCTAACCCGGCCAAACCCTCGCCTAACCCGGCCAAACCCTCCCCTACCCCGGCCAAACCCTCCCCTACCCCGGTCAAACCCTCCCCTAACCCAGCCAAACCCTCCCCTAACCCGGACAAACCCCCCCTAACCCGGACAAACCCTCCCCTAACCCGGACAAACCCCCCCTTAACCCGGACAACACTGGGCCAATTGTACGCCTCCCGATCACGGCCGGTTGTGGTACAGCCCAGGATCAAACCAGGGTCTGTAGTGACGCCTCTAGAACTGATATGCAGTGCCTTAAACCATCGGGAACCCAGTTTCTTCCCAATCATATAATTCCGTAAATCAGATTTCAATATACAGGCCAATGAGTCCGGTGTGTAGGGGTGTGTGACTGTGTGTACACAGATAGCTCCAAAGCAGGCAGCACAGGTGTGTGTGTGTGTGCGTGCGTGCGTGCGTGTGTGTGTGTGTGCGTGTGCGTGCGTGCGTTTTGCAGTAGAGACTGTGGGTCTGTGGTCCAGCACAGCCTTGGTTATTTAATCATAGAGCTGAGGATCATGGGTAATGGAACGCTTAGGCCTCCAACCACAAGCCTTGGTCCGGTCCCTGCTCACTCCTCATTGACAGAGAGTAACCTAGTGAGAGAGAGTACTGTATAATCTTCTTAAAGGGATACTTCAAGATTTTGGAAATGATGCCCTTTATCTCCTCCCCCAGAGTCAGATACCATTCTTATGACTCTGTGTCCAGTATAAAGGAAGTTAGAGGTAGTTTCGCAAGCCCATGCTAGAAAGTGTTAGTGCAATTGCTGGAAATCTATGGGTATCTATTAACATGAACAACAACACTATACAAGAAAATACTGTACAATAACATTCATCCATTGTATAAAGACAATGAAAATGGAACAGTACCCAGCTTCACTGAGGAGTGGGGGCTAGCCCAGATAATATATCAAGCGATGCAAGATCACTTCCTGACTAGATTAATTAACACATAACAGAAAAACGCTTGACCCACGTCTAGCACAGGACTGGTGTGTGTGTGTGTGTTGCGTGTGTGTGTGGTTTGTATGTGTGTGTGGTTTGTATGTGTGTGTGGCGTGTGTGTGTGTGTGTGTGTGTGTGTGGCGCATGTGTGTGGTTTGTATGTGTGTGTGGGGCACGTGTGTGTTTGGCATGTGTGTGTGTGTGTCTCACTCCCATAATGAGAGAGGGAAAAAGTGTGTGTAGAATGATATCGTTCAGTTTTTCCCTGTGTCCTCAGACAACAGTAAAAGAGGATGTTAGTCAAGACAACAGAAAGCAGTCTCCCTCTCACCCATCTTCTCCCCAACAGAAAGCAGTCTCCCTCTCACCCATCTTCTCCCCAACAGAAAGCAGTCTCCCTCTCACCCATCTTCTCCCCAACAGAAAGCAGTCTCCCTCTCACCCATCTTCTCCCCAACAGAAAGCAGTCTCCCTCTCACCCATCTTCTCCCCAACAGAAAGCAGTCTCCCTCTCACCCATCTTCTCCCCAACAGAAAGCAGTCTCCCTCTCACCCATCTTCTCCCCAACAGAAAGCAGTCTCCCTCTCACCCATCTTCTCCCCAACAGAAAGCAGTCTCCCTCTCACCCATCTTCTCCCCAACAGAAAGCAGTCTCCCTCTCACCCATCTTCTCCCCAACAGAAAGCAGTCTCCCTCTCACCCATCTTCTCCCCAACAGAAAGCAGTCTCCCTCTCACCCATCTTCTCCCCAACAGAGAGCAGTCTCCCTCTCACCCATCTTCTCCCCAACAGAGAGCAGTAGCCAGATACAGGACATACACAGTACTGTACTGGGCTCTTAAAAGGTGACGCACCGGACTTCCGGCAGAAGGCTGTGTGATGTCATAAGTTAAGACACATGACCCTTCTCAGCTTCTGTCCTGTTGGCTCTGTCAGTGTGTCTCAGTGTTAGACACTTTCTCACCTCTCCTGTGGTGTGTGTGTGTGTGTGTGTGTGTGTGTGTGTGTGTGTGTGTGTGTGTGTGTGTGTGTGTGTGTGTGTGTGTGTGTGTGTGTGTGTGTATAGACTCAGCCCTGTCGGCCCCTCTCAATGTGACAATCAGAGAGCTTGAGGCGAAAACAGCCACAGTCACATGGGACATACTGGAGGGAGATCCCGTCATCGGATTCGCCATCACACAACAGGTAGGGGTGTGTGTGTGTCTGTGTCTGTGTCTGTGTCTGTCTGTGTGTGTGTGTGTGTGTGTGTGTGTGTGTGTGTGTGTGTGTGTGTGTGTGTGTGTGTGTGTGTGTGTGTGTGTGTGTGTGTGTGTGTGTGTGTGTGTGTGACAGTGGGCTAGGGCAGTGGGCTAGGACAGGTTAGATATCTGATATCTGGTCTGTATCCTTGTGTTACGGCCCTAACCCTAACCTTAACCCTAACCTTAACCCTAACCTTAACCCTAACCTTAACCCTAACCTTAAACCTAACCCTAACCTTAACTCTAACCCTAACCCTAACCTTAAACCTAAACTTAACCATAACCTTAACCCTAACCCTAACCTTAACCCTAACCCTAACCTTAACCCTAACCTTAACCCCAACCTTAACCCTAACCCTAACCCTAACCCTAACCTTAACCCTAACCTTAACCTTAACCCTAACCTTAACCCTAACCTTAACCCTAACCTTAACCCTAACCTTAACCCTAACCTTAACCTTAACCCTAACCTTAACCTTAACCCTAACCTTAACCTTAACCCTAACCTTAACCCTAACCTTAACCCCAACCCTAACCTTAACCCTAACCTTAACCCTAACCCTAACCTTAACCCTAACCCTAACCTTAACCTTAAACCTAACCTTAACCCTAACCTTAACCTTAACCTTAACCCTAACCTTAACCCTAACCTTAACCCTAACCCTAACCTTAACCCTAACCTTAACCCTAACCTTAAACCTAACCTTAACCCTAACCTTAACCCTAACCTTAACCTTAACCCTAACCTTAACCTTAACCTTAACCCTAACCCTAACCTTAACCCTAACCTTAACCCTAACCTTAACCTTAACCCCAACCTTAACCTTAACCTTAACCCCAACCCTAACCTTAACCCTAACCTTAACCCTAACCCTAACCTTAACCCTAACCTTAACCTTAACCCTAACCTTAACCCTAACCTTAACCTTAACCTTAACCCTAACCTTAACCCTAACCTTAACCCTAACCTTAACCCTAACCTTGACCCTAACCTTGACCCTAACCTTGACCCTAACCTTGACCCTAACCTTGACCCTAACCTTGACCTTAACCCTAACCCTAACCCTAACCTTAACCTTAACCCTAACCTTAACCCTAACCCTAACCCTATCCCTAACCTTAACCCTAACCTTAACCCTAACCCTAACCTTAACCTTAACCCTAACCTTAACCCTAACCTTAACCCTAACCCTAACCCTAACCTTAACCCTAACCTTAACCCTAACCCTAACCTTAACCTTAGCCCTAACTTTAACCTTAACCTTAACCCTAACCTTAACCCTAACCTTAACCCTAACCTTAACCCTAACCTTAACCCTAACCTTAATCTTAACCCTAACCTTAACCCTAACCTTAACCCTAACCTTAACCCTAACCTTAACCCTAACCCTAACCCTAACCCTTCCTGTTGTCGTTGGTTACAGAAGAAGGATGTGCGTATGCTGCGGTACATCCAGGAAGTGAACACAACCACGCGCTCCTGTGCATTGTGGGACTTGGAGGAGGACACGGAGTACATTGTTCATGTCCAGAGCGTCAGCATGGGAGGCAGTAGTCCTCCGAGTGACCCGGTCAGTTTCAGAACTCCCAGAGATTCTGAGAAACGGGCCTCCACAGTACCAGGTAGGTAACACACACAACAGAATTACAAAATGTTCTTTTTTGAATGCGGACAGAAAGAAAAAACCCCAGCAGGGAATTCTAATATTATAGAACACCTCCCCCAATGAATTCTAATATTATAGAACACCTCCCCCAATGAATTCTAAAATTATAGAACACCTCCCCCAATGAATTCTAATAGTATAGAACACCTCCCCAATGAATTCTAATATTATAGAACATCTCCCCATTGAATTCTAATATTATAGAACACCTCCCCCAATGAATTCTAATAGTATAGAACACCTCCCCCAATGAATTCTAATATTATAGAACACCTCCCCCAATGAATTCTAATAGTATAGAACACCTCCCCCAATGAATTCTAATAGTATAGAACACCTCCCCCAATGAATTCTAATATTATAGAACACCTCCCCCAATGAATTCTAATATTATAGAACACCTCCCCCAATGAATTCTAATGTTATAGAACACCTCCCCAATGAATTCTAATATTATAGAACACCTCCCCCAATGAATTCTAATATTATAGAACACCTCCCCCAATGAATTCTAATATTATAGAACACCTCCCCAATGAATTCTAATATTATAGAACACCTCCCCCAATGAATTCTAATATTATAGAACACCTCCCCAATGAATTCTAATATTATAGAACACCTCCCCCAATGAATTCTAATATTATAGAACATGTCCCCATTGAATTCTAATATTATAGAACACCTCCCCCAATGAATTCTAATATTATAGAACATGTCCCCATTGAATTCAAATGTTATACAACACCTCCAAAAATAATTCCAAATATTATACATCTCTAAATTTCCCATAACGATTCCTGGCTATTCTACCATTTTGATACAGAGCAGTCTGGCTGTCTTGGTCATGTAATAGCATCTCGTAATACTTCCAGTTTGACCATCTCCTCTCTCAGCGACCCACATACACACAGAGGAAGAGCTTCACACAGAGAGAGGAATACATCAGCCCTTACATCACACAACAGATAAACAGATACACACACAGGAAGGGAAGAGCTTCACACAGAGAGCGGAATACATCAGCCCTTACATCACACAACAGATAAACAGATGTACTCAAGAGATGTTGGGAAAACATTAGAAGTTCTGGTGCCAAGGTAATATTTAGATAACGTCAAGGTAGCGTTAAGGATTGTTGTATTCTGGTTCCCGTTTCTCAAAGTCGAAGTGAAACATTATTTTTCTAATCGTGTTTCGACGTTTAAAAGACATTATTCATATATTTGAAACATTTTCAGATAAAGTCAAAAGATGTTCTTGAGACATTGAGACACATCGTGAAGTAACATACAGTAAATTATAACATCCTCCTAAACCACCAGATTATCACAGTAACAGTAAATTATAACATCCTCCTAAACCACCAGATTAACAGAAATTATAAAGTCATTCCTAAACCAGCAGATTATTTTAATGTTTTATTTTATTTCACCTTTATTTAACCAGGTAGGCTAGTTGAGAACAAGTTCTCATTTGCAACTGCGACCTGGCCAAGATAAAGCATAGCAGTGTGAACAGACAACAACACAGAGTTACACATGGAGTAAACAATAAACAAGTCAATAACATGGTAGAAAAAAAGAGAATCTATATACAATGTGTGCAAAAGGCATGAGGTAGGCAATAAATCGAGTAATTACAATTTAGCAGATTAACACTGGAGTGATAAATCATCAGATGATCATGTGCAAGAAGAGATACTGGTGTGCAAAAGAGCAGAAAAGTAAATAAATAAAAGCAGTATGGGGGGTGAGGTAGGTAAATTGGGTGGGTAGTTTACAGATGGACTATGTACAGCTGCAGCGATCGGTTAGCTGCTCGGATAGCAGATTTTTAAAGTTGTTGAGGGAGATAAAAGTCTCCAACTTCAGAGATTTTTGCAATTCGTTCCAGTCGCAGGCAGCAGAGAACTGGAAGGAAAGGCGTCCAAATGAGGTTTTGGCTTTGGGGATGATCAGTGAGATACACCTGCTGGAGCGCGTGCTACGGGTGGGTGTAGCCATCGTGACCAGTGAACTGAGATAAGGCGGCACTTTACCTAGCATAGCCTTGTAGATGACCTGGAGCCAGTGGGTCTGACGACGAACATGTAGCGAGGGCCAGCCGACTAGGGCATACAGGTTGCAGTGGTGGGTCGTATGAGGTGCTTTAGTAACAAAACGGATGGCACTGTGATAAACTGCATCCAGTTTGCTGAGTAGAGTATTGGAAGCTATTTTGTAGATGACATCGCCGAAGTCGAGGATCGGTAGGATAGTCAGTTTTACTAGGGTAAGTTTGGCGGCGTGAGTGAAGGAGGCTTTGTTGCGGAATAGAAAGCCGACTCTAGATTTGATTTTGGATTGGAGATGTTTGATATGAGTCTGGAAGGAGAGTTTGCAGTCTAGCCAGACACCTAGGTACTTATAGATGTCCACAGTAACACAGTAACAGAAATTATAACGTCCTCCTAAACCACCAGATTAACAGAAATTATAAAGTCATTCCTAAACCACCAGATTATCACAGTAACAGTACATTATAACATCCTCCTAAATCACCAGATTATCACAGTAACAGAAATTATAACGTCCTCCTAAACCACCAGATTAACAGAAATTATAAAGTCATTCCTAAACCACCAGATTAACAGAGTAACAGAAATTATAACATCCTCCTAAATTACCATCTTGTTTTTATTTAACTAAGGTTACCTAAAAAACCAGATGGTCAGATAATGTAGTAACCTCTAACGTCCTGAGTCTACACAGGTGGGCATCTGCAATGGACAGGTTTGGCGTGGTTTGTGTGCGTCCTTGTGGTGTGTGTGCGTTTGACATCTGCTCTGGTTATCACTAGTCATATATGACAGCCACACACCACAGGCACGCACACACACGTGTCCATTGCAGATTCCCACCTGTGTAGACATTAGAGGTTACTACAATATCTGACCATCTGGTCTCGCTCACACAGACACAGAGACACAGAGACACAGACACAGAGACAGACACAGAGACACACACAGACAGACACAGACACACACAGACAGACACAGACACAGACACACAAACACACACCACATTTTAGTCTCTCTTTTCTCTTCTATTGTCACGAACCGGCTCAAAGTTCGTAACAAAAGGGAGACAACGTGGAGATGAAGAATAACTAAATATATTTATTAACTAAAGTAAAGTAAATACAATTAACCCTGGTATGTGTAGTCAGCAGTGTAAGTGAGTGGTTGTGTGTATAAATGTGATAATGAGGGTTGTTGAAAGGTGCCAACACAACCAAACAAAAACAGCCACAAAACAGCCACAACCTAATGGATGCATGGAGAGAGTTTTCTCATTAGCATAATTTGCATTACAGATTAAACGGCTTCCTACTCAATTCTATGCATATTATTACTATTATTGGATAGAAAACACTCTCTAGTTTCTATAGCCGTTGGAATTTTGTCTCTGAGTGGAACAGAACTCATTCTACAGCAATTTCCCTGACATGGAGTCAGATTTCACACATTTTGGCCCCTGATCTGGAGTCAGTTTAAAGGCCACTGTGAACGCTATGAGGATACAGACACTGCTTACGTCTTCCCCTGGATGCCTTTACGTGATGACGCTTTGAATGGTATCGATTGCGCAATCACAGCCACTATAAAACAAAAAAACGTGTAGGTAGGAACTCTTTTCCAGCTGCGCCGGACGCGCGGTGGACACCGCCCTGCTCTTTTTCCAAGCATTAGTGTAGCCAGTAATATTTCTCTGGTCATGTTTTTACCCGTTATAGGTGTTAACAGCATCATAAGGTAGTTAATTTGAACCGTTGTATAGCAATTTATATCCTTTTAGTGCGATTTTGAGGCATTGCTTTGTTGTGCACTTTGACGCGCTGGGCACATTTCGGGGTCCCGGTCCTACGTTAGTGGGCATTTTGACGGACAAGTGGACATCTTTCGACCAAAAGAAGATTAGACCCAAGAAAGGATTCTTTGCCCAAGATTCTGATGGAAGAACAGCTCACAGTAAGAACAATTTATGATGATAAATCGTGTTTCTGTCGAAAAATGTTAAAGCTTACGCCGCCATTTTGTTTTGTATAGCTTCGCTTGGCGCAACCTGTATTGAAAAGTAAGGATAATTTAAAAAATGTAAATCAGCGATTGCATTAAGAACTAATTTGTCTTTCGATTCCTGTCAACCCTGTATTTTTTAGTCAAGTATATGATTAGCTATTGATTAAACTAGATCACTCAAAGATGGCGACCGACATTTCCAGGCTTGTTTTGCTACTATTTTCATTGTATAACCACGTTTTTTTATGGCTAAATATGCACATTTTCAAACAAACTGTATATGTATGTTGTAATATGATGTTACAGGAGTGTCATCTGAAGAATTCTGAGAAGGTTAGTGAAAAAATTTATATATTTTGGCGATGATATGATATCGCTCTCTTTGGCTAGAATCAGTGCTCGGGTAACGTTTGCGTATGTGGTATGCTAATATAACGATTTATTGTGTTTTAGCTGTAAAACACTTAGAAAATCTGAAATGTTGTCTGAATTCACAAGATCTGTGTCTGTCCATTGCTATGTGCTGTGTATTTTTAAGAAATGTTTTATGATGAGTAAATTGGTAATATACGTTGCTGTCTGTAGTAATTCTAGGAGCTTTGGTGAGATTTGTGATGCTGGCTGCAATGGCAAACTATGATTTATACCTGAAATATGCACATTTTTCTAACAAAACCTATCTATACCATAAATATGTTATCAGACTGTCATCTGATGAGGTTTTTTCTTGGTTAGTGGCTATCAATATCTTAGTTTAGCCGAATTGGTGATAGCTACTGGTGTTGAGAGAAAATGGTGGACAAAGAAAAATGGTGATTTTTGCTAACGTGTTTAGCTAATAGATTTACATATTGTGTCTTCCCTGTAAAACATTTTAAAAATCTGAAATGGTGGCTTTATTCACAAGATCTGTATCTTTCATTAGGTGTCTTGGACTTGTGATTTAATGATATTTAGATGCTACTATTTAATTGTGACGCTATGCTAGCGATGCTAATCAGTGTGGGGGGGGGGGGGGTGGGGGGGGTGCTCCCGGATCCAGGGTAGAGGCTCGTTAGAGGTTAATGAATGGGGGAAGAGTTGTATTTATCCCGGGACACAACCGGGCCCAGGTGTGTCCCGTGTCGCTGACGACCCTCCCGGCTCCGCCCACCGACATCCTATTAAGGAAAACAAGAACAAAGAGAAAGAATTCGGAAGACAAAGTGGGAGGGTCGTCACACTATTAATCAACACTATTTGTTTTTTTTATTTTATTTTACATTTATTTAACGAAGCAAGTCAGTTAAGAACAAATTCTTATTTACAATGACGGCCTACCAAAAGACAAAATGTCACGACTTCTCCCGAAGTCGATGCCTCTCCTTGTTCGGGCGGTGCTCGGCGATCGATGTCTTCTAGCCATCATTGATCTATGTTTCATTTTCCATTGGTTTTGTCTGGTCTTCTTACACACCTGGTTCCAATCCCATTCATTATATGTTGTGTATTTAACCCTCTGTTTCCCCTCATGTCTTCGTCAGAGATTGTTTATTGTTATGCTCGTGTTTTATGGATTGGTGTGCGACGGGTTCTTCTACCCACAATCATTTTATTATGGACTTTGGTTTTGGAGTTTATGTTTTAAGTTAATAAAATACTCAATTTATACAAAGTTTAATTCTCCTGCGCTTGACTTCCCTGCCACCTACATACACGACGTAACACAAAAGGCCTCCTGTTGGGACGGGGGCTGGGATTAAAATATATATATATATAAATACAGGACAAAACAAACCTCACGACAAGAGAAACACCACAACACTACATAAAGAGAGACCTAAGACAACAACACAGCCCTGTTAACACCTGTTATATATGACCACCAGTACAACACAGCCCTGTTATATATGACCACTAGTACAACACAGCCCTGTTATATATGACCACCAGTACAACACAGCCCTGTTATATATGACCACCAGTACAACACAGCCCTGTTACCACCTGTTATATATGACCACCAGTACAACACAGCCCTGTTATATATGACCACTAGTACAACACAGCCCTGTTAACACCTGTTATACATGACCACTAGTACAACACAGCCCTGTTAACCTGTCTAGGATGAGGGTGCCGCTAGCGGCACTCCCCCCCCACCCCCACTGAAAAGGCAGAGCCGCGAAATTCAAAAAAAATATTTTTTTAAAATATTTAACTTTCACACATTAAAGTCCAATACAGCTAATGAAAGACACAGATCTTGTGAATCCAGCCAACATGTCCGATTTTTAAAATGTTTTACAGGGAAGACACAATATGTAAAGATGTAAATCTATTACCTAAAAACACATTAGCATAATCCACCATCTTTTATTTGTCCACCAACACCAGTAGCTATCACCAATTCGGCTAAACTAAGATATTTATAGCCCCTAACCAAGAAAAAAACTCATCAGATGACAGTCTGATAACATATTTATGGTATGGGATAGGTTTTGTTAGAAAAATGTGCATATTTCAGGTAGATGGCATAGGTTACAATTGCACCCACCGTCACAAATGGAATAGAATAACTACATAGAGCAACGTGTTTACCTACTTACTAATCATCAAACATTTCGTAAAAATACACAGCATACACTAATCGAAAGACACAGATCCTGTGAATACAGACAATATTTCAGATTTTCTAAGTGTCTTACAGCGAAAACACAATAAATCGTTATATTAGCATAGCACATAGCACATAGCAGCCCAGCATTGATTCTAGCCAAAGTGAGCGATAACGTCAACATCGCCAAAATATATTATTTTTTTCACTAACCTTCTCAGAATTCTTCAGATGACACCCCTGTAACATCACATTACAACATGCATATACAGTTTGTTCGAAAATGTGCATATTTAGCCACCAAAATCATGGTTAGACAATGTGAAATGTAGCCCAGCTGGTGAGAAAATGTCCGTGCGCCATATTAGACAGTGATCTACTCTTATACATAAATACTCATAAACGTGACTAAAAAATATAGGGTGGACAGGGATTGATAGACAATTTAATTCTTAATACAATCGCGGAATTACATTTTTTAAATTATCCTTACTTTTCAATACAATTTGCGCCAAGCGAAGCTACGTCAAAAAACATGGCGTCCTAAGCCACTAACATTTTTCGACAGAAACACGATTTATCATAATAAATTGTTCCTACTTTGAGCTGTTCTTCCATCAGTATCTTGGGCAAAGGATCCTTTCTTGGGTCTAATCGTCTTTTGGTGGAAAGCTGTTCTCTTGCCATGTGGAAATGCCAACTGCGTTCGGGATGAACTGGAAGCGTGCCCAGCTATTCACAGCGTTTCAGAAATAAATGTCCCAAAATCGCACTAAACGGATATAAATTGCTATAAAACGCTTTAAATTAACTACCTTATGATGTTTTTAACTCCTATAACGAGTCTTAACATGACCGGAGAAAGATTACTCCCAACACTAATGCTTGGAACAGGTGCGGGTCGGTGTCCTCCACGCGCATGACGCACCAAGAAAAGACTTGCTAGCTACAGGGTTTTTTAATTTATAGTGCCTGTGAACGCGCAATCGACCCAATTCAAATCGTCATCACGTAAAGGCATCCAGGGGAAGACGTAAGCAGTGTCCGTATACTCATAGCAATAACTGTGGCCTTTTAACTGACTCCAGATCAGGGGCCAACATTTCTGAAATCTGACTCCATGTCAGGGAAATTGCTGTAGAATGGGTTCTGTTCCACTTAGAGACAAAATTTCAACTCCTATAGAAACTATAGACTGTTTTCTATCCAATAATAATAATAATATGCATATTGTACGATCAAGAATTTTGTGGGAAGCCGTTTCAAAAATTACACGATTAGCATAAATAGTGACAACAGCGCCCCCAGCCTCAACAGGTTAACACCTGTTATATATGACCACCAGTACAACACAGCCCTGTTACCACCTGTTATATATGACCACCAGTACAACACAGCCCTGTTAACACCTGTTATATATGACCACCAGTACAACACAGCCCTGTTAACACCTGTTATATATGACCACCAGTACAACACAGCCCTGTTAACACCTGTTATATATGACCACCAGTACAACACAGCCCTGTTAACACCTGTTATATATGACCACTAGTACAACACAGCCCTGTTAACACCTGTTATATATGACCACCAGTACAACACAGCCCTGTTAACACCTGTTATATATGACCACTAGTACAACACAGCCCTGTTATATATGACCACTAGTACAACACAGCCCTGTTATATATGACCACCAGTACAACACAGCCCTGTTATATATGACCACCAGTACAACACAGCCCTGTTATACATGACCACCAGTACAACACAGCCCTGTTATATATGACCACCAGTACAACACAGCCCTGTTATATATGACCACCAGTACAACACAGCCCTGTTATATATGACCACCAGTACAACACAGCCCTGTTATACATGACCACCAGTACAACACAGCCCTGTTATACATGACCACCAGTACAACACCAGTCACTTCTGTGTCTCTTTGTGCCTCGAGTATTCTGCAGACTCGTCTCTCTCTTACACATCTCTCTCAGCGTCAGCGGTCTTTGTGTCTGTCTGGGTATCTAGCGTCAGTCAGTCTGCTGTCTGTCTGGGTATCTAGCGTCAGTCAGTCTGCTGTCTGTCTGAGTTTCTAGCGTCAGTCAGTCTGCTGTCTGTCTGGGTATCTAGCGTCAGTCAGTCTGCTGTCTGTCTGGGTATCTAGCGTCAGTCAGTCTGCTGTCTGTCTGGGTATCTAGCGTCAGTCAGTCTGCTGTCTGTCTGGGTATCTAGCGTCAGTCAGTCTGCTGTCTGTCTGGGTATCTAGCGTCAGTCAGTCTGCTGTCTGTCTGGGTATCTAGCGTCAGTCAGCTGTCTGAAGTCCAACTATTGCTGACCCCTTATAGAAGTCTCCTTCAGAAATACATCTCAGGGTTCTGAATACCAGGTCCTTGATGGGCTCTCACCCCTTAACTCCAGACCTGTGAGGAGGTTCTGACAGACGGGGAGGCTGATTTTGACTGACGAGACTCGGAACTCTCCCTCAGAAGTCCTGGATTTCTCCATTCTGGCCCCAAGACCCTTCCCTTTGGTGTTTGCAGATCTGGATATATTTTAGCAATGTGGTCATGGAGCAGAGAGATTTCAGTTTGTAACCAAGCCCCCTCTCTCTCTCTCTCTCTCTCTCTACGTCTGTCTCTACGTCTGTCTCTCTTTGTTTTTCTCTCTCCCCAGAGGTATCATCACAGCCTCATCCTTAACGACAGGCTAATTAGCCCAGGCCAGGCCATGGCTGGGACTACAACATCTCATTTTCAATGTGTGTGAATGTAGTTCTGATAGAGGTGATGAGGTGTGTGTGTGTGTGTGTGTGTGTGTGTGTGTGTGTGTGTGTGTGTGTGTGTGTGTGTGTGTGTCTGCAGTGCCTACAGTATAACTGTGTTTCCTCTCGCCAGACCAGGTGAACAGGAAGGAGATAGAACAGGAAGTTCAGCTCAGAGTTGGAGAGCTCATCATCATCGTAGTGGTTCTCGTCATGTGGGCAGGTAACACAACCACAACACAACCACAACACAACCACAACACAATCACAACACAACCCCAACACAACCACAACACAACCACAACACAACCACAACACAACCCCAACACAACCACAACACAATCACAACACAATCACAACACAACCACAACAGAACCACAACAGAACCACAACACAACCACAACACAACACAACCACAACACAACCACAACAACACAACCACAACACAACCACAACCACAACACAACACAACCACAACCACAACACAATCATAACACAACAGAACACAACCACAACACAACCACAACACAACCACAACACAACCACACCACAACCACAACACAACACAACCACAACACAACCAAAACACAACCACAACACAACCACAACACAACCACAACACAACCACAACACAACCAAAACACAACCAAAACACAACCACAACACAACCACAACACAACCACAACACAACACAACCACAACACAACCACAACACAACCACACCACAACCACACCACAACACAACCACAACACAACCACAAGACAACACAACCACACCACAACCACACCACAACCACACCACAACCACACCACAACCAAAACACAACCACAACACAACCACAACACAACCACAACACAACACAATCAAAACACAACCACACCACAACCACAACACAACCACAACCACACCACAACAAGACCACAACCACACCACAACACAACCACAACCACAACACAACACAACCACAACACAACACAACCACAACACAACCAAAACACAACCACACCACATCCACAACACAACCACACCACAACCACAACACAACCACAACACAATCACAATACAATCACAACACAACCACAACACAATCACAACACAATCACAACACAACCACAACACAACCACAACACAACCACAACACAACCACACCACAACCACAACACACCACAACACAACCACACCACAACCACAATCATAACACAACCACACCACAACCACAACCACAACACAACCAAAACACAACCACAACACAACCACACCACAACCACAACACAATCACAACACAACCACAACACAACAAAAACACAACCACAACACAACAAAAACACAACCACAACACAACACAACCACAACACAACCAAAACACAACCACACCACAACCACAACACAACCACAACACAACCACAACCACAACACAACCACAACACAATCATAACACAACCACACCACAACCACACCACAACCACACCACAACCACACCACAACACAACCAAAACACAACCACACCACAACCACAACACAACACAATCAAAACACAACCACACCACAACCACAACACAACCACAACACAACCACAACCACACCACAACCACAACACAACACAACCACAACACAACCACAACACAACCACACCACATCCACAACACAACCACACCACATCCACAACACAACCACAACACAACCACAACACAACCACAACACAACCACAACACAACACAACACAACAGAACACAACCACAACACAACCACAACACAACACAACCACACCACAACCAAAACACAACCACACCACAACCACAACACAACACAACCACAACACAACCAAAACACAACCACAACACAACCACAACACAACCACAACACAACCACAACACAACCACAACACAACCACACCACAACAACAACACAACACAATCAAAACACAACCACACCACAACCACACCACAACCCCAACACAACCACAACCACACCACAACCACACCACAACACAACACAACCACACCACAACACAACCACAACACAACCAAAACACAACCACACCACAACCACAACACAACACAACCACAACACAACCACAACAACACAACCACAACACAACCACAACCACAACACAACCACAACCACAACACAATCATAACACAACAGAACACAACCACAACACAACCACAACACAACCACAACACAACCACACCACAACCACAACACAACACAACCACAACACAACACAACCAAAACACAACCACAACACAACCACAACACAACCACAACACAACCAAAACACAACCAAAACACAACCACAACACAACCACAACACAACCACAACACAACACAACCACAACACAACCACAACACAACCACACCACAACCACAACACAACACAACCACAACACAACCACAACACAACCACAAGACAACACAACCACACCACAACCACACCACAACCACACCACAACCACACCACAACCACACCACAACCACACCACAACCAAAACACAACCACAACACAACCACAACACAACCACAACACAATCACAACACAACCACAACACAACCACACCACAACCACAACACAACCACAACCACACCACAACAAGACCACAACCACACCACAACACAACCACAACCACAACACAACACAACCACAACACAACACAACCACAACACAACCAAAACACAACCACACCACATCCACAACACAACCACACCACAACCACACCACAACCACAACACAATCACAACACAATCACAACACAACCACAACACAATCACAACACAATCACAACACAACCACAACACAACCACAACACAACCACAACACAACCACAACACAACCACACCACAACCACAACACACCACAACACAACCACAACACAACCACAATCATAACACAACCACACCACAACCACAACCACAACACAACCAAAACACAACCACAACACAACCACACCACAACCACAACACAATCACAACACAACCACAACACAACAAAAACACAACCACAACACAACAAAAACACAACCACAACACAACACAACCACAACACAACCAAAACACAACCACACCACAACCACAACACAACCACAACACAACCACAACCACAACACAACCACAACACAATCATAACACAACCACACCACAACCACACCACAACCACACCACAACCACACCACAACACAACCAAAACACAACCACAACACAACCACACCACAACCACAATACAACACAATCAAAACACAACCACACCACAACCACAACACGACCACAACACAACCACAACCACACCACAACCACAACACAACACAACCACAACACAACCACAACACAACCACACCACATCCACAACACAACCACACCACATCCACAACACAACCACAACACAACCACAACACAACCACAACACAACCACAACACAACACAACACAACAGAACACAACCACAACACAACCACAACACAACACAACCACACCACAACCAAAACACAACCACACCACAACCACAACACAACACAACCACAACACAACCAAAACACAACCACAACACAACCACAACACAACCACAACACAACCACACCACAACCACAACACAACACAATCAAAACACAACCACACCACAACCACACCACAACCACAACCACACCACAACCACAACACAACACAACACAACCACACCACAACACAACCACAACACAACCAAAACACAACCACACCACAACCACACCACATCCACAACACAACCACAACACAACCACAACACAACCACAACACAATCACAACACAACCACAACACAATCACAACACAACCACAACAGAACCACAACAGAACCACAACACAACCACAACACAACACAATCACAACACAACCACAACACAACCACAACAACACAACCACAACACAACCACAACACAACGCAACACAACCACAACACAACACAATCATAACACAACAGAACACAACCACAACACAACCACAACACAACACAACCACACCTCAACCAAAACACAACCACGCCACAACCACAACACAACACAACCACAACACAACCACAACACAACCAAAACACAACCAAAACACAACCACAACACAACCAAAACACAACCACAACACAACCACAACACAACCACAACACAACCACAACACAACACAACCACAAGACAACACAATCATAACACAACCACACCACAACCACACCACAACCACAACACAACCACAACACAACCACAACACAACCAAAACACAACCACACCACAACAATCAAAACACAACCACAACACAACCAAAACACAACCACAACACAACCACAACACAACCACAACACAACCACAACCACACCACAACCACAACACAACACAACCACAAGACAACACAATCATAACACAACCACACCACAACCACACCACAACCACACCACAACCACACCACAACCACAACACAACCACAACCAAAACACAACCACACCACAACCACACCACAACCACAACACAACAATCAAAACACAACCACACCACAACCACAACACAACCACAACCACACCACAACACAACCACAACACAACACAACCACAACACAACCAAAACACAACCACACCACATCCACAACACAACCACACCACATCCACAACACAACCACAACACAACCACAACACAACCACAACACAACCACAACCACAACATAACCACAACACAACCACAACACAACCACAACACAACCACAACCCAACACAACCACAACCCAACACAACCACAACCCAACACAATAACAACACAACACAACCACAACCACAACACAACATAACACAACCACAACACAACCACAACCACATCCACAATCTGATCACAGCCAAACTGACCATGACTTCTGACCTGATCTATTATAATGCTAGCGGTGCTCGTCATGTGGGTACATGGCCGGATGGCTACACAACACAACCACAACACAACCGTAACACAATCATAACACAACAGAACCAAATCAATGCATCATGTGGGCTGGTAACTGAACCACATTTACATCGCAACACAACCATAACACAATCATCATTTTGCTGAACCCCAGGAAGAGTGGCCTTGGCAGCAGCTAATGGGGATCCATAATAAACCCCAGGAAGAGTAGCTGTTGCCTTGGCAACAGGAACTAATGGGGTTCCATAATAACTCCCTGGAAGATTAGTTGCTGCCTTGGCAACAGGAACTAATGGGGTTCCATAATAAACCCCTGGAAGAGTAGTTGCTGCCTTGGCAACAGGAACTAATGGGGTTCCATAATAAACCCCTGGAAGAGTAGTTGCTGCCTTGGCAGGAAGTAATGGGGTTCCATAATAAACCCCAGGAAGAGTAGCTGCTGCCTTGGCAGGAACTAACGGGGATCCATAATAAACCCCAGGAAGAGTAGCTGCTGCCTTGGCAGGAACTAATGAGGATCCATAATAAACCCCAGGAAGAGTAGCTGCTGCCTTGGCAGGAAGTAATGGGGATCCATAATAAACCCCTGGAAGAATAGCTGCTGCCTTGGCAACAGGAACTAATGGGGATCCCTAATAAATACAAATACAAAACAGAACCATAACACACTCATTTACTTTGTTGTTGATTTCTTTTAATCCTAAACCTAGACGAATATACCAGAGGTGTTTACTAAAAGCACCAGAGATGTTTACTAAAAGCACCAGAGATGTTTACTAATAAGCACCAGAGATGTTTACTAAAATGCACCAGAGGTGTTTACTAAAAACACCAGATGTGTTTACTAAAATGCACCAGAGATATTTACTAAAAAGCACCAGAGATGTTTACTAAAAGCACCAGAGATGTTTACTAAAATGCACCAGAGATGTTTACTAAAAAGCACCAGAGATATTTACTAAAAAGCACCAGAGATGTTTACTAATAAGCACCAGAGGTGTTTACTAAAATGCACCAGAGGTGTTTACTAAAATGCACCAGAGGTGTTTACTAAAAGCACCAGAGATGTTTACTAAAAAGCACCAGAGATGTTTACTAAAACCACCAGAGATGTTTACTAATAAGCACCAGAGGTGTTTACTAAAATGCACCAGAGGTGTTTACTAAAATGCACCAGAGGTGTTTACTAAAAAGCACCAGAGGTGTTTACTAAAAGCACCAGAGATGTTTACTAAAATGCACCAGAGGTGTTTACTAAAATGCACCAGAGGTGTTTACTAAAATGCACCAGAGGTGTTTACTAAAAAGCACCAGAGGTGTTTACTAAAAGCACCAGAGATGTTTACTAAAATGCACCAGAGGTGTTTACTAAAAGCACCAGATATGTTTACTAAAATGCACCAGAGATGTTTACTAAAACCACCAGATGTATACTGAAAAACACCAGATGTATACTGAAAAACACCAGATGTATACTAAAAAACACCAGAGGTATACTGAAAAACACCAGATGTATACTGAAAAACACCAGATGTATACTGAAAAACACCAGATGTATACTGAAAAACACCAGATGTATACTAAAAAACACCAGATGTATACCACAAGATCAGTGAGTTAGCCAGCTGACTTTGATAAGCAACCAGAAATAACTATTGAAAAAATTTACTTAGATATGTGTTTTCATTTGATGAATCAATTAGATCCTGCCCATTTCCAGCTCATCTTTCCAAAATAGTTAGTTGGCTAAATGTCTAAATATTTAGCATAGTTAGCTGGCTAAATGTCTAAATATTTAGCATAGTTCGCTGGCTAAATGTCTAAATATTTAGCATAGTTCGCTGGCTAAATGTCTAAATATTTAGCATAGTTCGCTGGCTAAATGTCTAAATATTTAGCATAGTTCGCTGGCTAAATGTCTAAATATTTAGCATAGTTAGTTGGCTAAATGTCTAAATATTTAGCATAGTTAGTTGGCTAAATGTCTAAATATTTAGCATAGTTAGCTGGCTAAATGTCTAAATATTTAGCATAGTTAGCTGGCTAAATGTCTAAATATTTAGCATAGTTAGCTGGCTAAATGTCTAAATATTTAGCATAGTTAGCTGGCTAAATGTCTAAATATTTAGCATAGTTAGCTGGCTAAATGTCTAAATATTTAGCATAGTTAGCTGGCATAGTTAGCTGGCTAAATGTCTAAATATTTAGCATAGTTAGCTGGCTAAATGTCTAAATATTTAGCATAGTTAGTTGGCTAAATGTCTAAATATTTAGCATAGTTAGCTGGCTAAATGTCTAAATATTTAGCATAGTTAGCTGGCTAAATGTCTAAATATTTAGCATAGTTAGCTGGCTAAATGTCTAAATATTTAGCATAGTTAGCTGGCTAAATGTCTAAATATTTAGCATAGTTAGCTGGCTAAATGTCTAAATATTTAGCATAGTTAGCTGGCTAAATGTCTAAATATTTAGCATAGTTAGCTGGCTAAATGTCTAAATATTTAGCATAGTTAGCTGGCTAAATGTCTAAATATTTAGCATAGTTAGCTGGCATAGTTAGCTGGCTAAATGTCTAAATATTTAGCATAGTTAGCTGGCTAAATGTCTAAATATTTAGCATAGTTAGCTGGCTAAATGTCTAAATATTTAGCATAGTTAGTTGGCTAAATGTCTAAATATTTAGCATAGTTAGCTGGCTAAATGTCTAAATATTTAGCATAGTTAGCTGGCTAAATGTCTAAATATTTAGCATAGTTAGCTGGCTAAATGTCTAAATATTTAGCATAGTTAGTTGGCTAAATGTCTAAATATTTAGCATAGTTAGCTGGCTAAATGTCTAAATATTTAGCATAGTTAGCTGGCTAAATGTCTAAATATTTAGCATAGTTAGCTGGCTAAATGTCTAAATATTTAGCATAGTTAGCTGGCTAAATGTCTAAATATTTAGCATAGTTAGTTGGCTAAATGTCTAAATATTTAGCATAGTTAGCTGGCTAAATGTCTAAATATTTAGCATAGTTAGCTGGCTAAATATCTAAATATTTAGCATAGTTAGCTGGCTAAATGTCTAAATATTTAGCATAGTTAGCTGGCTAAATGTCTAAATATTTAGCATAGTTAGCTGGCTAAATGTCTAAATATTTAGCATAGTTAGCTGGCTAAATGTCTAAATATTTAGCATAGTTAGCTGGCTAAATGTCTAAATATTTAGCATAGTTAGCTGGCTAAATATCTAAATATTTAGCATAGTTAGCTGGCTAAATGTCTAAATATTTAGCATAGTTAGCTGGCTAAATGTCTAAATATTTAGCATAGTTAGCTGGCTAAATGTCTAAATATTTAATATAGTTAGCTGGCTAAATGTCTAAATATTTAGCATAGTTAGCTGGCTAAATGTCTAAATATTTAGCATAGTTAGCTGGCCAAATGTCTAAATATTTAGCATAGTTAGCTGGCCAAATGTCTAAATATTTAGCATAGTTAGCTGGCCAAATGTCTAAATATTTAGCATAGTTAGCTGGCTAAATGTCTAAATATTTAGCATAGTTAGCTGGCTAAATGTCTAAATATTTAGCATAGTTAGTTGGCTAAATGTCTAAATATTTAGCATAGTTAGTTGGCTAAATGTCTAAATATTTAGCATAGTTAGTTGGCTAAATGTCTAAATATTTAGCATAGTTAGTTGGCTAAATGTCTAAATATTTAGCATAGTTAGCTGGCTAAATGTCTAAATATTTAGCATAGTTAGCTGGCTAAATGTCTAAATATTTAGCATAGTTAGCTGGCTAAATGTCTAAATATTTAGCATAGTTAGTTGGCTAAATGTCTAAATATTTAGCATAGTTAGCTGGCTAAATGTCTAAATATTTAGCATAGTTAGTTGGCTAAATGTCTAAATATTTAGCATAGTTAGCTGGCTAAATGTCTAAATATTTAGCATAGTTAGCTGGCTAAATGTCTAAATATTTAGCATAGTTAGTTGGCTAAATGTCTAAATATTTAGCATAGTTAGTTGGCTAAATGTCTAAATATTTAGCATAGTTAGTTGGCTAAATGTCTAAATATTTAGCATAGTTAGTTGGCTAAATGTCTAAATATTTAGCATAGTTAGCTGGCTAAATGTCTAAATATTTAGCATAGTTAGCTGGCTAAATGTCTAAATATTTAGCATAGTTAGCTGGCTAACTCCTTGACCCTGCTTTGTAGTGTACCCCTCAGTTTCGTCGACACACTCTGCTATAAATGCATACAGCCTACTCTCCAGCTGAATCTCTGGTACTCACACGGAGAGTACTGTGCCTCTAGTACACTGAAGAGGATACTAGTCTTTCTCTCTCTCTGTATTTATCTCAATTAAATTCAAAGAGCTTTATTGGCATGGGAAACATATGTTTAAAGACAAGTGAAAAAGATAAAACAAAAGTGAAATAAACAATTTTTTGTTTTTTAGTATACATCTGGTGTTTTCAGTAAACATCTCAGTAAACGTTACACTCACAAAAGTTTAACAAGGAATAAAGACATTACAAATGTCATATTATGTATATATACAGTGTTGTAATGATGTACAAATGGTTAAAGTACACAAGGGAAAATAAATAAGCATAAATATGGGTTGTATTTACAATGGTGTTTGTTCTTCACTGGTTGCCCTTTTCTTGTGGCAACAGGTCACAAATCTTACTGCTGTGATGTCACACTGTGGTATTTCCCCCAGTAGATATGGGAGTTTATCAAAATTGGATTTGTTTTCCAATTCTTTGTGGGTCTGTGTAATCTGAGGGAAATATGTCTCTCCAATATGGTCATACATTGGGCAGGAGGTTAGGAAGTGCAGCTCAGTTTCCACCTCATTTTGTGGGCAGTGTGCACATAGCCTGTCTTCTCTTGAGAGCCAAGTCTGTCTTCAGCGGCCTTTCTCAATAGCAAGGCTATGTTCACTGAGTCTGTACATAGTCAAAGCTTTCCTTAGTTTTGGGTCAGTCACAGTGGTCAGGTATTCTGCCACCATGTACTCTCTGTTTAGGGACCAAATAGCATTCTAGTTTGCTCTGTTTTTTTGTTAATTCTTTCCCATGTGTCAAGGAATTATATTTTTGTTTTCTCATGATTTGGTTGGGTCTAATTGTGTTGCTGTCCTGTCCAACTTGCTTAGGGGTCTCTTCTCCAAGTTCATTTCTCTGTAGGTGATATCTTTGTTTTGGAAGGTTTGGGAATTACTTGATTTCAGGTGGTTGTAGAATTTAACGTCTCTTTTCTCAATTTTGATAATTAGCGGGTATCGGCCTAACTCTAAAGACTGTTGACATCCAGTGGAAGCGGTAGGAACTGCGGGAAGGTCCCTTAGAAATCTAGATTCCCAATGAAAACCCATTGAAAAGAGAGTGACCTCAAAAAACAAAATCTGAATGGTTTGTCCTCGGGGTTTTGCCTGCTAAATAAGTTCTGTTATAGTCACGGACATCATTCAAACAGTTTTAGAAACTTCAGAGTGGTTTCCATCCAATACTAATAATAATATGCATATATTAGCATCTGGGACTGAGTAGGAGGCAGTTTACTCTGGGCAGGCTTTTCATCCAAATGTGAAAAGGATGCCCCCTATCCTAGAGAAGTTAAAGAGTATATCCAATTTGAGGTCTGTATAGTTTATCTTTTCATTTAGGATACCATCTCTCTCTCTCCCTCTATCCATCCCTCCCCTCTCTCACTCCCTTTATCCATCCCTTTATCCACCCCCCTCCTCTCTCACTCTCTCTCACCCTCTATCCATCCCCCTCCTTACTCTCTCTCTCCCTCCCTCTATCCATCCCTCCATCCCCCTCCTCTCTCTCCCTCTCCCTCCTCACTCTCTCTCTCCCTCTATCCATCTCCCTCCTCTCTCTCTCCCTCTCTCCCTCTATCCCTCTATCCATCCCCTCCTCATTCTCTCTCTCCCTCTATCCATCCCTCCATCCCCCTCTCTCTCCCTCTATCCATCCCCCTCCTCACTCTCTCCCCCTCTATCCATCCCTCTCCTCACTCTCTCCCCCTCTATCCATCCCTCTCCTCACTCTCTCTCCATCCCGCCATCCCCCTCCTCTCTCTCTATCCATCCCTCCATCCCCCTCATCTCTCCCTCTCTCCCTCTCTCAGGTGTGATCCTCCTGTTCTGTCGTCAGTATGACATCATCAAAGACAACGAACCCAACAACAAGGACAAAGCCAAGACTTCGTCCGAATGCAGTACACCCGAACACCCACAGGGAGGCCTACTGCGTAGCAACCTCTGAAACCAGCCCCCACAGTCCACTCAGCTATATGGCAATAACCTCTAATCCTATTCCTTAGGACAGGTGAGACGACACAGCCAACCAGAACCCCTCATACCTAGCGCTCGATCCTGATTCTCCACACTGAAGTGTTTACTTGCACACGCCCTTGCTATGAAATTTAACAAATGATAGAGATTCCCTCCAGCTAAATCTTACACAAATCCATGACGGACAGTATTGCAAGTGCACACTTTTGAGAAACGTGTGGCAAGTGAAACGTATTGCAAGTGCACACTTTTGAGAAACGTGTGGCAAGTGAAACGTATTGCAAGTGCACACTTTTGAGAAACGTGTGGCAAGTGAAACGTATTGCAAGTGCACACTTTTGAGAAAGGTGTGGAGAATCGGGACACGGCCCTGGAATCCTCTAAAAGCTTCACCACCAAATAGTCTGAATGCTTTTTATAACAACTGACCTGTCTGTTTCTAACTGTTTCTCACAAACAGATCCTGAGACCAACAGAAGCCATTCTCAGACTCCCCTGAAACCATTCAGAAACCTCCTTGCAACAACAGAAACAGACCAGGACTAATACTAAGACCAGAATGTGACCCAGGACGCATTGTATAAAGCCACGACCAGAGTCAGACAAAAAAAACAGTTGTCTTTGAAGCAAACAGAACTTGTTCATTGCCACACTCTTTTGAATTCGGGGAGCCCCTGGATCCTGGAAACTGTGTGGCCAATTGATTGAAAATGGCCGACAATGGATCCAAAAAGGACACCGGTCAATATCTTGAACCTGGATCACCAACAGTATGTACCATCCATTTGGAAACATTTGTAAACTTTGGCACATATTGAACACGACCCCTGGTTTCAGAGTAGCCTGACTGACATCAATGAGGACGGGATGTGTTTGTTTGGTTCCAAGCCGCATGTCGTTCGCAACATGACGATCACCACTACGATGATGATGAGCTCTCCAGCTCCGAGCTAAGACTCCTGACACCATCTCCTCCACCAATCAGCACCTCAAAGACTACAGCACAGACCCCGCCTTCCCGAACATTCTATTCCCAGCATAATGATCTACGTCACAATGCCTGCTTTGCTATTGTTGGCAATGAGACCTGCCCACGTTGCTGGTAGTTCAAATGTAAACAACAACAAAAACCATGACTCATGGAACTCTGAACTCTGTCCCATTGTTTACTAAAGGGAAATATAAGCATGTCTGTATATTTTGCCAAATATCTCGCAATATGTCTATTTCGTTTTTCAAAAATACGACACCATTTTAAACATTACAATCTCCTCTTTCTAATTATGTAAGGCTGGGTAGCGTACTCCTTAGTCAAACGCTAGCCCCAAAAATACCTTTTGTCCTTGGAACGCTGAGCTCCCAATTGTTTTCCTATGGAGAGACATGCCGGTATATTTCGCCAGATATCTCGCAATGTTTATATTTACATTTTTTTTTCAAGTCGGACACCATTTTAATCAGGATAATCTCCTCTTTCTAATTACACAAGGTTGGGCAGCGTACACTAGTGTCATCGATCGCTAGACCAGAAATAGTCAAAAGTTGCAATTTCTTCCCTACTTCCTCGTTATGCAGACATGAGCAGACTTGGCACCATCGAGGTGCAGATGTTTACTTTCTACACTAGTTACTTTTCAGTTTGGTCATAAGAAAAGAGTGTCGTGGTAAAATAGTAAGAGATGCATATCTTGGTGCCATTTAGGAGAAACGGAATTCTAAGCGTCACTCCAGTCCAGTCCACTCCAGGCTCTGCGAACGTTCCATTCCAATCATTAATTTGCTATTGGCTCGCGTTCGTGTTCCAGCTCAGACAACGTTCTTTTGCCATTTTTATCACCCTTGGGTGAATTTTGACTCGTTCTATTGTCCAGCCTGCCCCTAGACGTTGATCGTGGCTCACATTAGGAATTCCCTCACTAGTGTTAAGGGTTAGGATCGAGGGGAGAGGAAGCTGATCCTAGATCTGAAGTTAGTTGAAATGTAACCCCCCCCCCCCAGGAGGACAGGAATACACCTAAGTATGAAGGCCCTGTCCAGAAACAGGTTCTACCATCTACCCCCTGGACACGTGGAGATCTGAGCCTGTATTCAGAAAGCGGCTCACAATAGGAGTGCTGAACGAAGATCAGTTGTACCTTTCAGATCTTAATATAAAAGGATACATGGGACACGGGGGGGGGGGGAACTGATCCGAGATCAGCAATCCTACTCTGAGACTCCATATGAAGAGAGAGGATTGGACAGTTGTGAAACAATATGAAAAGTTCCACCTAGCCTATCAGACGGCACGGTGAAGTTATGATCATATTGCTTAAACCTATCAAATCATTTCAGATCTCAACATGTGTCTAGGTGGAAGGGGCTAGTCTCTCTCTCTCTCTCCCTCTCTCCCTCTGAAACATATGTTAACGTTGCCAAAGCAAGTGAAATAGAAAATAAACAAAAAATGAAATAAACAATACAAATGAACATTAAACATTACACTGACAGAAGTTCCAAAAGAATAAAGACATTACAAATGTCATATTATGTCAATATACAGCGTTGTAATGACATGCAAATATTTAAAGTACAAAACTAATTTATAATGTATTTACAATGGTGTTTGTTCTTCACTGGTTGCCCTTTTCTTGTGGCAACAGGTCACACATCTTGCTGCTGTGATGGCACACTGTGGTATTTCACCCAGTAGATATGGGAGTTTATAAATTATTATTATTATTATAGTTTGTTTAGCTTTTTTGTAAATTCTTTCCAATGTGTCAAGTAATTATCTTTTTGTTTTCTCATGATTTGGTTGGGTCTAATTGTGTTGCTGTCCTGGGGCTCTGTGGGGTGTGTTTGTGTTTGTGAACAGAGCCCCAGGACCAGCTTGCTTAGGGGACTCTTCTCCAGGTTCATCTCTCTGTAGGTGATAGCTTTGTTTTGGAAGGTTTGGGAATCACTTCCTTTTAGGTGGTTGTAGAATTTAACAGCTCTTTTATGGATTTTGATCATTAGTGGGTGTCGGCCTAATTCTGCTCTGCATGCATTATTTGGTGTTTTACGTTGTACACGGAGGATATTTTTGCAGAATTCTGCATGCAGTCTCAATTTGGGGTTTGTCCCATGTTGTGAATTCTTGGTTGGTGAGGGGACCCCAGACCTCACAACCATGAAGGCCAATGGGTTCTATAACTAATTCAAGTATTTTTTGCCAGATCCTAAGTGGTATGTTTAATTTTATGTTCCTTTTGATGGCATAGAATGCCCTTCTTGCCTTGTCTCTCAGATGGTTCACAGCTTTGTGGAAGTTACCTGTGGTGCTGATGTTTAGGCCGAGGTATGTATAGTATTTTTGTGTGCTCTAGGGAAACGGTGTCTAGATGGAATTTTTATTTGTGGTCCTGAACCTTTTTTGGAACACCATTATTTTACTGTCAGGGCCCCAATCTGACAGAATCTGTGCAGAAGATCTAGGTGCTGCTGTAGGCCCTCCTTGTTTGGGGACAGAAGCACCAGCAAACAGTAGACATTTGACTTCAGATCATAGTCTCTCTCTCCCTCTCTATCTCAATTAAATTTCAATTTAAGGGCTTTATTGGCATGGGAAACAAATATTAACATTCTCTCTCCCCCACAACTCTCTCACTCTCTCTCCCTCTGTCTCTCTATGACTATGCTTAGCAGTAGTTCAAGGTGAAAATCACATACAGTATCAGAGAGAGAGAGAGAGAGAGAGAGAGAGAGAGAGAGAGAGAGAGAGACAGAGGGAGAAAGAGAGAGAGAGAGAGAGAGGGAGAGAGAGGGAGAGAGAGAGAGAGAGAGAGAGAGAGAGAGAGACAGAGGGAGAGAGAGAGAGAGAGACAGAGGGAGAAAGAGAGAGAGAGAGAGAGAGAGACAGAGGGAGAGAGAGACAGAGGGAGAGATAGAGAGAGAGAGGGAGAGATAGAGAGAGAGAGAGAGAGAGACAGAGACAGAGACAGAGACAGAGGAGACAGAGAGAGAGAGAGAGAGAGAGACCCTTCCCCCTAGATACTTGTTAAGATCTGTTCACAGAGTTCATGATGAGTTAATGTTTTATGTAAAACCATCAAGTCTTGAAGCATTTTGATGTCTATAACACACAACCTTCATGAAGTTATACTATTTCTATGACAATAATATACATGAAATAACTGTCAAATTACGTATTCAAATACAAGAAAATAATACATATCTGATATTTTCAATCACAGTGGTTTGATGTTGATGTTTTATGCAGTGGTTTTATACAGTGGTTTTATACAGTGGGTTTGTTGATGAGCAAGGACATATTGAGTGTGTGTGTGCGTGCGTGCGTGCGTGCGTGCGTATACAAACATTGCATGTTCGTTTGTTTGACACCCCATATTTGTACTGTTGGGGGACACTGAGACACACTGGGGGACACTGAGACACACTGGGGGACACTGGGATACACTGAGACACACTGGGGGACACTGAGACACACTGGGGCATACTGGGGGACACTGGGGCACACTGAGACACTGGGGGACACAGACACACTGGGGGACACTGATACACATTGGGACACACTAAGACACACTGGGGCACACTGGGGGACACTTGGGGACACTGGGGGACACTGGGGGACACTGGGGGACACTGGGGCACACTGAAACACACTAAGACACACTGGGGGACACAGACTGGCACACACCCACCCATAGTGGTATCATACTGCATGACATCAAGCCCCTGAGATGACACAGTTCACTTCAAATTAACATGGGACACAAGTGATAATGGAAAATCTTGATGACACTGATGAAAATGAAGACTTTCACAAAATATGAAAATAATGACAAAAGGTTTATATATTGGCTTCAAATTAAGCTACATCAAACCTTGGAATGTTTCCAGCTTTCTATGAAATATGTCATATAATTAATTCCAATATAAGTGAAATAATTTTCCTTCCAACAAATACTATGTCTAAAAGCCGCTGTTCTGTGTTTGAATGGTGTGGGCGTATACCGGTCAATAAAAATATGAATGACTTGTAAACAGCTGATTGGCCAGCTCAGCCAATGAGCCAATAAGATGTCTCGGACAAAAACATGACGTCATCCTCCATGAGGAAATAGCAAGCATTTTTTTTACGGTCTGTTTGAGATCAAGTTTGAGTTGGGGTTTTTAAGTGTTTTTTTCTCAAAATGTGTCCTTTGGCCACAAATACAGATGTAAGATCTTAATTTGAACCAATTTACTACAGCAGAAAAATGTGGATTGTAAATGTAGGGACATTTTTGTAGGGGAAAATCATATCTGAAATTTTAAAGTGGAAGTTATAAACTTCAGAAGCCTTTTTAAACCTCAAATACACTACACGTTTTCCATTTCCTGCATTGTAGACAAGTTCTACTGCAATACGGTGATCAAATGAAGATCCTACATCTGTATATGACGAGTCAACAACATTATTTTGGTATGAGATAACAGGTTGTGTTTTTTTTAAATGTGACATTTTCACTGGACAGTTACGTTAAATGTCAAGGAAGGAAAGCTCAATATTGTCTGCCTGTCTGTCACTCAAGTGGAGATCAGACCTTGGCATCAGTGAGACTCGAAGCCTGTGTTGCTTTCATTCCTCTGTCTGCTCTGTCTGAGTCTAACTGCCCCTTCCAACCCCCCTCTTTCTCCTCTCTCGCTCTAAAATCTCCCTCTATCATTTCACCATGCAGCCACAGCCCTGTGTTGTCAGAATGTCTAGAGGAAGGAGCCGTGTCAAATCAATGGCGTTTCCTTCCATCGTCGCACTCATTCAATACATTCTACGTAAAGTGCATTTTGCCATGTATTAGATAGGAAAATGGAGTTATGGATTTGATTTAGTCTTTTAAAATGTATTCAACTCTAGGGACTTCCACATACATAGTGCAATCAAATCAAGTATATTTTATATAGCCCTTCGTACATCAGCTAATATCTCGAGGTGCTGTACAGAAACCCAGCCTAAAACCCCAAACAACAAGCAATGCAGGTGTAGAAGCACGGCGGCTAGGAAAAACTCCCTAGAAAGGCCAAAACCTAGGAAGAAACCTAGAGAGGAACCAGGCTATGAGGGGTGGCCAGTCCTCTTCTGGCTGTGCCGGGTGGAGATTATAACAGAACATGGCCAAGATGTTCAAATGTATTCCAACCATTATTAATGAAGTAGTCATCATGTATTGAACAGCAGTTTAGATCAGGTTTTTTCTCCTGAAGAATATCAATCAATTCAAATGCTGCAAATTTGGTCCTGGAGGGCTGCAGTGTGTGCAGGTTTTTGTTCCACCCCAGTGCTAAAACATCCACCTATCCAGACCAGAATCTATTTAATCGTGTGTGTTAGTGCTGGGCTTGAACAAAATCATGCACACACCAACTCTCCCGGACCAAAGATTCTTACCGCTGCTACTCTAATCAACTCAAAGTCAACACCATTCAGACTTCAGCTTGATGTTGTGTTTCTCTGGACAGGACAGGGTCATAGCTCCTAAAGCTCTTCAGTACCAGAAGCAAGGTACACTAGCTGTAGGGTGGATATTAAAGCTCTGATAGGAGGAGGATGAAGGGACAGAGAGGTGTAGTTTGGTCCACTGCTCCTGTTCAGCCACATCCAGATGACTACTGAGCCACACACGTTCTGTTCTGTATTCAGACAGTGTGAAGAGGACTCTGGAGAGCTGAGGGTATTCAGACAGTGTGAAGAGGACTCTGCAGAGGTGAGAGTATTCAGACAGTGTGATGAGGACTCTGGAGAGTTGAGAGTATTCAGAAAGCGTGAAGAGGACTCTGGAGAGGTGAGAGTATTCAGACAGTGTGAAGAGGACTCTGGAGAGGTGAGGGTATTCAAACAGTGTGAAGAGGACTCTGAAGAGCTGAGGGTATTCAGACAGTGTGAAGAGGACTCTGCAGAGGTGAGAGTATTCAGACAGTGTGATGAGGACTCTGGAGAGGTGAGGGTATTCAGACAGTGTGAAGAGGACGCTGGAGAGGTGAGGTATTCAGACAGTGTGAAGAGGACTCTGGAGAGGTGAGGGTATTCAGACAGTGTGAAGAGGACTCCGGAGAGGTGAGGGTATTCAGACAGTGTGAAGAGGACTCTGGAGAGGTGAGGGTATTCAGACAGTGTGAAGGGACTCTGGAGAGGTGAGGTTATTCAGACAGTGTGAAGAGGACTCTGGAGAGGTGAGGGTATTCAGACAGTGTGAAGAGGACTCTGGAGAGGTGAGGGTATTCAGACAGTGTGAAGATGACTCTGGAGAGGTGAGGGTATTCAGACAGTGTGAAGATGACTCTGGAGAGGTGAGGGTATTCAGACAGTGTGAAGAGGACTCCGGAGAGGTGAGAGTATTCAGACAGTGTGAAGAGGACTCCGGAGAGGTGAGGGTATTCAGACAGTGTGAAGAGGACTCTGGAGAGCTGAGGGTATTCAGACAGTGTGAAGAGGACTCTGCAGAGGTGAGAGTATTCAGACAGTGTGATGAGGACTCTGGAGAGGTGAGGGTATTCAGACAGTGTGAAGAGGACTCTGGAGAGGTGAGGAATTCAGACAGTGTGAAGAGGACTCTGGAGAGGTGAGGGTATTCAGACAGTGTGAAGAGGACTCCGGAGAGGTGAGGGTATTCAGACAGTGTGAAGAGGACTCTGGAGAGGTGAGGGTATTCAGACAGTGTGAAGGGACTCTGGAGAGGTGAGGTTATTCAGACAGTGTGAAGAGGACTCTGGAGAGGTGAGGGTATTCAGACAGTGTGAAGAGGACTCTGGAGAGGTGAGGGTATTCAGACAGTGTGAAGATGACTCTGGAGAGGTGAGGGTATTCAGACAGTGTGAAGATGACTCTGGAGAGGTGAGGGTATTCAGACAGTGTGAAGAGGACTCCGGAGAGGTGAGAGTATTCAGACAGTGTGAAGAGGACTCTGGAGAGGTGAGGGTATTCAGACAGTGTGAAGCGGACTCTGGAGAGGTGAGGGTATTCAGACAGTGTGAAGAGGAGTCTGGAGAGGTGAGGGTATTCAGACAGTGTGAAGAGGACTCTGGAGAGGTGAGGGTATTCAGACAGTGTGAAGAGGACTCTGGAGAGGTGAGGGTATTCAGACAGTGTGAAGAGGACTCTGGAGAGCTGAGGGTATTCAGACATTGTGAAGAGGACTCTGGAGAGGTGAGAGTATTCAGACAGTGTGATGAGGACTCTGGAGAGTTGAGAGTATTCAGAAAGCGTGAAGAGGACTCTGGAGAGGTGAGAGTATTCAGACAGTGTGAAGAGGACTCTGGAGAGGTGAGGGTATTCAAACAGTGTGAAGAGGACTCTGGAGAGCTGAGGGTATTCAGACAGTGTGAAGAGGACTCTGCAGAGGTGAGAGTATTCAGACAGTGTGATGAGGACTCTGGAGAGTTGAGAGTATTCAGAAAGCTTGAAGAGGACTCTGGAGAGGTGAGGGTGTTCAGACAGTGTGAAGAGGACTCTGGAGAGGTGAGGGTATTCAAACAGTGTGAAGAGGACTCTGGAGAGTTGAGGGTATTCAGACAGTGTGATGAGGACTCTGGAGAGGTGAGGGTATTCAGACAGTGTGAAGAGGACTCTGGAGAGGTGAGGGTATTCAGACAGTGTGAAGGGACTCTGGAGAGGTGAGGGTATTCAGACAGTGTGAAGAGGACTCCGGAGAGGTGAGGGTATTCAGACAGTGTGAAGAGGACTCCGGAGAGGTGAGGGTATTCAAACAGTGTGAAGAGGACTCTGGAGAGGTGAGGGTATTCAGACAGTGTGAAGAGGACTCTGGAGAGTTTAGAGAATTCAGACAGTGTGAAGAGGACTCTGGAGAGGTGAGGGTATTCAGACAGTGTGAAGAGGACTCTGGAGAGGTGAGAGTATTTAGACAGTGTGAAGAGGACTCTGGAGAGGTGAGAGTATTCAGACAGTGTGAAGAGGACTCTGGAGAGGTGAGGGTATTCAAACAGTGTGAAGAGGACTCTGGAGAGCTGAGGGTATTCAGACAGTGTGAAGAGGACTCTGCAGAGGCTGAGAGTATTCAGACAGTGTGAAGATGACTCTGGAGAGGTGAGGGTATTCAGACAGTGTGATGAGGATTCTGGAAAGGCTGAGAGTGTTCAGACAGTGTGAAGAGAACTCTGGAGAGGTGAGAGTATTCAGACAGTGTGAAGAGGACTCTGCAGAGGTGAGAGTATTCAGACAGTGTGATGAGGACTCTGGAGAGTTGAGAGTATTCAGAAAGCGTGAAGAGGACTCTGGAGAGGTGAGAGTATTCAGACAGTGTGAAGAGGACTCTGGAGAGGTGAGGGTATTCAAACAGTGTGAAGAGGACTCTGAAGAGCTGAGGGTATTCAGACAGTGTGAAGAGGACTCTGCAGAGGTGAGAGTATTCAGACAGTGTGATGAGGACTCTGGAGAGGTGAGGGTATTCAGACAGTGTGAAGAGGACTCTGGAGAGGTGAGGTATTCAGACAGTGTGAAGAGGACTCTGGAGAGGTGAGGGTATTCAGACAGTGTGAAGAGGACTCCGGAGAGGTGAGGGTATTCAGACAGTGTGAAGAGGACTCTGGAGAGGTGAGGGTATTCAGACAGTGTGAAGGGACTCTGGAGAGGTGAGGGTATTCAGACAGTGTGAAGAGGACTCCGGAGAGGTGAGGTTATTCAGACAGTGTGAAGATGACTCTGGAGAGGTGAGGGTATTCAGACAGTGTGAAGATGACTCTGGAGAGGTGAGGGTATTCAGACAGTGTGAAGAGGACTCCGGAGAGGTGAGAGTATTCAGACAGTGTGAAGAGGACTCTGGAGAGGTGAGGGTATTCAGACAGTGTGAAGAGGACTCTGGAGAGGTGAGGGTATTCAGACAGTGTGAAGGGGACTCTGGAGAGGTGAGGGTATTCAGACAGTGTGAAGAGGACTCTGGAGAGGTGAGGGTATTCAGACAGTGTGAAGAGGACTCTGGAGAGGTGAGGGTATTCAGACAGTGTGAAGAGGACTCTGGAGAGTTGAGGGTATTCAGACAGTGTGAAGAGGACTCTGGAGAGTTGAGAGTATTCAGACAGTGTGAAGAGGACTCTGGAGAGGTGAGGGTATTCAAAAAGTGTGAAGAGGACTTTGCAGAGTTGAGGATATTCAGAGAGTTTGAAGAGGACTCTGGAGAGGCTGAGAGTATTCAGACAGTGTGAAGAGGACTCTGGAGAGTTGAGGGTATTCAGACAGTGTGAAGAGGACTCTGGAGAGGTGAGGGTATTCAGACAGTGTGAAGAGGACTCTGGAGAGGTGAGAGTATTCAGACAGTGTGAAGAGGACTCTGGAGAGGCTGAGAGTATTCAGACAGTGTGAAGAGGACTCTGGAGAGTTGAGGGTATTCAGACAGTGTGAAGAGGACTCTGCAGAGGCTGAGAGTATTCAGACAGTGTGAAGAGGACTCTGGAGAGGTGAGGGTATTCAGACAGTGTGATGAGGACTCTGGAGAGTTGAGAGTATTCAGACAGTGTGAAGAGGACTCTGGAGAGTTGAGAGTATTCAGACAGTGTGAAGGGACTCTGGAGAGGTGAGGGTATTCAGACAGTGTGAAGAGGACTCTGGAGAGGCTGGGAGACACAAGGGTGAGCACGCAAACAGATAAACACACGTTTTCACACACACTCTGGTAGACTTGCGCCCTCTCTCTTACACACACACCTTCTCTCTTACACACACACTCTGTCCCTGACTGATCCCGGGGGCGGATTTTTGACAAGTGGTTTTGACAAGATTACTTAAATTATTTACCAGTGACTTGCCTCAAAAGGACATTTTTATCCTCTAACTTTAAGATTTGAAATGATGTGTTTTCTTGCTCTCGGGCACACACACTCTGCCAGGAGACTGTAGCAATCCTTTATAGATGAATAGTGACCAGCCACACCTTGACCTTAACACACTCGCTGGGTGGCATATTGATCACAGGAGATCGGTGGCACCTTCATTGGGGGGGGGGACGGGGGGGGCACGTGCTAACGGCTGGAGTGGAATCAGCGGAATGGTGCCAACATCAAACACATAAGGTGCTTGATGCCATTCTGTTCCAGCCGTTACGAGCCGTCCTCCCCTCAGCAGCCTCCACTGACGTGGATATTATTGTTGTCTGTATGGTGTGCAACACACTGGTATTACTGGTATTTCTCAGCTGCACAGTCTCGTAGGTAAAAGGTGTAAGGATTTGGTATAGTATAAAGGTCAGACGGCTTCCTCTATTTTGCTTCATTATGTTTTAGTCATTTGGCAGATGCTCTTATCCAGAGTGACTTACAGGAGCAATAAGGTTTGAGTGTCTCGCTCAAGGGCACAGACAAGATTTTTCACCTCATTGGAGGAAAAGGGATTCAAACCAGCGACCTTTCGGGTTACCGGACCAACGCTCTTAACCGCTAGGCTACCTGCTGTAGGATTTTCATTTTAAAATTACCTACACTGAACAAAAATATAAAATACAATATGTAAAGTGTTTCATGAGCTGAAATATAAAAATCCCAGAAATGTATTTTTTTTTTATTTGTACAAATTTGTTTACATCCATGTTAGTGAGCATTTCTCCTTTGCCAAGATAATCCATCCACCTGACAGGTGTGGCATATCAAGAAGCTGATTGAACAGCCTGATTACACAGCTGCACCTTGCTGGGGACAATACAAGACCACTCTAAAATGTGCAGTTTTGTCACACATCTCAATGCCACAGATGTCTCTAGTTTTAAGGGTGCATGCAATTGGCACGCTGACTGCAGGAATGGCCACCAGAGCTGTTGCCAGAGAATTGAATGTTAATTTCTCTACCATAAGCTGCCTCCAAGTTCGTTTTAGAGAATTTGTCAGTACGTCCAAACTGCCTCACAAGCACAGACCACGTGTAACCACGCCAACCCAGGACCTCCAAATCCAGTTTAATCAACGACATTGGGGGGCTTGGTGCTGAGGAGTATTTCTGTCTGTAATAAAGCCTTTTTGTTGGGAAAAACTCATTCTGATTATCTGGGCCTGGCTCCATAGTGGGTGAGCCGATGCCCTCCAAGCCCACCAATGGCTGCACCCCTGCCCAGTCATTTGAAATGCATAGATTAGGGATTAATGAATTTATTTCAATTTACCGATTTCCCTATATGAATTGTAAAATCGGGGAAAAAAGTATTTTAAATTGTTGCATGTTACATTTATATATTTTTTCAAAATAATTCCCAGTGGGCATGCATTATATCACACTAGTGTTGTCAGTTCAGTGATGGAGAGGAGGGAGGAAAGGAGGGAGGAGAGAATAAAGGAAGCCATTGAGGACTATTGACATGTAGCCAGCGGTGGAATGTTGTGGTAGAGTCCTGCTCCCTGCTGGTGAAATAAACTGTATTTCAGTCTTCTACAGTGGCTTGTGAAAGTATTCAGCCCCCTATGGCATTTCTCCTATTTTGTTGCCTTACAAGCTGGAATTAAAATTTATTTTTTTTGGGGGGGGGGGTTTGTATCATTTGATTTACATAATATGCCTGCCACTTTGAAGATGCAAAATATTTTTTCTTGTGAAACAAACAAGAAATAAGACAAAAAAATATTTGCCCCGTCAAGTCAATACTTCGTAGAGCCACCTTTTGCAGGAATTACAGCTGCAAGTCTCTTGGGGTATGTCTATAAGCTTGGCACATCTATCCACTGGGATTTTTGCCCATTCTCCAAGGCAAAACTGCTCCATCTCCTTCAAGTTGGATGGGTTCCGCTGGTTTACAGCAATCTTTAAGTCATACCACAGATTCTCAATTGGATTGAGGTCTGGGCATTGATTAGGCCATTCCAAGACATTTAAATGTTTCCCCTTAAGCCACTCAATTGTTGCTTTAGCAGTATGCTTAGGGTCATTGTCCTGCTGGAAGGTGAACCTCCATCCCAGTCTCAAATCTCTGGAAGACAGAAACAGGTCATCTGACGAGAGTACCTTTTTCCATATGTTTGGGGAGTCTCCCACATGCTTTTTGGTGAACACCAAACATGTTTGCTTATTCTTTTCGCAATGGCTTTTTTTCTGTCCACTCTTCCGTAAAGTCCAGCTCCGTGGAGTGTACGGCTTAAAGTGGTCCTATGGACAGATACTCCAATCTCTGCTGTGGAGCTTTGCAGCTCCTTCAGTGTTATCTTTGGTCTCTTTGTTGCCTCTGATTATTGCCCTCCTCGCCTGGTCCGTGAGTTTTGGTGGGCGGCCCTCTCTTGGTAGGTTTGTTGCGGTGCCATATTCTTTCCATTTTGTAATAATGGATTTAATGGTGGATGAAATCCAAATAAAAATACATTTATATTACAGGTTGTTATGCAACAAAATAGGAACACACCAAGGGGTGTGAATACTTTTACAAGGCACTGTATGTTGTAATGGTATGTAGCGGGGCGGCAGGTAGCCTAATGGTTAGAGCGTTGGACTTGTAACCGAAAGGTTGCCAGATCAAATCCCCGAGCTGACAAGGTAAAACTCTGTCTTTCTGCCTCTGAACAAGGCAGTTAACCCACTGTTCCCAGGTAGGCCGTCATTGTAAATAAGAACTTGTTCTTAACCGACTTGCCTAGTTAAATGTAAAATAATAAAATAGCATTAGAAGCAACTAGGGTTACAAAATTCGGGAAACGATCCAAAAATGTCCTTGTTATTCCAGAAATACAGATTGAAGGATTCCTGGAATAAGCAGGAAACCCAGAATACTCCCAACGACAATTTCCGGAACATTTTGGTGCAGCAACGCCCTCCTCCGTCAGTGGGTGTTAAAAGTAGACCAAACAAACATTTAATTTCATATGCATGATTAAAATAAGTTTTATTCAAAGTTCTGCTGGTATACAGTGTATTACATGGTGCATTGGTCATGAAGCTCAAGACAGGCTACAGAACAGGGTGAAACTGGCCATGGTAGGAAGGGTTTCAATATAGTACATCACTTTCCTGGGTCACATGTAAGTAGGCACAAACAGGATAAATAGTTTTGAATAAGTTGGGGGAAAAAATTCAGGAAGTACCTTTTTCCCCCAAAGTGTTTTCTGTTGTTTCATAGCAACTGAACTAAACTCTGGTATGCAAAGACTACATCCTCTATACAAAGTAGGAAGTACCAACATTGATTGTCTTGCTTGGTCTGTATTGAGGCTTTGTAGTATCAAGTGTGTTTATGTAGAAGACTAATCCAAATCTTAATAATGTGACAGATAGTTTAGCTCTAAATCTCAATATAAATCTGACTGAAATCATACACATCCCCATCTTTAGTTAGAAACAATTATAACCAACACAAAATAAATACATAGGTAAATAATACTGATTATGGTTCAAATACTACCACAGTCCAACGAGTACTGCATACTGCTATGGTCCAAAGAGTACTGCTATGGTCCAAAGAGCACTGCATACTGCTATGGTCCAAAGAGTACTGCATACTGCTATGGTCCAAAGAGTACTGCTATGGTCCAAAGAGTACTGCTATGGTCCAGAGAGTACTGCTATGGTCCAAAGAGTACTGCTATGGTCCAAAGAGTACTGCTATGGTCCAAAGAGTACTGCTATGGTCCAAAGAGTACTGCTATGGTCCAAAGAGTACTGCTATGGTCCAAAGAGTACTGCTATGGTCCAAAGAGTACTGCTATGGTCCAAAGAGTACTGCTATGGTCCAAAGAGTACTGCTATGGTCCAAAGAGTACTGCTATGGTCCAAAGAGTACTGCTATGGTCCAAAGAGTACTGCTATGGTCCAAAGAGTACTGCTATGGTCCAAAGAGTACTGCTATGGTCCAAAGAGTACTGCTATGGTCCAAAGAGTACTGCTATGGTCCAAAGAGTACTGCTATGGTCCAAAGAGTACTGCTATGGTCCAAAGAGTACTGCTATGGTCCAAAGAGTACTGCTATGGTCCAAAGAGTACTGCTATGGTCCAAAGAGTACTGCTATGGTCCAAAGAGTACTGCTATGGTCCAAAGAGTACTGCTATGGTCCAAAGAGTACTGCTATGGTCCAAAGAGTACTGCTATGGTCCAAAGAGTACTGCTATGGTCCAAAGAGTACTGCTATGGTCCAAAGAGTACTGCTATGGTCCAAAGAGTACTGCTATGGTCCAAAGAGTACTGCTATGGTCCAAAGAGTACTGCTATGGTCCAAAGAGTACTGCTATGGTCCAAAGAGTACTGCTATGGTCCAAAGAGTACTGCTATGGTCCAAAGAGTACTGCTATGGTCCAAAGAGTACTGCTATGGTCCAAAGAGTACTGCTATGGTCCAAAGAGTACTGCTATGGTCCAAAGAGTACTGCTATGGTCCAAAGAGTACTGCTATGGTCCAAAGAGTACTGCTATGGTCCAAAGAGTACTGCTATGGTCCAAAGAGTACTGCTATGGTCCAAAGAGTACTGCTATGGTCCAAAGAGTACTGCTATGGTCCAAAGAGTACTGCTATGGTCCAAAGAGCACTGCATACTGCTATGGTCCAAAGAGTACTGCTATGGTCCAAAGAGTACTGCATACTGCTATGGTCCAAAGAGTACTGCTATGGTCCAAAGAGTACTGCATACTGCTATGGTCCAAAGAGTACTGCATACTGCTATGGTCCAAAGAGTACTGCTATGGTCCAAAGAGTACTGCTATGGTCCAAAGAGTACTGCTATGGTCCAAAGAGTACTGCTATGGTCCAAAGAGTACTGTATACTGCTATGGTCTAAAGAGTACTGCTATGGTCCAAGTAGTAATACTATCTACTACTGCAGTACATAGAAATGAAATAACAGCAGAGGTTGTAACAGTAAATAGGATGGGGGGGGGGGGCAGGTCCCAATTCAAATCCCTAGCCTCTACCCATAGATTCCTCCTGGTGGCCCCGTGTATCTATAAAAACTTGGTTGAAACTTGAAAAAAAAAAAAAAAAAACAATGACAGAATTTCAACCAAAAGCTCTCAACCTATGCAGTCCTTTCAGATGTATAAGGGGGAGGGTGTCAACTAGGGAATAAGGATAGAGGCAAGGGATCGGTTTGGAATGGAGCCAAAGTCAACTCCATGGGCCCCATCTCAAGCCCTAGACCGATGCACTTGTGCAGACCTGAGAGGAGGACACAAATATGGTATACTGTAGCTCCAGCGTAGGGGTTGATTTGGGATTGGGCCAAAGAGCTGAAGAATGTGCTTCTCGGTCGCCCTCCGGTAGCCAATCAGAAGACAAGGAAGAAGTCATCTCCATTGGTGGTGTTCTGGTTGCATGTGTTCCCATTGGCACAGACAGGTTCCGTCAGCCAATCCTGGGGAGTCACCCCAACGTCCAGGACGTGGGGGTTAGTACGGGACACCGCCAGTCTGGAGGGGTGGGGGGGTGAGAGATGGAAACGGAGGTAGGGGAAAAAGTGATGGAATGGGGGAGAGGGTTGAAGAGAGGTATGTAATGCATGTAATGACCTGCAGGGATTATTAGCTGAGTGGGGTGTTCAAACCCCTCTAATCCTGACCCCCTCCACTACAGAGGACCAGCAGCCCCCCTCCACTACAGAGGACCAGCAGATGTTGAATGATCCCAATCAGAAGTGAACTGAAAGGGCGTACACCAGTGGGTCCTACACAAGGGCGTACACCAGTGGGTCCTACACAAGGGCGTACACCAGTGGGTCCTACACAAGGGCGTACACCAGTGGGTCCTACACCAGTGGGTCCTACACCAGTGGGTCCTACACCAGTGGGTCCTACACCAGTGGGTCCTACACCAGTGGGTCCTACACCAGTGGGTCCTACACCAGTGGGTCCTACACAAGGGCGTACACCAGTGGGTCCTACACAAGGGAGTACACCAGTGGGTCCTACACAAGGGAGTACAAAAGTGGGTCCTACACAAGGGAGTACACCAGTGGGTCCTACACAAGGGAGTACACCAGTGGGTCCTACACAAGGGAGTACACCAGTGGGTCCTACACAAGGGAGTACACCAGTGGGTCCTACACAAGGGAGTACACCAGTGGGTCCTACACAAGGGAGTACACCAGTGGGTCCTACACAAGGGAGTACAACAGTGGGTCCTACACAAGGGAGTACAACAGTGGGTCCTACACAAGGGAGTACAACAGTGGGTCCTACACAAGGGAGTACAACAGTGGGTCCTACACAAGGGAGTACACCAGTGGGTCCTACACAAGGGAGTACACCAGTGGGTCCTACACAAGGGAGTACACCAGTGGGTCCTACACAAGGGAGTACACCAGTGGGTCCTACACAAGGGAGTACAACAGTGGGTCCTACACAAGGGAGCACAACAGTGGGTCCTACACAAGGGAGCACAACAGTGGGTCCTACACAAGGGAGCACAACAGTGGGTCCTACACAAGGGAGCACAACAGTGGGTCCTACACAAGGGAGCACAACAGTGGGTCCTACACAAGGGAGCACAACAGTGGGTCCTACACAAGGGAGCACAACAGTGGGTCCTACACAAGGGAGCACAACAGTGGGTCCTACACAAGGGAGCACAACAGTGGGTCCTACACAAGGGAGCACAACAGTGGGTCCTACACAAGGGAGCACAACAGTGGGTCCTACACAAGGGAGCACAACAGTGGGTCCTACACAAGGGAGCACAACAGTGGGTCCTACACAAGGGAGTACACCAGTGGGTCCTACACAAGGGAGTACACCAGTGGGTCCTACACAAGGGAGTACACCAGTGGGTCCTACACAAGGGAGTACACCAGTGGGTCCTACACAAGGGAGTACACCAGTGGGTCCTACACAAGGGAGTACACCAGTGGGTCCTACACAAGGGAGCACAACAGTGGGTCCTACACAAGGGAGCGTAGAGAATTCTGAATAAAGAAATTAAATAAGACCCGCTTAACCTTTTACTTAGCCTTTACGCTGTGACTACTGTAAAATATTGACTAAGTATTACCAAATAATACCACTTCTCTGGAAACAATGTTCATATACTCTTTAGACCTTAGAATAGCCAATTATACATTTAATCGGTTTGGCTTCTTTATTGAACAAAATGTAACTGATTAATTAAATGTCATATTTTAGAATATTTGTGTACAGGTTTTGTTTTCCTTGAAGAGTTTGTCCTAAAAATGTATTGTTTCAACAAGATTTTATATACAACTTGTACAGACTACACCTAATATTAAACAGAAGAGGTATTTGGATTTAATTAAATTTCCTTTAATTCAAATTCTAAATGCAATTCTATATCCTGTTTACGGCTTCAATTCAAATTCAATAATTGAAATGTATGAGACATCCTGAATTCAATTCTGAGTTGAGCCGGACCCTGCTCTCTGTATCATCTCTAGCTCGGACTATTTCTCTAGTCCAACCCGGTCAGTCTGGAGGTCCAGTCTAGATGGAGCTGTGGAGTCATATTCTCCAAAAGCTGTAAATCACTCTCGGGGAAATCTGATCTGAGCAAAAATCAAATGAGCCGATTGATTTCTGTGTTCAATCAGCAGCAAGAAGCGACTCGCCGTATTGACAACAGATACATTTTAGAACGAGTGTCTTACCTAGAAAAAGCCTCATCCAAGTCTTCCTCGATTTCCTGAGAGAGAGAGAGAGAGAGAGAGAGATTGTGAGTTTCTGTATCTAAAATATTTGTCTCCCATTTAGAGAGAAACGGCTGACGGATTATTTGAGGACGTACCCAGACAGTGTCGTTGTCATCAACGTTCTCGGGAGCGTCGTCCACCTGGAACTCCTCGTTGCCATTGGTTTCCTCGTTGCCATTGGTTTCCAAAACCACGGCAACATGGGTCCGTTCCTCCAGGTCCAGTAGGTTACCCGTGGCAACATCTATGGAGACAAAAACCAGCCAATTAAAATCAGTTAAGTTGAGTGTCTACAGTTGGACTCCAACTGCTTGCAGAAAAATAATAATAATCAGGCTTAAATTCTATGGATCCAACCAAGGCCGCACGAGGAGGAAAAGAGAAGATATCAGAAAGACATTTCATTGCTAAATAACAAAGTAAATTACACTGTAGTCATTTAGCAGATGCTCTTATCCAGAGAGATGTACAATTAGTGCCTTCATCGTAACATACATTTGTTGAACATTAACAATAAACAAGGTATTTTGTGTCTTCCGAATGTGTGCATTGGATAAAGATGGAGTGCGTGGGTCTGAGGCTGCGTTTACACAGCCAGTCCAATTCGGATATTTTTCAAAGCTGATTGGAGGAATTTAAAAATAAAAATCAGAATTGGGCTGCATGTGAAAATGCAGCCTCAGTGTCGCTCTGTGTGTGGATGTCGCCTTACCTTCTCCTTTCAGACTAGCCAGGCTGTTGGATCCTTCTAATTGGGAGATGCCGGTTGCTTCTCCAGCCGAGCCGGACGTCACCCCGTTCTCTTTCTCTACAAGACACAAAATACTACCATCAACACACACACACGGCTACTGAACAGCTTCTACCCCACAAGCCAAAAGACTGCAGAAACAATTCATCAAAGCGGCTACCCAGACTATGTGCTTTGTCTACCTTTGTATTTCTTTTACACCGACTCACTGGACTCAACCCACACACGTAATACACACGCTGCTACTGGACTCAACCCACACACACGCTGCTACTCTATTATCCATCCTGATTCCCTAGTCACTTATACCCCCGACCTACATATTACCTCAACTACCTTGTACCCCTGCACCGGTACACCTTGTACAGAGCCTCGTTGCTGTCATTGTGTGTTACTATTTTATTTTTTCCCCCCCTTTAGCACATTTCTTACTTTAACTCTGCATTTGTGGAAAATCACCGGTTGTATTCGCCCACATGTGACAAATAACATTTGATTTCATATAGAAATGCTAAATTGTGCCCTTGTGACGCGTGTGTTAATACATGCATGTGTGCGTGTCCATCTCCCGTGTTGCGTGTAATGGGTGTTTGTATTTCAAAAATCTACTGTTATTGGCTGCGTCAACACATTTAAACCAGCTGTTATTGGCTGCGTCAACACATTTAAACCAGCTGTTATTGGCTGCGTCAACACATTTAAACCAGCTGTTATTGGCTGCGTCAACATATTTAACCAGCTGTTATTGGCTGCGTCAACACATTTAAACCAGCTGTTATTGGCTGCGTCAACACATTTAAACCAGCTGTTATTGGCTGCGTCAACACATTTAAACCAGCTGTTATTGGCTGCGTCAACACATTTAAACCAGCTGTTATTGGCTGCGTCAACACATTTAAACCAGCTGTTATTGGCTGCGTCAACATATTTAACCGGGGAACTGGGCGGAGGCCTGCTAGTGGTGACTATTTAACAGTCTGATTGCCTTGAGAGGGAAGCTGTTTTTCCCCAGCCTCAGCTTTGATGCACCTGTACAGACCTCACTTTCTGGATGTTAGCAGGGCCTGAACAGCAGCCTACCTTCTTTGGCAACCTGCCACAACTCAAAGGCCACTCTAAAGGCCTGTGCTACAGTCAGAGTCACTGCCTGGGCCTAGGAGAGAAAGAGACCATTCACAAAGCTGTTATTATGCTATAAGCCCCAAATGAAACAACATTAACAATCAAAAGACACTGAAATTAAGAGTACAGATTATTTTATGGGACAACATACAAACGTTATTGAAAAAGACCATGTGACAAATATACTTTTATTATGTGTGAGTGCATGTATGCATGTGTGAGTGCATGTATGCATGTGTGAGTGCATGTATGCATGTGTGAGTGCATGTATGCATGTGTGAGTGCATGTATGCATGTGTGAGTGCATGTATGCATGTGTGAGTGCATGTATGCATGTGTGAGTGCATGTATGCATGTGTGAGTGCATGTATGCATGTGTGAGTGCATGTATGCATGTGTGAGTGCATGTATGCATGTGTGAGTGCATGTATGCATGTGTGAGTGCATGTATGCATGTGTGAGTGCATGTATGCGTGCATGTATGCATGTATGCGTGCATGTGTGAGTGCATGTATGCGTGCATGTATGCATGTATGCGTGCATGTGTGAGTGCATGTATGCGTGCATGTATGCATGTATGCGTGCATGTGTGAGTGCATGTATGCGTGCATGTATGCATGTGTGAGTGCATGTGTGAGTGCATGTATGCATGTGTGAGTGCATGTATGCATGTGTGAGTGCGTGTATGTATGAGTGAGTGCGTGTATGTATGAGTGTATGTATGTGTGTATATGTATGTGTGTATGTGTGTATGTGTGTATGCATGTATGAGTGTTCTCCAGAATCCCAGCAACACATGCAGTCGAAAAGGGGACACGAGGAGTGCAACCTTCTAATGTTTCCCCCGGGGGAAACGAGAGAAGGCCAGTCAGATGTAGGGGTTATATTGGAAGCAAACATGTTTTAAAGGCAGGCTTTTGTTCCAGCCCCCGCTTTAATACACCCAATTCAGGTGCTCAAAGTCCTGTTGAGCAGCTGATTAGTACAGTCAGCTGGGTTAGAGCAGGACTGGAACAAAACCCTGCACACCTAGTAGTTATAGTAGGAAGGCTGTTCCATCCTGTTCTAAGGAGAGGATTCATTTCCGTGTCTATCCCCTTCCCTAACCCCTAGACCAGGGTTATAGCAGTGGGGGGGGGGGGGGGTACTGGAGGACCAGGGTTATAGCGGTGGGGGGGGTACTGGAGGACCAGGGTTATAGCGGTGGGGGGGGGGGTACTGGAGGACCAGGGTTATAGCGGTGGGGGGGGTACTGGAGGACCAGGGTTATAGCGGTGGGGGGGGTACTGGAGGACCAGGGTTATAGCGGTGGGGGGGGGGGGGGGGGGGTACTGGAGGACCAGGGTTATAGCGGTGGGGGGGGGGGGGGTACTGGAGGACCAGGGTTATAGCGGTGGGGGGGGGGGGGGGGGTACTGGAGGACCAGGGTTATAGCGGTAGGGGGGGGGTATTGGAGGACCAGGGTTATAGCAGTGGGGGGGTACTGGAGGACCAGGGTTATAGCGGTGGGGGGGGGTACTGGAGGACCAGGGTTATAGCGGTGGGGGGGTACTGGAGGACCAGGGTTATAGCGGTGGGGGGGGTACTGGAGGACCAGGGTTATAGCGGTGGGGGGGGTACTGGAGGACCAGGGTTATAGCGGTGGGGGGGGTACTGGAGGACCAGGGTTATAGCAGTGGGGGGGGTACTGGAGGACCAGGGTTATAGCAGTGGGGGGGGTACTGGAGGACCAGGGTTATAGCAGTGGGGGGGGGGGGGTACTGGAGGACCAGGGTTATAGCGGTGGGGGGGTACTGGAGGACCAGGGCTGGAAAACACTGCTTTAGTGTTCACAGAACTGAAAGATGGCAATAAAATTAACAAAAACAATTTTTTTAAAGCAACATGCCACAATGTCACTGGTCTAGTTCATATAAGGAAACCAGTCAAATTAAATAAATGCATTAGGACCTACTCTATGGATTTCACATGACTGGGAATACAGATATGCATCTGTCGGTCACAGATAAAATAAAAATTGTAAAAATTATTTAAAAACGGTGACACAGTGAGGCCGGTGGGACGTATTGCCAAATTCTCTAAAATGACATTGGGGGCAGTTTACGGAAGAGAAATTAACATTCTATTCTCTGACAACAGCTCTGGTGGACATTCCTGCAGTCAGCATGCCAATTGCACGATCCCTCAAAACTAGAGACATCTGTGGCATTGTGTTGTGTGACAAAAATGCACATTTTAGAGGAGCACCTGTAATGATCATGCTGTTTAATCAGCTTCTTGATATGCCACATCTGTCAGGTGGATGAATTATCTTGGCAAAGGAGAAATGCTCACTAACATGTATATAAACAAATTTGTGCACAACATTTGGGAGAAATAAGCTTTTTGTGCAGGATGGGACTAACACTTTACATGTTGCGTTTTTTATTTGTGTTCAGTGTAGATAGGTTAAATACAAAACATTCAGTTAGCCTACAGGAGGTCCAAGCAGAGGCATAAGAATATTTCTTAGACTCATCCAGTCTTTCCAGATTACAGGGCTTGTTGTGGTGTCAGTTCACACTCACCACTTTCCTCTTGGAGCAGAGGTAGGCGTGGCACTCCAGTGTTCCGTTGAGGGCGTTCTGGGAAATGTAGGCAAACACCTTGTAGTGCAGCTTGTCCGCCGTGCAGTAGGATATCCTGCAGGACACAAGGGCAAAGGTTAACATGTCCAGAGGGCAAAATAAATTCAGCGGTTTAACAGTTACGGTTGAAAATGGCAAGTGTCCTCAGAGAGAGAGATGTCACCCAGCTCTGTGGAGGTCTGGTCTCCTGTATTTTCAAAGACATTTGCCCTCTTCCCCAACACACCTGTATATGGAGATGTGGTCTAGCAGCTGGTTGGTCAGACTATCGTAGAGCATTATACCCTGAGGAGAAACCTTCAGAGACACCTTCTGAGGCTTCTTACCTCCCGCTTTGGCCTGGAGGGGACAGAGAATATAGATTCATTACAAAGGCTTTGGCCTGGAGGGGACAGAGAATATAGATTCATTACAAAGGCTTTGGCCTGGAGGGGACAGAGAATATAGATTCATTACAAAGGCTTTGGCCTGGAGGGGACAGAGAATATAGATTCATTACAAAGGCTTTGGTCTGGAGGGGACAGAGTTGATGACAGAGAATACAGATTCTTTACAAATCAATTATTTCTAAAGGCTTTGGCCTGGATCTATGAGATAATAACAATAAGACAAAGATTTTAAAATAATCACAATAAAAGCAAGATCTCTCTATCGATCATCAGTAAGCATTGATGCTAAGAAAAGATGAACAATATAATGAAACCAATACAGCTAATTAGTCATTTGTTTTAAAAGGAGCAGGGCACGTTATTTAGTTAACAAGAAAAAAATGCTGTTCTTGAGAGCAGAAGCAATCAAGATCAACTCCAAAACTATAAATCAAGAGTTTAGGAACTTCCTGTGTTTTGAAATTCCAATCCCTCCTACTTGTATGACATCACAGCTCACCGTGGCAACGATCCTCTTGACAGCAGCTGCTGATAGGTCCTCTCCTTTGGCCTGGTCCACCAGGGTCATGCCTAGGTGGCGGAGATTAAAGGTCATGCCATCTACAACAGTCTCCCTCGTGTCGGTCCAGTTCTCAGGAAGTTCTGGAGAGACAGGTTATAAGATTGACCCCCTATTCCTTACAACCATAGCAAGGTTATTATAGTAAAACGAAAACTGAAACTAAAATAAAGAATTTATAAAATAATTTAGTAACCTGAAACTAAACAATTATGTTTTTTTATTATCTTCGAAACTTTGGCCAAAAATCAAAATGTGGTTTAATGCTGAAAGTAGATGGGGTGGTTTCAAATAGCTAGTGATAATGATGCACAAGCTAGGCCTACCACTACCTAACAGGGAAGAAATCCGAGGGCAAGCACGGAGCGTGACTGGGCCAAGCTAGAGCAGCTTGTGAAGTTGCTGGAGCCGTTCGCAATCCACACCGACTTCAAACTGACAGCCAGTCACTGTCTGATGTGGTACCGTGCCGTCTCAACCTCGAGTCACACTCGCAGTCAACTACTGTTGCAAAACAGTTGGCACAGGTCCTCCTGAAGTCACTGCGCGAGCGCTTTGCAGGCATACTGAATCCTCAGGCAGCGAACTTCAACCCTCACTCTGCAGCAGCTTGTCTGATGACCCAAGTGTGTCTCTGGCACTTCGCTCAACAGAGATGGAGCCACTGATGAGGGAAACAAGACTCTGCACTTAGCAAATCAGAGGGTACAGTCATGGAGCAGCAGGACCAGAAGCAAGATGCCAGCACGTTGAATCCAGCAAGCATCTCGACCACAGATCTTCAGAAATACAGCTTCCTCGTATCTAAGACTGTCTGAGGGTCTCCCCTGGCATGGCATTCAGGGCCCTGTCTGAGCTGTGGAAATACCTGGAAGAGGTAAAGGGGGGCATGTTTACAGAGTCATCTCTCCAGTTCTGGCAGGCAAGGATGGCCGTTTATCCAAGGGGTTTCTGCCCCTGCATCCAAAGCGTCAGTGGAGAGAATATTCTGTCTGTGGACAACTGTCATCAGCCTTAAGAAACTGAACGACCACCTCTCTGGAACAGAGTCTTGTTTGATTTAACAGAAACACACACAGAAGAAGTTAGCCTGGGCAGTGCCCTTGAGGACTTTCGCCATTTTTTTTATTTTATTTAGTCAACTGGGCAGGACTTCCAACTTCATTGGCTGAGCCCTCCTGATGACCCGGGGTTGTAGTCATGACAGCCAGGTCATCAGGAAGGAAATCAGCCAATGAGATTTACTCTTGAAGAAGAAAATGGACTATTTCAAGATGGAGATGTCCTCAACGGTGCTGCCCATGTTCTCACAGACACCCTCATGACACAGACAGAGATGAGTTGTCTATCCAAGTCTATGGTACCATCTCCTTATGCATTACTGCCCCCCAGTGGCAAGAAGTGACATTCACAAAAAATAACTATAAGCCTACAACACAAACGTCTCCTAGACTACCACAGCTACTTTCTCTCCCAAACACTAAATATATATTTTTTAAACTTTAAAAATGGTTTATCAAACAAAATAACCAGTAAGTCAAGTCAGAAAACTGACAAACTAAACAGAATTTCAAATAAAAATCTAAAAACTAATATAAAAAAAATAATAAAAAAATCACAAAACTATAATAAAGTTTGAACCATAGAGATATATACTCTATGGGATCAAGACCAGGTCATGACCTCCAGGTTGTTCTCACATGCATCTGTCCAGTTTCCAAGCAGCTAGGTGGGTCAAAGTCCAGATGCTATATTCAACCATGTTTGAGAACAAGGTCAATACTATGAGAGATGTAGCAACCCATATGTCTCTGAAATACTGTTGAGTCAGTGTTGGTCTGTCGCTAGCTGAGCTAAAGATATTTTCCTTTAACAGGACTTTGTTTTTGAATATGAACGTGAAAAAAATATGTCTAAAACAGTTTCAACAAAACACTTTATGGATCAGGTTGGAAGAAAATAACTGTAGGTAAAAGTACATGTTTTTACTCAGAACTAACCTATAGCTTGACCAATAAAAAAAGGGCAAAATATTGAGGGGGAGAAAAGGGAAAAATATTGAGTAAAAGGGAATAGTCTTGTACACTAACTTTGACAAGCAATGATAAGAGAAAGATGTTAATCTGTTCCAGAGTCTCCATCGATGTTTTCATTGTTTTTAGCCTGGGGTAAGTTATCTAGGATCAGCTACCCTCTACCAAACCTTTGCCTGTAGCATGCTGCACTCATCACGGAGAAGAAACGTCAGTGGGCGTGGCATTTGGCTAGAGCTATGTGGATAGGTAGCCAGGCAAATTAAACCTTAACATGCAGTAGGTAACTTCATCCCACTTCCATGTTTAATTGAAGGAGAAAGACAGAAAGCCAAAATGGGGGGGGGGGGGGGACAGTGAGTAATATTAAATATTGAAGTCCATTTTCTCATTCCTCATCTCTGTGCATCTGTAGCCTTCTAGAACTCTGGAGATCTAGTGCACACTGCCATACACACAGATGCAGACACACACAGACCTTCTCTCTCTCTCACCCAGATACATCACATAGACGTTCTCTCAGACACGGGCCAAGAGCTACCACCTACACACCATCCCCAGAACGGTTACATTTAAAACTAGAAAACAGTCCCAGTGTTTTCTGGTTTGTTAACCATGATTCTGACTAATGACCATAACATATACATCACTGTCTATCATGAGGAGGATTGTGTGTGTGTGTGTGTGTGTGTGTGTGTGTGTGTGTGTGTGTGTGTGTGTGTGTGTGTGTGTAGTAACATGCAGCTCTGCTTTGAGACGAGATTGACTGACTGCCTGATGACCAGAAAACAAGATGGATGGCTTCAGGTGTTCGTGAGGGGAATCGGCTGAATGTACATGTGGGATGACAAGACACCAGAGAAACACACTCCTAAAGATCATCATTAATGACTTTCCCTTATCAATCTCTCAAAATCAAAGAATTTGGCAGAGATGGTTATGAAGGAAGAAGTCAACTGAAGTGATTTCTGATGGACTTGTACTTGAGTGCTTCTTTGCAGTTTGCATCATTACCAAGTCTTCAAGTATGAGGGATAAGATGAATGGAGGGAGAGAGAGAAATGAGGGTAACAGTGGACGGAGAAATGGAGAAGGCTAGGATATGCGTTTCTGTCATATAGATCCAGTGCTTCACTTTAGGTTTACATAGTCTATGTTATCTAGGGACATTGGACTACCAGGAGCTGACTTCTGACAGGGCTAGCATCGAATGAAAACACTGCTTCTTAGAAGACCTGAGGGCTATGTCCAATGAAATTACTTCTTCTTAGAAGACCAGAAAGGGTTCAAGATCATGTAAGGTTTCTGGATGCAAGTTGGACCTATAGATTAGACTACAGTGACACGCACAGACACACGATAACGCAGGGAGGTCGACCGCTCCGTCCCAATGCAGACCAAAGGTAACAAAAACATTGCCACAGCAACAGGAAACAGACAACAGAGCCCTCTATCAACACAACAGCCAATTAGAATCCAGGGATTTCAAGGTGGATATAAAATGAGTGAACAAACAATAATAGTGAATTCTCAGAACTCTGTCAACTACACCTATAGGAATGAGGAAAAACAATACATTCACAGAAGTCAACACATACTATTTGAGTATGGGGGGGGGGGTAGAACTAAATGGATTTCACAGAACTAGGTATAGATACCATAGGAGTGACTGAACATGACTAATTAGTGACTAATGAGTATTCTAGTTCCTAATTCTATGTACTGTGGAAATAAGCAGTGCCTTATAATACTGTGTAATAAATAAGAGGACAAACGATACTGTTGGTGATGTGGAAGTGACGTGGCCTCAAATGGACAAATATTATCCAATGGTCCATGTGTCAAGAGGACGTGGGGGGGGGGGGGGGGAGACAGCCAAGGTGGCTTTTACCTCAACCCATTTCTAAAACCCTCTCTAACACAAAAGCCATCTGTTAGACACGGGATGATGTCATAAGGTGAATGCACCAATTTGTAAGTCGCTCTGGATAAGAGCGTCTGCTAAATGACTTAAATGTAAAATGGATGAGGAAAGGAGTGTGAGGCGTGTTGGATACAGTAGCCTTGGGCGTTGCAGAGAAAAATTAGTTTTTTTGGGGGAGACGGTAAATGGATTATACATCTGTGCCTGAGGGCAACTTCTATCCAACTCCCAGTCTAGTAGACTGGGGACAATATCTTCCTACACAGTATTATAAGGCTCTGCTTTATTTCCACAGTACATACCATAGAATTAGGAACTAGAACGAACGATACTATAGGAGTGGGGTCCTACAGGCTGAACGATATGGGTCACTAGTGATGACGGAGGACTTTTTCCCCAACCTGGAAAAAAGATTCAGAACCAGGGAACCTAAACACTCAGAAAGCCTACTGTAGATTAGAGACCAGAAAGCCTACTGTAGATTAGAGACCAGAAAGCCTACTGTAGATTAGAGACCAGAAAGCCTACTGTAGATTAGAGACCAGAAAGCCTACTGTAGATTAGAGACCAGAAAGCCTACTGTAGATTAGAGACCAGAAAGCCTACTGTAGATTAGAGACCAGAAAGCCTACTGTAGATTAGAGACCAGAAAGCCTACTGTAGATTAGAGACCAGAAAGCCTACTGTAGATTAGAGACCAGAAAGCCTACTGTAGATTAGAGACCAGAAAGCCTACTGTAGATTAGAGACCAGAAAGCCTACTGTAGATTAGAGACCAGAAAGCCTACTGTAGATTAGAGACCAGAAAGCCGGTCACTCACTGCCAGTAACTTTAAAACTCAACATCACCTACCTCTACATCACATTTTGTGTTAAATAAACAACTCATGAAATCATGTTCAAGTTAACGAGGCAAGTCAGTTAAGAACAAATTCTTATTTTACAATGACGGCCTACCCCGGGCCCAGCCCTCCCTTAACCCGGATGACCCCGGGCCCAGCCCTCCCTTAACCCGGATGACCCCGGGCCCAGCCCTCCCTTAACCCGGATGACCCCGGGCCCAGCCGTCCTGTTAACCCGGATGACCCCGGCCTAGCCCTCCCTTAACCCGGATGACGCCAGGCCTAGCCCTCCCTTAACCCGGATGACGCCAGGCCAATTGTGCGCCTCCCTATGAGACTTCCGATCACAGCCGGTTGTGATACACCCCTGGATCGAACCAGGGTCTGTAGTGACGCCTCGAGCACTGAGATGCAGTGCCTTTAGATCACTGTGCCACTCGGGAGGCCCCTAAATAAGAGGCTATAACAAAACCCAACATCCATAAGTGTGTTAACAATGGAGGAAGCACCAGCAGTTCCCAAGCCTGAACCCAGCCATGCTGCGGACCAGAGGAGAAGAGGTAAGAGGGATTACTGGGCCCAAAAATCTGTCTTCTCCAGCAGGTGGTGTTTTTGGATGGAGGACAATGAGAATGTTGAATGTGGTTAAACAAAACATTTAATGGTTTATTTGCATCTTATTTGATAGAATCTAAGTTTGGTTGTTGAGTGTACGTTTATAAAAACTGAGAAAAACAAACACTTTATATCAAGAGTTGTGCCTGTTCATCGCGCATATCTGCCCTCTCATTGGCTAGAACGATCCCACCTGATCTTACCTCCCCCCCAGACTGCTTTCCATTTTTTTTTTTGAAATGCATGTATTTCGTTGTCAGAGCGGCCATTTGAGTATCTGGTTACTAACATGGATAATGTGTGGATTTACTGACTGAAGCATCCCTGTAGCTGTTATCGTGACTATAGTGATTAGTAGTTCTAGTTTCCCCGGCCGCCACCAAATCCCCCACCCTAGCCCGGGATCACGTGAGATTTAGCACACAATCTGCATCCTACCCTCTTCGCTACATAGTGCACTACTATTGACAAAGGTCCCATAAGGCTTGGGTCAAAAGTAGTGCACTATGTAGCGAATAGGGTGGCCAACTGACGTGTAAATATGCCCCCACAGTGCCGGTAGTTGATATATTAGCAATAACAACAGCCACGTGTTCCATTGAGACGGTTCCAAACTGGGTGAGAGATGATTCTTAAGAAAGCTACACGGACCTTCAAAACTACTGAGAGGAGGATAGACTTGATTCAAACATTGGTATCGTTTGTTATTTTAAAAAGTGGATATTTAAAAGTAGACTATTTATCAGTGGTGGAAAAAGGACTCAAAAAGTCCTACTTGAGAAAATGAGTCCTTTTCTATTAAAGGTGTCAAGTAAAGGTGAGTCACCCAGTAAATTATTACTTGAGTAAAAAAGTATTTGGTTTTAGAATGTACTTAAGTATCAAAGTATTAATAATTGAAAATCCTTATATTAAGCAAACCAGACAGTACACTACAACTGACATTCATTTACAAACAAAGCATGTGTTTAGTGAGTCCACCAGATCAGAGGCAGTAGGGATGACCAGGGAGGTTCTCTGTTTAGTGAGTCTGCCAGATCAGAGGCAGTAGGGATGACCAGGGAGGTTCTCTGTTTAGTGAGTCCTCCAGATCAGTGGCAGTAGGGATGACCAGGGATGTTCTCTGTTTAGTGAGTCCATCAGATCAGAGGCAGTAGGGATGACCAGCGATGTAGTTAAGTGAGTGAATTGGACCATTTTCCTGTCCTGCTAAGTACTCAACATGTAACGAGTACTTTTTGGTGTCCGAGAAAATGTATGGAGTAATAAGTACATTATTTTGGAATGTAGTGAAGTAAAAGTAGTCAAAATATACATAGTAAAGTAGAAATACACCCCCAAAAAACTACTTAAGTATTTTACACCACTGCTATTTATGTACAGGCAAAATTATCCCTATTAGGCTACTGTAATAGTACACTGAACAGCGTCAGTAAAATAGTTCCCAGTATAGGGACAAAGTAGACAGCGTACTGTTACCCAAACAGGCAATTAAGTCATTGCATGAGAGATGAATATGGTTACCAAGGGTGTGGTGCATTTCAGGCTCTGATCTCATGAATTGGGAAGACTTGCGGTTAGTGGATCACTAGATCGGCAGTGTAGGCTGAGGACCTTCCTGTCTTATCAAAATCCCCCCCCCCCCAAAAAAAGCGGTATTATATTGTAACCGGATTAATTTCATTAGGGAACACGTAGTTGCTACATGTTTGTTTCTTACTTGATTGGTAGCGTAATTGTGCCCCCACGTAGGCATGACAACAGTAGCCTAGAGAGTGAACTAATGAAAAACATGCAATGGATATATGATTGATGAAATTATGTAAAAGTGTTGCACTGGATCTAACAAGTGTTACTAAGTAGCCAACAAACGACCAGAAATTCAGCATATCATAAATTGCACCCACAAACATAAAAATTGTCAAGTGTTAATAATTCGCTGTGTTTACACCACTAAAACAATTTGTCGAATGCTTTGTTCACTACTTTGTTCAGTACAAAGCATAGGCGAAGAGGAGTGAAGCAAATATCAGAGTACGTTTTCACTTAAAAACAAACCTTACTTTTATGTTTGCCCGAATTCCAAGACCGTTTCGCGATACTTGGACTTCGGATGATAGCTCTTCCAGCCGACCGTAAGGCATCCATCACCGACTTTTAGGACAAGAAAACTTGACAAAACAAGTTTGTAGACCACAGAGCTCCAAAGACTGTAGTTGACTTCTTAGTCTTTGGGATGATTTGAATTGGGACCCGGTGCGCGGCGCTATATCTGCTAATCAACCGAACGGGAAACCCCACCAAACATACGTCAGGAGGGAATCCCAAGAGGTCAAAACAGTGTCAAGCGGCATTTGATTTAAACAAATAAAATAAAACTGCCTTTGCTTTATTTCCTGTTATATCAACAAGCGATAACGAAGAAGCTAGACTACTTGTCCCAATGTTTTAAAACATTTTTCTTTTTTTAAAAGCGCAAGTCATGAGTTATCAACAAAAATAACGTACTGTCGCCACCTTGTGGTCATAAACTGTAACAAACCTCCTCCTGCATACAATTCTAATCCGTATTCAGTATTGAGGTAAACCAGAGGGAAAATGTAAGTTCACAGACAAGTAGGAACTCTAAGTTTCTCATCAGGTTTTCCACTCATTGGAGGTACAATGTATTAATGCTCTGGTGCATTAGTAGTCTAAACAAGAGCCTGATGAATAGGCAGATGGCAACATCAGAGATATTCATATCTGAGAGAGAAAGAAATACAACACACAGATTGTTCTCAAACAGCTTGCATCATCATCATCGCCTGCAAGAATCTTTTTTAATTTTTATTCCAGGTGACGGCCCCAAAGTCAGAGAAGTTTGGACTCAGCCGACATCATCATCATCACTTTGTGATAGAGAGAAAACAACATGGTGGAACAACAAAATACACTTTCTTTCCCACTAAAACATATAGAACATCTTCACAACAGGTCACAAGTCCGTTACTGTGATCCACACCAATACTTTCCAGGTAGAAAACATGAGAAAACACAACGCCCGGGGGGGGGGGGGGGTCAAGTTTCGTCTAGGTACCGACCCAAAAATCAGCATCTAGGGGCAACTTCACCCTACGGCAAAAAAAAACAAAAACAAAACACGGCCTATGGTCAAACTGCACAGATGTCAACTGAACGTCTATTTCACGTTGGCTCAACGTAACGCCATTGAAAAGACATGGAAACGACGTGGATTCAACAAGCGTGTGCCCAGTGGGCAGGGTGTAACTTCCACAATACAAAACTTCACACTATCATCATCATCCTCATCCCAGTTGGAAAGAGATTAGCCTGTTTCCCAGATCTGGTTGTGCTCTTGCCAACTCAAAGTGTAGGTCTTTCAAGCCAATTGTTTTTGCACATGACGATTCCATAATGAGTTGTGATGAACAGAAACGAATCTGCGACTCAGAGGCTAGAAGGAGAGAATTAAAAACACGATGCAGGAGAGAAAACAGCTGCAACCAAATCAATAACAAAAGCAGCGAGTCAATTTAACCGTTACCGGACCTGCTTTCTGATCAACCTAAAAAAAAAAAAATCAGAACCGAATGTCCAAAAAATGGCAAATACATGAACACAACAATGTGTAGCTATGGTGTGATGCTTTTATCCAAACCTCAAGCAAGAGATACGTCAATCTAATGAACGGGAGAGGGGGGTGCATTGAGAAACACCCAAAACGTGGCACTTTGAACTGAAGAAAAACAACACAGAACATTCATCGCTATGTAATAATGTACATGGTTGTAAACAGAGTCGTGGGTCAATTCCATTTCAATTCTGAAAGTTAACCAAATTCCAAATGTTTCCTCATTAAAAAACATTGAAGATGACTGAAATTCCAGTTTTTACTTCCTGAATTGAAATGGCATTGACCCCAACCTTGGTTGTAAACAAATAGATGTCCACTCTGGGCCACCGTAGTAGTGGACATAAGAGCCTGGAGTTTGATCTTACTGACCCTTTGGCCTGACCAGGTAGACATATTTAATAGCTGTTTGGCTGTTGTTTGGCAGACCAGGTTCATTCATATACCAAATCAATTTGTTTCCTTTCCTTTTTTAAGACAACACTGATCGGTGTCTAAGAGTATCGGGCTTAATATAAAAGGAGACTGGCGCTGCATGGGAGATGGTAAGAGATGGGGGACATCTCAATCCACTACACTAGCTTCCTTCCTTCATCTCCTTTCCTTCATGATAGGTGAGAGGCTTTCACCATATGTTGCTTCCACCTGCCAGATCAGAGATCACGAAGGAAAGGGTACAATGAAAGGAAGCAAGTTAACACTATTGAGACAGCCCGGGTCCTATATCAAGATTGGTGAAGTAACCCATTATACTCACTACTTTAAAAAAAAGAAATTTGCAAGGCACAGTGAAATTTACAACTGGTAAACATCAGTTACCTAGACATCATTAAATCCAGTAGGTTTTTAGTAATATGGCCAAACGACAGATTCTAATTTGGTCCAAAAGGATAGATGGGTTTGAGTGCATTTGCAGCAAACAGATGACATATCTTAACCTTTAGGCAGTACCAGGTCATATCTTAACCTTTAGGCAGTACCAGGTCATATATCTTAACCTTTAGGAAGTACCAGGTCATATATCTTAACCTTTAGGCAGTACCAGGTCATATCTTAACCTTTAGGCAGTACCGGGTCATATCTTAACCTTTAGGCAGTACCAGGTCATTTATCTTAACCTTTAGGCAGTACCAGGTCATATCTTAACCTTTAGGCCGTACCAGGTCATATATCTTAACCTTTAGGCAGTACCAGGTCATATATCTTAACCTTTAGCCAGTATCAGGTCATATATCTTAACCTTTAGGCAGTACCAGGTCATATATCTTAACCTTTAGGCAGTACCAGGTCATATATCTTAACCTTTAGGCAGTACCAGGTCATATCTTAACCTTTAGGCAGTACCAGGTCATATATCTTAACCTTTAGGCAGTACCAGGTCATATCTTAACCTTTAGGCAGTACCAGGTCATATCTTAACCTTTAGGCAGTACCAGGTCATATATCTTAACCTTTAGGCAGTACCAGGTCATATCTTAACCTTTAGGCAGTACCAGGTCCTATATCTTAACCCTTAGGCAGTACCAGGTCATATCTTAACCTTTAGGCAGTACCAGGTCATATATCTTAACCTTTAGGCAGTACCAGGTCATATATCTTAACCTTTAGGCAGTACCAGGTCATCTCCATTGACAATCCAATTGTGAAAGATATGTATTTCTTGACCGGAGTGTTGGCGTTAATTGATAATCCCGGATGTTGTTTGGAGTAAAGGGTGAATGTGAGTTGATGTACAAATTGGTGATCTTGCCAAGACCACTGGTATAGAGAAATGTACATTACCATTGTTATCGTCATAACTAAACTGAAATGTGTTGCTTAAAAAAAAACAAATCACATATTTAAGTAATGGCGATAATACCAAAACATCAACAAAGTACTTTTCCATTCATAATCAAACTCACAGAAGATACCACTTCAAATGTTTCAGCTTCTTCACATTTAAAAGAAAAAATGTAGTGTAGTATAATAGTCCCATCATACAAAGACTAACATTAAGCTGAGACAAAACCTGCTGAACAAAATGGACAGAAAGAAAAAGGAGATTGTGAACATGAAGCACAGAGAGAGAGAGAGAGAGAGGGAGAGAGAGAGAGAACATGAATCACAGAGAGAGAGAGAGAGAGAGAGAGAGAGAGAGAGAGAGAGAGAGAGAGAGAGAGAACATGAAGCACTGAGAGAGAGAGAGAGAGAGAGATAGAAAACACAAAGCACTGAGAGAGAGAGAGTGAGAGAGAAAACACGAAGCACTGAGAGAGAGAGAGAACACGAAGCAATGAGAGAGAGAGAGTGAGAGAGAGAACATGAAGCACAGAGACAGAGAGAGAGAGAGAGAGAGAGAGAGAGAGAGAGAGAGAGAGAGAGAGAGAGAACATGAAGCACAGAGAGAGAGAGAGAGAGAGAGAGAGAGAGAGAGAGAGAGAGAGAACAAGAAGCACAGAGAGAGAGAGAGAGAGAGAGAGAGAGAGACAGAGAGAGAGACAGAGAGAGAGAGAGAGAGAGAGAGAGAGAGAGACAGAGACAGAGACAGAGACAGAGAGAGAGAGAGAGAGAGAGAGAGAGAGAGAGAGAGAGAGAGAGAGAGAGAGAGAGAGAGAGAGAGAGAGAGAGAGAGAGAGAGAGAGAGAGAGAGAGAGAGAGAGAGAGAGAGAGAGAGAGAGAGAGAGAGAGAGAGAACATGAAGCACTGAGAGAGAGCAAGACGATGGGTCTTTCTAGACATTTATACCAACTAACCAGTCAGTCCTCATCGGCCTCTCTCTCCACTCAGAACATTCCTCATGGGTTGTAGGGAATAGGGCGCCATTCAGGATACATCCAAACCGATGTCCTTTTTACGTCTCTCTCTTACCAGTTCAAATCAGAATGGCTCAATCACAAAACATAAACACCTTTCCTCGTGTAGTTTTACCTCTCCAGCTGTTCCAAAAAAAACTAAAGAAAACAAAGGCATCACCATGGAAACAAACTGGGAATAACAGAACGACGGGGCTGGGACTCCGACCGCAACTGGTTCCAAAAACACAACCAAAACACAACCAAAACACTTCGGAGAAGCTCGTCCTACACAGCGCCGAGAACATTTCCAATCGCTTCCAAAAAACCTGCTCAGAAGAGTTTGTGTCTTTGTATTTATGAGTGGATGTGACTACGTATGTATGAGTGGATGTGACTACGTATGTGACTACGTATGTATGAGGGGATGTGACTACGTATGTATGAGGGGATGTGACTACGTATGTATGAGGGGATGTGACTACGTATGTATGAGGGGACGTGACTACGTATGTATGAGGGGACGTGACTACGTATGTATGAGGGGACGTGACTACGTATGTATGAGGGTATGTGACTACGTATGTATGAGGGTATGTGACTACGTATGTGACTACGTATGTATGAGGGGATGTGACTACGTATGTATGAGGGGACGTGACTACGTATGTATGAGTGGACGTGACTACGTATGTGACTACGTATGTATGAGGGGACGTGACTACGTATGTATGAGTGGATGTGACTACGTATGTATGAGGGGATGTGACTACGTATGTACGAGGGGATGTGACTACGTATGTACGAGGGGATGTGACTACGTATGTATGAGGGGATGTGACTACGTATGTGACTACGTATGTATGAGGTGATGTGACTACGTATGTGACTACGTATGTATGAGGTGATGTGACTACGTATGTGACTACGTATGTATGAGGTGATGTGACTACGTATGTATGAGGGGACGTGACTACGTATGTATGAGGGTATGTGACTACGTATGTATGAGGGGATGTGACTACGTATGTGACTACGTATGTATGAGGGGACGTGACTACGTATGTATGAGGGGATGTGACTACGTATGTATGAGGGGATGTGACTACGTATGTATGAGGTGATGTGACTACGTATGTATGAGGGGACGTGACTATGTATGTATGAGGGTATGTGACTACGTATGTGACTACGTATGTATGAGGGGATGTGACTACGTATGTGACTACGTATGTATGAGGTGATGTGACTACGTATGCATGAGAGGATGTGACTACGTATGTGACTACGTATGTATGAGGGGATGTGACTACATATGTATGAGGGGATGTGACTACGTATGTATGAGGGGATGTGACTACGTATGTATGAGTGGATGTGACTACGTATGTATGAGGGGATGTGACTACGTATGTATGAGGGGATGTGACTACATATGTATGAGGGGATGTGACTACGTATGTATGAGGGGATGTGACTACGTATGTGACTACGTATGTATGAGTGGATGTGACTACGTATGTGACTACGTATGTATGAGGTGATGTGACTACGTATGTGACTACGTATGTATGAGTGGATGTGACTACGTATGTATGAGGGGATGTGACTACGTATGTGACTACGTGTGTATGAGTGGATGTGACTACGTATGTATGAGGGGATGTGACTACGTATGTATGAGGGGATGTGACTACATATGTATGAGAGGATGTGACTACGTATGTGACTACGTATGTATGAGGGGATGTGACTACGTATGTATTAGGGGATGTGACTACGTATGTATGAGGGGATGTGACTACGTATGTATGAGGGGACGTGACTACGTATGTATGAGGGGATGTGACTACGTATGTGACTACGTATGTATGAGGGGATGTGACTACGTATGTATGAGTGGATGTGACTACGTATGTATGATCGGATGTGACTACGTATGTATGAGGGGATGTGACTACATATGTATGAGGGGATGTGACTACGTATGTATGATCGGATGTGACTACGTATGTATGAGGGTACGTGACTACGTATGTACGAGGGGATGTGACTACGTATGTATGAGGGTATGTGACTACGTATGTGACTACATATGTATGAGGGGATGTGACTACGTATGTATGAGGGGATGTGACTACGTATGTATGAGGGGACGTGACTACGTATGTATGAGGGGACGTGACTACGTATGCATGAGGGGACGTGACTACGTATGTGACTACGTATGTATGAGGGGATGTGACTACATATGTATGAGGGGATGTGACTACGTATGTATGATCGGATGTGACTACGTATGTATGAGGGGATGTGACTACGTATGTATGAGGGTATGTGACTACGTATGTATGAGGGGATGTGACTACGTATGTATGAGGGGATGTGACTACGTATGTATGAGGGGATGTGACTACGTATGTATGAGGGGATGTGAATACGTATGTATGAGGGGATGTGACTACGTATGTATGAGGGGATGTGACTACGTATGTATGAGGGGATGTGAATACGTATGTATGAGGGGATGTGACTACATATGTATGAGGGTATGTGACTACGTATGTGACTACGTATGTATAAGGGGATGTGACTACGTATGTATGAGGGGATGTGACTACGTATGTATGAGGGGATGTGACTACGTATGTATGAGGGGATGTGAATACGTATGTATGAGGGGATGTGACTACATATGTATGAGGGTATGTGACTACGTATGTGACTACGTATGTATGAGGGGATGTGACTACGTATGTATGAGGGGATGTGACTACGTATGTATGAGGGGACGTGACTACGTATGTATGAGGGTATGTGACTACGTATGTGACTACGTATGTATGAGGGGATGTGACTACGTATGTATGAGGGGATGTGACTACGTATGTATGATCGGATGTGACTACGTATGTATGAGGGGATGTGACTACGTATGTATGATCGGATGTGACTACGTATGTATGAGGGGATGTGACTACGTATGTATGAGGGGATGTGACTACATATGTATGAGGGGATGTGACTACGTATGTATGAGGGGATGTGACTACATATGTATGAGGGTATGTGACTACGTATGTACGAGGGGATGTGACTACGTATGTATGAGGGGATGTGACTACATATGTATGAGGGTATGTGACTACGTATGTATGAGGGTATGTGACTACGTATGTATGAGGTGATGTGACTACGTATGTATGAGGGGATGTGACTACGTATGTATGATCGGATGTGACTACGTATGTACGAGGGGATGTGACTACGTATGTATGAGGGGATGTGACTACATATGTATGAGGGTATGTGACTACGTATGTATGAGGGGATGTGACTACGTATGCGGTCTTTTTAAATCTGTATTCTTGTAAGTGTGTGTGTGTGTGTGTTAGTGTGTATTAATGTGTGTGTTATTGTCACTTTTTGAGTGGCTGGTAGACAGAAGCGTTGGGATCCAGGGAAGAGGGACTATTGTCCATGAACTTGGAGGAGTAGTGTGGCGTAACGGGGCTGAGGCTACTGCTGTCGTTGCTGTAGGAGATACTGGGCATCACAGCCATCACTTCAGCTATCTTCTGCTTCAACTCTGCTATCTCCTGGTCCCTCTGGTGGATCTGACCTGGGGGAAGGAGGGGAGAGAGAGAGAGAGAGGAGGGTTAGATGACAGTAGGAAATGTGTTTTCTCACTTTCTTCATGTTTCTAATTTACATCTCTGGGTCTCATAGCAGAACACCTTGTATACCTTGAGGAGCATCCTGTTTATATAATGGTAGATGAACCCCTGAGGTAAATGAACCTCGAGGAGCATCCTGTTTATATAATGGTAGATGAATCCTGAGGTAAATGTTACTGAACGTTGAGGAGCATCCTGTTTATATAATGGTAGATGAAACCCTGAGGTAAATGAACGTTGAGGAGCATCCTGTTTATATAATGGTAGATGAACCCTGAGGTAAATGTTACTGAACGTTGAGGAGCATCCTGTTTATATAATGGTAGATGAACCCTGAGGTAAATGTTACTGAACGTTGAGGAGCATCATGTTTATATAATGGTAGATGAACCCCTGAGGTAAATGTTACTGAACGTTGAGGAGCATCCTGTTTATATAATGGTAGATGAACCCTGAGGTAAATGAACCTCGAGGAGCATCCTGTTTATATAATGGTAGATGAAACCCTGAGGTAAATGTTACTGAACGTTGAGGAGCATCCTGTTTATATAATGGTAGATGAACCCCTGAGGTAAATGTTACTGTACCTCGAGGAGCATCCTGTTTATATAATGGTAGATGAAACCCTGAGGTAAATGTTACTGAACGTTGAGGAGCATCCTGTTTATATAATGGTAGATGAACCCTGAGGTAAATGTTACTGTACCTCGAGGAGCATCCTGTTTATATAATGGTAGATGAAACCCTGAGGTAAATGTTACTGAAAGTTGCGGAGTATCCTGTTTATATAATGGTAGATGAAACCCTGAGGTAAATGTTACTGTACCTCGAGGAGCATCCTGTTTATATAATGGTAGATGAAACCCTGAGGTAAATGTTACTGAACGTTGAGGAGCATCCTGTTTATATAATGGTAGATGAAACCCTGAGGTAAATGAACGTTGAGGAGCATCCTGTTTATATAATGGTAGATGAAACCCTGAGGTAAATGTTACTGAACGTTGAGGAGCATCCTGTTTATATAATGGTAGATGAACCCCTGAGGTAAATGTTACTGAACGTTGAGGAGCATCCTGTTTATATAATGGTAGATGAACCCTGAGGTAAATGTTACTGAACGTTGAGGAGCATCCTGTTTATATAATGGTAGATGAAACCCTGAGGTAAATGAACGTTGAGGAGCATCCTGTTTATATAATGGTAGATGAACCCCTGAGGTAAATGTTACTGAACGTTGTGGAATCCCCAGCCATCAGAGTTTGATCCTAGAGTCTACGAACACAATGGCTCAGCTAGAACCCGCTGCTGTAGTACTGGGGTCGTGAGTCAGGGAACTGTACCAGACGCAGGTTGCTGTAGTACTGGGGTCGTGGGGTCAGGGAAGGGAACTGTACCAGACGCAGGTTGCTGTAGTACTGGGGTCGTGGGGTCAGGGAAGGGAACTGTACCAGACGCAGGTTGCTGTAGTACTGGGGTCGGGGGGTCAGGGAAGGGAACTGTACCAGACGCAGGTTGCTGTAGTACTGGGGTCGTGGGGTCAGGGAAGGGAACTGTACCAGACGCAGGTTGCTGTAGTACTGGGGTCAGGGAAGGGAACTGTACCAGACGCAGGTTGCTGTAGTACTGGGGTCGTGGGGTCAGGGAAGGGAACTGTACCAGACGCAGGTTGCTGTAGTACTGGGGTCGTGGGGTCAGGGAAGGGAACTGTACCAGACGCAGGTTGCTGTAGTACTGGGGTCGTGGGGTCAGGGAAGGGAACTGTACCAGACGCAGGTTGCTGTAGTACTGGGGTCGTGGGGTCAGGGAAGGGAACTGTACCAGACGCAGGTTGCTGTAGTACTGGGGTCGGGGGGTCAGGGAAGGGAACTGTACCAGACGCAGGTTGCTGTAGTACTGGGGTCGGGGGGTCAGGGAAGGGAACTGTACCAGACGCAGGTTGCTGTAGTACTGGGGTCGTGGGGTCAGGGAACTATACTAGACGCAGGTTGCTGTAGTACTGGGGTCGTGGGGTCAGGGAAGGGAAGGGAACTGTACCTTGTGCGATCTCCAGCTGTCTCTTGGCGTCCCCCAGGGCAGAGAAGAGGTCTAGTTTAATCCTGGTCTCAGCAGACAGGCTGTTCTCCAGGTGCTGAGTTTTATCCTGCATGGCCGACAGAGCTGACATCAACACCTCCATGTCCTTCTCATTCTCCTTGTACTTACGCAGCTCCTAGAGAGAGAGAGAGAGAGAAGGAGGAGAGAGGAGGGGGAGAGAGAAGAGGGAGGGGAGAGAGAAGAGAGGGAGAGAGAGGAGGGAGGAGAGAGAGGAAGGAGGAGAGAGAGGAAGGAGGAGAGAGAGGAATGGGGAGAGAGAGGAATGGGGAGAGAGAGGAATGGGGAGAGAGAGGAATGGGGAGAGAGAGGAGAGGAAGGAGAGAGAGGAGGGAGGAGAGAGAGGAAGGGGGAGAGAGAAGCGGGAGAAGAGAGAAGAGGGGAGAGAGAGGAGGGAGAGAATAAAGATTAGACAGCCATACCTCATCATGAGCATCTGAAAACACAAAACGAACTCTTTATAAGGTGTCCAGTGTGACTCAGCTGGTAGAACACGGTGCAATGCCAGGGTTGTTCGATTCCCACGGGGGGGTCCAGTATGAAAATGTAAGAACATTTAACAAAGGAATAGGAGGAACAGGTTTTCAGTCTAGTTTCCGCAGCCGTGTCCCAGCACCCTGCTCAGGTCCTCCTGATACATCACTTTACGAGACAGTGATCTCACAGAAAGGATCCAGGAAGTACCTAAAGTCATGTAAACTCACCTGGCATTTCCCCTCCAGCTCTCTAATGTGCTCTTCTTTGAGTTTCATGTCAATGCTGAGTTTCTTACACTCCGTCTCCAACTCTCTGATCCGTCCACGCAGGGAGTCAGTACACTCACCCCTGACAGAGACACAAGGACACATGAATACTACAGAAAACACGAGTTACAGGGGGAAGAAACACTGTTCAATATATTTGTATGAGAGAGAGGAGGGAGGGGATAGAGAGAGGGGGGATAGAGAGAGAGAGGGGGGGGGATAGAGAGAGAGAGGGGGGGATAGAGAGAGAGAGAGGGGGGGGATAGAGAGAGGGGGGTAGAGAGAGGGCGGATAGAGAGAGAGGGGGGGATAGAGAGAAAAAGAGAGAGAGAGAGAGAGAGAGGGGAAAACAGATAGCAGGATACCTGGAGGCTGCGGCTAGTGCTATAGCCCGGGCTGCGGTGGCTTCCTCCACTTTCTTCCTCTT
>NC_074696.1:9067249-9145585 GCF_029448725.1 Salvelinus fontinalis
GGGTTACCAGTGAGCAGCGAAGGGCCGACACAGGTCCACATGGAAGTTCTTCAGGTCCTTGAAGCGGATGGCAGCTTCCATGTACACAAACAGTATCCATAGCGACACGGTGGGTAGACACACTCCTCTCTCTGTGCAGAGGGAAAGGGCCCAGATGGGGGACAGTGTGAGAGGTAAACGCCGCCGTTTACACAGGCAGACCAATTATGATCTTTTTGCCCAATTATTTGCAGGAGCTGATCTGATTTGTCAAAAGACCAATTAGTGGGAAAAAAATGTCAAAATTGGGCTGCTTGTGTGAAAGCAGACAAAGAAATAGAAAATGTATTTTGTACATGCATATTTTAATGTATAAAAAATGTACAGTACATACACATTTGATAACTCGGTATACATAAACATATGAATCACGTGCCACCCAGGATGAAGCCCCAATGCATCATAGGAAAGAGAAATCTATGTAAATCTGGGACAGAGAGAGAGCTGGGGTTAACGGACCTGTGTGCCAGACGTACTGGACCCAGACGTAGGTGCTGGCAGCGAAAAACAGCCATTGGACAGGGATAAAGAGGAGGCAGATGATGTCAGACGTAAACGCCACACACACAAAGAACACGGAGAAAGCCTGAGAGAAAGAGAGAGAGAGAAATGTAGTCAGTATTGCAAATATACAATTGTGCAGCCATTTTTCGTGTCAAAATCTCATGAATACACTCTGTCTTACATTCACACACACTTACCAGCCCCTGGTATCTGAACGAGTCATAGACACTGCGTATGAAGAGCCAGAAGGGCCACAGGTACTCAAACCTGAACTCCAACACAAAGTCTGCCAGCAGCACCAGCACCCACACCACCAGAAACTTCAGATACAGGAACGTACTGAGAGAGAGATAGAGAAAGAGAGACAAAGACAGCGAGAGAAAGAGAACATGAGAGAAACATTGTGGGATTTCTTTAGACACAACCTGAGAGAGAGAGAGAGGCTAGATGAAAACTAGCTCTGGTCCAAGGTGTTAGTGTGTTCCTCTACTAACTAGTAATGGAACATGTGTCACTACCGCCCTGGACCAGAGCTAGTCAAAAGCTCCCTGTGATATGATCAACAGTCCTTCATATCAACAACACAGTGTTTACAGATGGACCATCTTTCTCCTGATTTCAGTCACGAGGTAATAATCTGCAACCACATGACCACATGGTTTCTGATGTTGTTTTAAAAAGAGGCATTTGCACCGAATAACATTAAAAGTTCATTCAAATTTGTTCCTTTAAGTAATCCTAACTCCATCCCCACTAGTTGATATACAGATTCCTGGTTGTACAAGTGTACTGCTTTTCAGTCCCTTCATACTAAAAGCTCTGGTCCAGAGCTTATAGTCTTTGTTCATACTGTACAAGGCCAGAAATACATAACCTAACACCGTGCCAGACAGTGGCGTATGTCTATGAGAAGATCGGAGAGAACATTAAACCCCGTGTATATGTCGGTTTTTCAACAGCTGCTTTGCCCACGCTGTGTGATCAATGGAGCTTTGCTGCTGACAATGTACTGAAGTGCTCACAAGTGTAGATGCTACAGTCAAGCTTTGGATAACTAGCTAGCTTAGTAATACAGGGCTACCAGACAGTGAGTGAGTATACAAAGAACATATTGTCATGTGTGGGTTGGATGGCCAGCTAACTATCAGTAAGACACTAATTAACCGTGCAATAAAATCATGATCTGTGTGTGTGCATTTTTATCACGTTTTCCAATGCCATTTGATTGTCGTCAATGTGATTGCATTCGGTATTGTTTACATTTTGGAACAAATCCCTGAAACTGTCAGAATAGCAAGCGAACTAACTAGCAGCTGCTACTTAGCTAATGTTACATTGCTAGGCCTTCAGAACCAGGCTATAAGACATTTGAAAACGACACATTCATAGTAACGCTAAAGCAGGGGGGTTATTTGACACACTACATGACAGCTGAGTGTCTTGTCTGATATATCTCAGACGCCATTATTGTACGATCATGTCCCCTAACTAGAGCCCGCTTTCTTCGTCGGTACCTGCTATATATACCCTCGGTGATTCGGTTCCGTTTTAACGGCCGTCGGAGCTTGCTGCAGTCCGCATTGCGCCGCTTCATCCTACCTCCTGTGGATTCGGTTCTGATACGAGTCCGGTAATTATAACGAAAATGTCAGGCGAACGATCAGATATGGACATTTCTACAAATATACACCATTGTTGTTTTCTGGTCATGAAACAAAGAAAGAAATCAAAATCATGTATCGTGGGCCCCTCCCCCTACTCGTCACACGCCACGACGCACGCACGTCATTCATACGTCTCCGTAGTAACAAACATGTCTGCCCCGGAGGATGGAGTAAATATTTCTCCAATTGCAATGTTTGTACTTTGAAGGTATGAGTGATTTTCAGTAAATTTAAATGTGCGCTGTGATTACTGTAGTGTGTTATTAAAATAAAGCTGTCACCTCTATATATTGTTTTGTTTACGTCAAAGTCCTTACAAATGTACTAGCACACACTGTGTGTAAATATGCTAACGTTAGCTAGCTAGCCCTGTTAGTCGTTACTGGGACGTTAGCCACCGTAATAACTTGAATGTGCCGCTAAGGCAGGGGTATGGGCTAAGGAGGTAGAGGAAGGGACTTCCAGAACTGGGGCAGAGTGGGACATGATGGCCCGTCTCGGGGTCCTGGGACACATGACGGGGGGACTTGCAAGGGAGAGGCTGGGGAAGGGGAGACTTTGGCAGGCAACAGGCACGCATAGGGATCTCCACCACCCCTTCACTGCAGTCTATGGGAGGCCAGTAAGAAGATGAAGGAGCAGCAGACTGTGATACTGGCCTTCCCGGGATAGAAGATACAGGATCAGCAGATGGTGATACTGGCCTTCCAGGGATAGAAGATGAAGGAGCAGCAGACTGTGATACTGGCCTTCCAGGGATAGAAGATGAAGGAGCAGCAGACTGTGATACTGGCCTTCCAGGGATAGAAGATGAAGGAGCAGCAGACTGTGATACTGGCCTTCCGGGGATAGAAGATGAAGGAGCAGCAGACTGTGATACTGGCCTTCCAGGGATAGAAGATGAAGTTTGATGATGTTTGAGCTAGCTACATTTCATTACACCAGCCTAATGCCTATATATAGGTATAGGAAATACTGGCCAGTACTTCTTTGTGTTCTTTCTTCCCTTCATGTAAGGATATTGAAGGTGACAGCTATTTGGGGCGTAAGAACAATGATCAAATCCTCATTATATGGGGCGGCAGGGTAGCCTAGTGGTTAGAGTGCTGGACTAGTAACCGAAAGGTTGCAAGATCGAATCCCCGAGTTGACAAGGTAAAAATCTGTCATTCTGCCCTTCAACAAGGCAGTTAACCCACTGTTCCTAGGCCATCATTGAAAATAAGAATTTGTTCTTAACTGACTTGCCATGTTAAATAAATGTATTTCCTATGCTAAAGGGTGTTTTATATTTGACATTTAAAAGGAAAAAAGTATTACTGTTATCATTTAAGAATGTAATCCTGTGGTCAATGAGTTTTTGTCTTTTGTGTATTTGTTCATATGAGCACATCAAATAATTCACACGTCACAAATTGACATGGATAAGACCGCAAATACAGGACTAAGATCGAATTGTACTACACCGTCTCTGACGGCCGTCGGATGTGGCAGGGCTTGCAAACCCTTACAGACTACAAAGAGAAGCAGCACAGTCGAGAGCTGCCCAGTGACGCGAGCCTACCAGACGAGCTAAACTACTTCTATGCTCGCTTCCAGGCAAATGTGCATGCCCATTCTCATCAACGGAGCTGTAGTGCAGCAGGTTGAGAGCTTCAAGTTCCTTGGTGTCCACATAAACAACAAACTAACATGGTCCAAGCACACCAAGACAGTCGTGAAGAGGGCACGACAAAACCTATTCCCCCTCAGGAGACTGAAATTATTTGGCATGAGTCCTCAGATCCTCAAATGGTTCTATAGCTGCACCATCGAGAGCATCCTGACTGGTTGCATCACTGCCTGGTATGGCAACTGCTCGGCCTCCAACCGCAAGGCACGACAGAGGGTACATCACTGGGGTCAAGCTTCCTGCCATCCAGGACCTATGTACCAGGCAGTGTCAGAGGAAGGCCCTAAAAATTGTCAAAGACTCCAGCCACCCTAGTCATAGACTGTTCTCTCTGCTACCGCACGGCAAACGGTACCAGAGCGCCAAGTCTAGGTCCAAGAGGCTTCTAAACAGCCTCTAACCCCAAGCCATAAGACCCCTGAACATCTAATCAAATGGCTACCCAGACTATTTGCATGCCCCCCCCCCCCCCCCCACGCCCCACTACTCTCTGTTATTATCTATGCATAGTCACTTTAATAACTCAACCTATATGTACATATTACCTCAATTACCTCGACTAGCCGGCGCCCCTGCACATTGACTCTGTACCGTTACCCCCCCTGTATATAGTCTCGCTATTGTTATTTCACTGCTGCTCTTTAATTACGTGTTCCTTTTATTTCTTAATTCTTATTTTTTACTGCATTGTTGGTTAGGGGCTTGTAAGTAAACATTTAATTTGTTGTATGAAATGTCAAAATTATTTGTTTTATGTTGGACTAATAGATTTACTAAAACAATTTTTCAAACACTGTTAGTGACTGATCAACTGCTGCGTCCAGTGTAACATTCAGTATGATCTCCATGTACTTTAATGACTGCATTGCATTTCAAATGTTATTTTTACATTTACATTTAAGTCATTGCTAGATGTTAAGGGTCACAGGAAAATAATCAATGCGAGAAGACTCAATACGATAAGGAACCTTGCACGAAGAATGCAAGGTTTAATAATAATAAATAAATAAAATACTTTTTTGGGGGGCTTATATTTGTCCTATTTCATTGATGTACTTGTATTATATGCATGTCCCAAATCCTCCTGAGACAACTTCGGAGATTTGGATCACAGTCAGCCATTATCAACGCCAACCCTGGAGCAGTTAGGGTTCAGTGCCTTGCTCACGGGCACATCGGCAGATTCTTCACCTTGTCGATGTGTGGGACCTTTATATAGATATGTGTGTGCCTTTCCAAATCACGTCCAATCAATTGAATTTACCACATTTCAACTCCAAACTAGTTGAGGAAACATTTCAAGGATGATCAATGGAAACAGGATGCACCTAAGCTCATTTTCGAGTCGCATAGCAAAGGGTCTGAATACTTATGTATTTCTGTTATTTATTTGTAATAAATGTGCACATATTTCATTTTTTTCCCCACTTTGTCATAATGGGGTATTGTGTGTAGATTAAGAAACATTTTTATGTAATCAATTTTAGAATAAGGCTGTTACGTAACAAAATGTGGGGGAAAAGCTAAGGGGTCTGAATACTTTCCGAATGCACTGTATATATATCGTGCTTACCTTACATGATTGAGTTTGACGTTCAGCAGACAAATAAGCACAAGGCATCGCTTTGTGTGTCGAAAATCCTCAGCCATTGGTCAAACACACTGACGCAATTACGTATGGGGAGACTGATATGACGCTGACCAATAGCATACCATATTCAAATATTGTTTAAAACATTCCCGGGAAATCCGAGTTTCGCGGGAGGGCCCTTCGCGGGTAAACTGCATCCCCTTATTCATTGTCAGCTTCCTGGAGCCATTTTTTGAACATCCAGAACGGAGCTTTCGACCTAATTCAATCCGTTGCATCCTCACGTTTTCGAAACGTATCATTTATACAATTTGAACGAATGGGCATGTAAAATATTAGTCTGATAATCCCTGATTATTTTGGGTCGAGCCGAGGCGGACTTTGAGGAGAAAGTGCTCCAAAGTAGCGGAGGGACAAACGGACATTTGACCCTGAAGATGAGAAAGAGGGGAGTCCCGGAAAAAGTCCTTATTTCAGGGGTCGGAGGCTCCTCCATGGACAAAAAACAAACGGTTCTGACCCGGTACAGCAATGCGACATATTATCAGATCTTAACACCTCCGCCCTGTCCGAACCAGACTAACAATGTCGGTGTCGCAGACCCGACGGTGAGTCAGCTTTACACTACACCCATAGGGGTGTCTACAAACGGGACAGGACCGCGACCAGCCATCGGAAGACCCCCGGTAATTTAGTACACGATGGCTCTTTTGGCATACAATATTAAGTGCAGTCACACGAATGCAAACTGACCAGTTAGCTAACAACTGTGTATTATGTTCGCTAACTAGTGAGAACTAACAAGTGACTTATCCTAGTTATTTAAATAGTAACGTCAGCTAGTTGGCTACAATTCATAGCAAGTAGTAGTATACAGTGCTAGCTGTTTAGCTTAATATGCTACTAACTTATATGTTTTACTGCACAAAGTCACACGTTGCCGTTATGTTTTTGTGATGCACCACTTGTAACTTTTCCCACTTGAGTTGTCCCCTTTGACAGTGGATTTATAAAGGGTTATTGGAGAACCATAGCTAGCTAGCTCACGTTAGTTTGGTTTAGATACCTAGTTAGCCAGATATCAAGCATACACACGACAACGTTAGTTGGATAGCCAACACAGCTAGCTAGCTAAGTATGGTCTCTTATTTGACACGTTAAACCAATCCACCTCGTTGTTTTTCCCCGTCGTCCATATCCAGCAGCAGCCACAATTCCAAAGTTTATCTGCAGAAATGATATGCTAATAATAACCCATAATCAATCTTTAATTAAAAAAATTAATATATAATCGACAAAACAAACAACGTGTCTTATTCATGGTACCTAGTTAGTGAAATACCATGGGCTAGCGCTAAAGCAAGGGAATATATTCTTTAAAAAAAAACACCAGAAACTAGGCCTTCAACCACACATGGAGGGGGATGGGGTGAATCTAGTCCCCGTGTTAGTGTGGGACGCAAGCTTCTTAACTAAGCTGGTTGGTTTTGTGTTCCCCCATTTTGTAATACTTCGCTCCAGCGGCTCAAAAGACCGCTTGTGGGGTCAAACTTAAATGTATTTACCATAAGGACCCACGTTGTCATAAAACTAAAAGTACACTTCTTCCAGTATCTTCCACGTCTGTGACGTAGCTCGATAGCTATAATACATTTTTTGATTTCCAACATGGAGTCATACCACGAGAAAGTCCCAACACAGATTTTGTTTTGATTTGTGGTCTAATCGTGAAAGTTTGATTTCTTGGAAACATGCAAGCTGCAAGCCACACACATGTAAAGATGCCTATTAACTCACACTAAGAAATAATTTATGCAAAAGCATTTAAGGTGGCACTCCAACCCGAAACATACTTGACCACAGTTCAAAGAATCAAGCAACTTGCAACATTCTTATTAACAACCAATGTGCCTATGTAAAGGAAACCCATCATCAATGTGGAAGGAGAGGTGCCATGGCCAGTAGTCTGCTCTATAGACCTGCCAGCCTTTCTCCTCAGGTAAATAAGACCACTAGGTTTTAAACTAGGTGTCCTGATCTCACTTGACCATGTTTACATGGGCAACCAGTATCCCTGTATTATTCAGGATACTCAAGTAGTCTGTTTTTGAGTTGGACGCATAAACACACATCATATCCCATTTTACAATAACCCCCAAAAAGATTGTATCCCCGTTCTGAGAAACCTGGGATGTGCTCATCTAAGACTGGGTACTGTCTGTGGCATGTAAACATCTTGTTTTTTGATCTGCTTGCAAGCTTAGTTTTGCAAATCGTGTGTATTGTGTGATGTTTTCATCTGATTGTCAAACAAATGACTTCCAAATGTAGGCAACCCGCTCGGTGTGATCCACCATAATAATTTACAACATGCCTCTTTCACCTCTAATTTAGACAAGTTTCTGCTTATAATTTCCGACATTTGGTTGGCCATTTTGTTTGTCAACGATCGATACATGCAGCTTCTCTTCTGTCGTAACTGTGCTCCTGAGTGGCACAATGGTCTAAGGCACTGCATCTCTGTGCTGGAGGAGTCACTACAAACCCTGGTTTGATTCCAGGCCGTGTCACAACCGGTCGTGATTGGAAGTCTCATAGGGCGGCGCACAATTGGCCCACCGTCGTTAGGGTTTGGCCGGGGTAGGCCGTCATTGTAAATAAGAATTTGTTCTTAACTGACTTGCCTTGTTAAATAAACGGAGAGACTAAATAAAGGATTATTCAGCAGAATGTCTTACATTGAAAGAATGAATTCATTAGTCATCTATACTGAACAAAAATATAAACGCAACAATTTCAAAGATTTTACTGAGTTACAGTTCATATAAGGAAATCTGTCCATTGTAATACATTCATTAGGCACTAATCTATAGGATTTCAAGACTGCCCAGCCCAGCCAATCAGAATACGTTTTTCCACACAAAGGGGCTTTAATGCAGACAGAAATACTCCAGTACTAAATGTCATCAGTTTTTTTCTGGTTTTAAGGACATTAAAAGATGAGAAACACAAAGACTTCGGTTTGTCTTGGGTGCATATGTTGTGGTTGAAATACTGTCATAAGTGTCAAAGATATAACACATTACAAGCACCTTAAACATTTTCTCCAGACGCTGAAAGAAATCATATTTCTCCGCTTCTGTTTCCCAAAACAAACTTAACATTTGTTGTTTAATTTCACAGCATAATTCTACACAAGTTCATATTAAATGACATGTGAGAGGTTATAGTCCTTACAGTCTGTTTCCAGACTTCAGTTACTGTTCCATTTTAACCCATATGAACTTAGATGAAGAATCTTCTGTTTATTCATGGGTACAGGGATACTCACGAGTGGGATTTCAAAGATGCATGTAAACAGCTTATCCTAAAATAAGACTTTAAGTGGGATATGAGTTACTATCCGGAATACAGTACACATGTGAACGTGGTCAGTTTCTCAAGTGGTGGGAACATCGTATTTCAAACCACTTCATCTGATTCCTGGCCATTTGACTTGTGTCCAAACGGTCAAATGTGATTTATTTGCCCTTTTTTAAGTGTTTAAAAAAAACTTTTATACGGCATATTTTGTTGACAGTTTGACAAGAACATGTGGTAGCTAACGAGCTTTGCTAATTGTTTTTCAAAGAAATTAGTGAATTTGCTAGCAAGCTAAACAGCTAGCTAGGTGACTGCTGTGGCTAGCCAAAAAGGACTTGTTTTGAAAGTTGGATCATCTCATCCTTTTTGAGACTTTTTAAAGGTGTTCTTACACTTGTAACTGGTAAACTTCCATGCCTTTGCTCTATTACGTAACTTCTGAATGAAAGGAAGCACGAGCACCACAACTAATTTGTCTACGCTGGTTGCACACACCCGTCGTTACCGTGACAACTAGCGTAGCCATGTCAGCCACTGACTGCTGTCTGAACACACATCCGTTTCTGTTTGGACAGTCAGTATTCCACAACTGATTTTAAGCAGCAAGGCTTAATTAAGTTGTGGCAACTTAAGATTTTATTTGGTAATTTAAAAGTCAATACAACCACACGTGGATAATTTATTTAAAAGTAATCAAGGATGACATGCATTTTGAAAAATGTATTTAAACATATGTCTCTAAACTAGAGATGCGCGATATATCGGTGAACATATCGGAATCGGACGATATTAGCTAAAAATGACAACGTCGGTATCAGCCCGATGTCTAGTTTAACGCCGATGTGGAAAAACCGATGTCAAAGCTGACGTGCACACTTAATATAACAAAGTGCGCTATTGTTTAGATGTTGCCCTACTCGAGTTACACAGTAATAGCGTCACTGCTATTAGCTTCACGACATACTATGGAACGCAGTTTGGGTCTTTATGTCAAAGATACACGTCAAATAACACTTTGACAATAACTTTCAATTTGAAACGTCAAATAACACAGTTCTATTATAGAATGTTGTGTGTTCTGAATTTGCACTTGCAAGCCAAGCACCACCACTGCTATCAGTAGCACTGTCAAAGCTGTACAAAAAAGTCTGCAAGCAAACACCGGCCACGATCGATGTATTTACAATACTGTGTTGGTAATAAACCATTATTTGTTCGACCGCAACTTCTGGGGTAGCTAGCAAGCTTTAGCTCGGTACCTAGCTAGCACCAATACAACCAGCCTGAAAACAATGACGTGTAGAAACTGCAGTCATTTTCACTATTCTTAGCAATGATTTAGGGATCCTTGTGAGTAAGTATTAGCTAGGTTGACACCGGTTGTTCGCTTGTTGAAATTGAACTTAAGTTCATGACAATAAATAGCTAGCCAGCTACTTAACCCTGTTGCCCAAAGCTAACGTTATAAGCAGCCAGCTAGCTTCATCTGGCTATTGAGGCTCGACCGGACTAGGTTACGTGTTGTGAAGCTAGCCACAATAAGGATTAGGCACAATAGTGGATTTATTTTGACATGCAAAGACCCAAACAGCGTCCCATATAAATCCTGGTTGAGATTGAAATGACTGAACAAATGAAGAACGAAACAGCACAGCAAGTGAAAGAAATAGGTTCTGATTATGTTTTACTGGTAATGGGGACATACGGGGACATACGTAACAAAATAACTTTTTGCTCTGTGTGTGTGTGTGTGTGTGTGTGTGTGTGTGTAACACCTTTATTTATCTAGGCAAGTCAGTTAACATAATTATTATTTACAATGACGTCCTACCCCGGACGACGCTGGGCCAATTGTGCGCTGCCCTATGGGACTCCCAATCACGGCCGGATGTGATTACAGCCCGGATTCGAACCAGGGTCTGTAGTGACACCTCTTGCATTGAGATGCAGTGCCTTAGACCGCTGTGTGTGTGAACTTTTTAACTACTGGAACGCTTAAAACGCTGCTAACATTTTAAATATTGGGAATCGGTATTGGACAGAATTTTTATATCGATGCATCACTTCTCTAAACTTTAACAAACGCGGTAGTGCTGGGTTACGCCGTAGTGCTAGGTTACGCGGTAGTGCTAGGTTACGCCCTAGTGCTAGGTTACGCGGTAGTGCTAGGTTACGCGGTAGTGCTAGGTTACGCCCTAGTGCTAGGTTACGCGGTAGTGCTAGGTTACGCGGTAGTGCTAGGTTACGCCCTAGTGCTAGGTTACGCGGTAGTGCTAGGTTACGCCCTAGTGCTAGGTTACGCGGTAGTGCTAGGTTACGCCCTAGTGCTAGGTTACGCCGTAGTACTATTAGGTGTACTTGGCTTACAGAAATAAAAAATAATAATGATGATAATAATAATATTGTCGCCAGAGGTAGCCTGACTGCCATTAGGTACCGAGATGAGATCCTCAGACAGACCCCTTGTGAGACCATATGCTGACACATGCACATTTGTGGCCTGCTGGAGGTCATTTTGCAGGGCTCTGGCAGTGCTCCTCCTTGCACAAAGGCGGAGGTAGCAGTCCTGCTGCTGGGTTGTTGCCCTCCTACGGCCTCCTCCACGTCTCCTGATGTACTGGCCTGTCTCCTGGTAGCGCCTCCATGCTCTGGACACTACGCTGACCGATACAGCAAACCTTCTTGCCACAGCTCGCATTGATGTGCCATCCTGGATGAGCTGCACTACCTGAGCCACTTGTGTGGGTTATAGACTCCGTCTCATGCTACCACTAGAGTGAGAGCACCGCCAGCATTCAAAAGTGACCAAAACATCAGCCAGGAAGCATAGGAACTGAGAAGTGGTCTGTGGTCACCACCTGCAGAACCACTCTTTTATTGGGGGTGTCTTGCTAATTGCCTATAATTTCCACCTTTTGTCTATTCCATTTGCACAACAGCATGTGAAATGTATTGTCAATCAGTGTTGCTTCCTAAGTGGACAGTTTGATTTCACAGAAGTGTGATTGACTTGGAGTTACATTGTGTTGTTTAAGTGTTCCCTTTATTTTTTTGAGCAGTGTATTTAGAGCTCACTGCCAAGGTCAACCTTAGGACACTGTGATCCTTGAGGGCTGTTTTCCATCTGAAGTGATCCAGGTGATCAACTTTCGTTTAACTCTTCTGTCTCAGGCGAAGCGTCGGTTGGAGCTGGAGGAGAGGGACCAGTACACCACTGAGCCAATCGGTGAGCCCAGAGCTAAGAGAGCCACTACACACTCCCTCAGAAGAACCCAGAGTAAGTGACCGGGGGGGGGGGGGGGGGGGTATAGGGGTAGTTGACACACACACACACTTACCTACCCCACCAGACATGCCACCAGGCGTTAATTTAGAACCTAACACTATTGAACCACTCCACTAACTCTAGGTGGAAGGAAAGGAGACGAGGAAGAAGAGACAGTCTTAATGAAAATGCCGCAGGGAGGAACACCCATGTTTGTTGAGGAATTCAGTCCCACCCATGCATGGGAACATTGTAGTTCCTTCCCTGGGCTGACTGTGTTCCCGCCCTGGGTTGACTGCGTGTTCCCGCCCTGGGCTGACTGCGTGTACCTGCCCTGGGCTGACTTGTGTGTACCTGCCCTGGGCTGACTTGTGTGTACCTGCCCTGGGCTGACTTGTGTGTACCTGCCCTGGGCTGACTTGTGTGTACCTGCCCTGGGCTGACTTGTGTGTACCTGCCCTGGGCTGACTTGTGTGTACCTGCCCTGGGCTGACTGTGTCTACCTGCCCTGGGCTGACTTGTGTGTACCTGCCCTGGGCTGACTTGTGTGTACCTGCCCTGGGCTGACTGTGTGTTCCTTGCCTGGGCTGACTGTGTGTTCCTTGCCTGGGCTGACTGTGTGTTCCTGCCCTCGGCTGACTGTGTGTTCCTGCCCTGGGCTGACTGTGTGTTCCTTGCCCTGGGCTGACTGTGTTCCTTGCCCTGGGCTGACTGTGTGTTCCTTGCCCTGGGCTGGCTGTGTGTTCCTTGCCCTGGGCTGGCTGTGTGTTCCTTGCCCTGGGCTGGCTGTGTGTTCCTTGCCCTGGGCTGGCTGTGTGTTCCTTGCCCTGGGCTGGCTGTGTGTTCCTTGCCCTGGGCTGGCTGTGTGTTCCTTGCCCTGGGCTGGCTGTGTGTTCCTTGCCCTGGGCTGGCTGTGTGTTCCTTGCCCTGGGCTGGCTGTGTGTTCCTTGCCCTGGGCTGGCTGTGTGTTCCTTGCCCTGGGCTGGCTGTGTGTTCCTTGCCCTGGGCTGGCTGTGTGTTCCTTGCCCTGGGCTGGCTGTGTGTTCCTTGCCCTGGGCTGGCTGTGTGTTCCTTGCCCTGGGCTGGCTGTGTGTTCCTTGCCCTGGGCTGGCTGTGTGTTCCTTGCCCTGGGCTGGCTGTGTGTTCCTTGCCCTGGGCTGGCTGTGTGTTCCTTGCCCTGGGCTGGCTGTGTGTTCCTTGCCCTGGGCTGGCTGTGTGTTCCTTGCCCTGGGCTGGCTGTGTGTTCCTTGCCCTGGGCTGGCTGTGTGTTCCTTGCCCTGGGCTGGCTGTGTGTTCCTTGCCCTGGGCTGGCTGTGTGTTCCTTGCCCTGGGCTGGCTGTGTGTTCCTTGCCCTGGGCTGGCTGCGTGTTCCTTGCCTGGGCTGGCTGTGTTTGTGCTCACATGTCAATTGTTTCCCTTACCTTCCTTCCTGCTCAATGCTCTGTTTGGGTCTGTTCAGTCAGTCTGTGTGTATGTGCCTCCTGTCTGTTAACTAACCCATCTCCTCTCTCTCCCCAGCTCCTGTCTGTTAACTAACCCATTCCTCTCTCTCTCCAGCTCCTGTCTGTTAACTAACCCGTCTCCTCTCTCTCCCTCCAGCTCCTGTCTGTTAACTAACCCATCTCCTCTCTCTCCCCAGCTCCTGTCTGTTAACTAACCCATCTCCTCTCTTTCTCTCCAGCTCCTGTCTGTTAACTAACCCATCTCCTCTCTCTCTCCAGCTCCTGTCTGTTAACTAACCAATCTCCTCTCTCTCTCCCCAGCTCCTGTCTGTTAACTAACCCATCTCCTCTCTCTCTCTCCAGCTCCTGTCTGTTAACTAACCCATCTCCTCTCTTTCTCTCCAGCTCCTGTCTGTTAACTAACCCATCTCCTCTCTCCAGCTCCTGTCTGTTAACTAACCCATCTCCTCTCTCTCTCCAGCTCCTGTCTGTTAACTAACCCATCTCCTCTCTCTCTCCAGCTTCTGTCTGTGGTAACTAACCCATCTCCTCTCTCTCTCCAGCTCCTGTCTGTGGTAACTAACCCATCTCCTCTCTCTCCAGCTCCTATCTGTTAACTAACCCATCTCCTCTGTCTCTCCAGCTCCTGTCTGTGGTAACTAACCCATCTCCTCTCTCTCTCTCTCTCTCTCTCTCTCTCTCTCCAGCTCCTGTCTGTGGTAACTAACCCATCTCCTCTCTCTCTCTCTCTCTCTCTCTCTCTCCAGCTCCTGTCTGTGGTAACTAACCCATCTCCTCTCTCTCTCTCTCCAGCTCCTGTCTGTGGTAACTAACCCATCTCCTCTCTCTCTCTCTCCAGCTCCTGTCTGTGGTAACTAACCCATCTCCTCTCTCTCTCTCTCCAGCTCCTGTCTGTGGTAACTAACCCATCTCCTCTCTCTCCAGCTCCTGTCTGTTAACTAACCCATCTCCTCTCTCTCTCTCCAGCTCCTGTCTGTTAACTAACCCATCTCCTCTCTCTCTCTCCAGCTCCTGTCTGTTAACTAACCCATCTCCTCTCTCTCTCTCCAGCTCCTGTCTGGTAACTAACCCATCTCCTATCTCTCTCCAGCTCCTGTCTGTGGTAACTAACCCATCCCCTCTCTCTCTCCAGCTCCTCCCTCCCCGTTAGAGAAGACCAGGTATGACACATCTCTATGCCTCCTGACCCAGAAGTTTGTCCAGCTGCTGGCCCAGTCCAGTGACGGGGTGGTGGACCTGAACCGGGCCGCGGAGTCCCTCAAGGTGCAGAAGAGACGTCTCTATGACATCACCAACGTCCTGGAGGGGGTGCATCTCATCAAGAAGTCGTCCAAGAACAACATCCAGTGGCTGTGAGTGGAGACGGGGGGGGGCTTGATACACGGCTGTGAGTGGAGACGGGGGGGGCTTGATACACGGCTGTGAGTGGAGACGGGGGGGGGGCCCTTGATACACGGCTGTGAGTGGAGACGGGGGGGGGGGGGGGGGCTTGATACACGGCTGTGAGTGGAGACGGGGGGGACCCTTGATACACGGCTGTGAGTGGAGACGGGGGGGGTCGATACACGGCTGTGAGTGGAGACAGGGGGGGGGGGGGGGGCTCGATACACGGCTGTGAGTGTGGAGAGGGGGGGGGGGCTCGATACACGGCTGTGAGTGTGGAGACAAGGGGGGGGGGGGCTCGATACACGGCTGTGAGTGTGGAGACAAGGGGGGGGGGGGCTCGATACACGGCTGTGAGTGTGGAGACAAGGGGGGGGGGGGCTAGATACACGGCTGTGAGTGTGGAGACGGGGGGGGGGCTTGATACACGGCTGTGAGTGTGGAGACGGGGGGGACCCTTGATACACGGCTGTGAGTGGAGATGGGGGGGGGGGGGGGGCTTGATACACGGCTGTGAGTGGAGACGAGGGACGGGGGGGGCTTGATACACGGCTGTGAGTGGAGACGAGGGACGGGGGGGGCTTGATACACGGCTGTGAGTGGAGACGGGGGGGGGGGGGGCCCTTGATACACGGCTGTGAGTGGAGACAGGGGGGGTGGGGGGCTCGATACACGGCTGTGAGTGTGGAGACAAGGGGGGGGGGGCTTGATACACGGCTGTGAGTGTGGAGACGGGGGGGGGCCTTGATACACGGCTGTGAGTGGAGACAGGGGGGGGGCTTGATACACGGCTGTGAGTGTGGAGACAGGGGGGGGGGCTTGATACACGGCTGTGAGTGGAGACGGGGGGGGCTTGATACACGGCTGTGAGTGTGGAGACAGGGGGGGGCTTGATACACGGCTGTGAGTGGAGACAGGGGGGGGGGGGGGGGCTTGATACACGGCTGTGTGGAGACTTGTATTGCTCTTCCTGGCTAAAAAGGCACCATAGTTGGTGGAACCCGTACGGTAACGGACGGTATCCCAGCCACTAAGGTTGGGGTCGCATGATGGTGCCACGGGTAGACTGTGTGTCAAAAATACATGTACGCCTGAAATGTGTGTTCTTTCCCATTTGTGTGTGTGTGTGTGTGTGTGTGTGTGTGTGTGTGTGTTAACATGTGCAGTTCTATCTGTGTGTGTTTGTTATTTTATTTATTTAACCAGGAAGGGCTCATTGAGATTTGAAATCTCTTTTTCAAGAGCGTCCTGGCCAAGATAGGCAGCACCAAGTCATTACAAAAATTACAGACAGACAACATGAAAAACTACAAGTAATCTAGTAAAGACCATAGAATTCACAAGAGTAAAACAAAATCAAAAACAGCCAATTAAAAACATTGACAGGTCAGGGAATCAGTCTCAAGATCATTCATCAGTGATTTAAAACTACCAATCAGGACAAGTTCTTCCAGTTTAAAAGTATTTTGTACGGCGTTCCAAGACGATGGCGCAGAGTACATAAAAGCCCTTTTACCAAATTCAGTTTGGACATTTGGAACAGTTAGCAGGATAAAGTCCAGCGAACGAAGAGAGTACCCACCATATTTCTGAACAATAAAAATGCCCAAATAAAATGGTAGTAAACCCAAAATGCCTTTATAAATAAAAGTATACCAGTGACTGAGCCTACGAATGACTAGAGAAGGCCAGCCAACCCTGGTATACAAAGTGCAGTGGTGCGTAAGGGTTTTGCTGTTTAAAATAAATCTCAAAGTGCCATGGTAAAGGGTGTCAATTGATCTCAAACACTGACCGTAAGCATTCATATATAGAATATCCCCATAGTCTAGTAAAGGCATAAATGTAGCTGATACTAATCTCCTTCTGGCTTCAATAGAAAAACAGGCCTTATTCCTAAAATAAAATCCCAACTTCGGCTTCAATTAATTTCTAAGTTGTTGAATATGCAATTTAAAATAGAGGCCGTCATCAATTAAAATACAATATATCTATATGAGGTTACAGTCTCAATCTCATTGCCCTGACAGGTAGTAACAGGTGAAAGGTTCAGAGGTCTATTTCTTGCTTTAGAAAACACCATTAGTTTAGTTTTGTCAGTATTGAGGATAAGCTTCAATTGACACAAGGTATGTTGAACAGTATAAAAAGCAGTTTGCAAGTTCTGGAAAGCTTTTGTAAGAGACGAGGCACAACAGTAAATAACAGTATCATCAGCATAAAAATGAAGTTGCGTACTTTGCACATTTTTGTCTAAATTATTTATATAAATGGTGAATAAGAGGGGACTAAATACAGAGCCTTGGGGCACACCATTAAAGACAGACAAATTAACAGTCATAAGCCCATCAAATTGAGTGCACTGAGTTCTATCAGACAGATAGTTAGCAAACCATGCAACTGCATGCTCTGAAAGACCTACACTAGACAAGCTCTGCCTTAGTATAGCATGATCAACTGTATCAAAAGCCTTAGAGAGATCAATAAAAAGTGAGACACAGGGCTGTTTTTTGTCAAGGGCTTCAGTGATATCATTTAAAACCTTCATGGCTGCTGTAATTGTGCTATGCTTCTTCCTGAAGCCCGATTTGGTACATTGATAAAATAGAGCTAGTAAATAAAAACTATTTTAGCTGTTCACTCACAAGGGTTTCAAGTATTTTCACCAGGGGTAACAGCTTTGAGATGGGCCTATAATTATTTAAGAGTTGGATCTCCCCCTTTTTAAAAGTGGAAGGACAAATGCTGATTTCCAGATCTTTGGAATTTCATTACATTCCAGGGTTAGATTGAACAGATATGTAAGTGGTTCAGCTATGAAATCAGCTGCCAGATTTAAAAAGCAGGGATCCAAAAGATCAGGACCTGCAGGTTTTCTCTGATCTAAGGATTTCAGGGCTTTATGTACCACCTGCACTGAGAATGGCAAAAAGATAGAAGTTTGACCAGCTCTCACTGGTTCATCCACACAGGGTTGTACAGAGACAGAGGACACTGGTTCATCCACACAGGCTTGTACAGAGACAGAGGACACTGGTTCATCCACACAGGGTCGTACAGAGACAGAGGACACTGGTTCATCCACACAGGGTCTGTACAGAGGCAGAGGACACTGGTTCATCCACACAGGGTCTGTACAGAGGCAGAGGACACTGGTTCATCCACACAGGGTCTGTACAGAGGCAGAGGACACTGGTTCATCCACACAGGGTCTGTACAGAGGCAGAGGACACTGGTTCATCCACACAGGGTCTGTACAGAGGCAGAGGACACTGGTTCATCCACACAGGGTTGTACAGAGACAGAGGACACTGGTTCATCCACACAGGCTTGTACAGAGACAGAGGACACTGGTTCATCCACACAGGCTTGTACAGAGACAGAGGACACTGGTTCATCCACACAGGGTTGTACAGAGGACACTGGTTCATCCACACAGGGTCTGTACAGAGACAGAGGACACTGGTTCATCCACACAGGGTTGTACAGAGACAGAGGACACTGGTTCATCCACACAGGGTTGTACAGAGACAGAGGACACTGGTTCATCCACACAGGGTCGTACAGAGACAGAGGACACTGGTTCATCCACACAGGGTCGTACAGAGACAGAGGACACTGGTTCATCCACACAGGGTCGTACAGAGACAGAGGACACTGAATCAAACAGCCTACCAGATGATACAAAGTGCTCATTGAAACAATTCAGCATTTCGGTTTTGTCATATACAGCAACAGAGTCCTTCAAAATACATGATGGTAATTCATTAACGTTACTGTTACCAGACATAGTTTTGGAAGGCTATTTAGTCAGTGGTAACAGACATAAAATATTCAGACTTGGCCTTCCTGAGAAGAAAATAACAATTGTTTTGTTACTTTCTAAAAATAAACCAATCAGCATCAGAACATGATTTCCTTGCTTTAGCCCAGGCTAGATTACGGTTTGTGAATAATACAAGACAGCTCAGAAGAGAACCATGGGTTATCACTCCCTTTAACCCTGAACCTGTGGAATGGGGCATGTTTGTTTACTATTTGGAGAGAACCATGGGTTATCCCTCCCTTTAACTCTGAACCTGTGGAATGGGGCGTGTGTGTTTACTATTTGTGTGTTAACATTTGCCATTCTGTGTGTGTGTTAACGTGCTCTTCTCTCCTCCTGTGTGTTAACATGTGCTCTCCTGTGTGTTTAGGGGCTGTAGCCTGTCCCCAGAAGGAGTGGCCAGTGTCCAGAACCCTGGCTCTGTGGGTAAAGAACTGCTGGACTTGACCCAGGAGGAGAAGAGACTGGATGAACTCATACACACCTGCACACTCATCGTCCAACAGATGACTGAAGACACACCCACAAGGAAATAGCCTTCCTTTACAACCCTGCTGTGTGACTGAGATGTAATAGGGGAGGTGTGTGTGTGTGTGTGTGTGTGTGTGTGTGTGTGTGTGTGTTCTAGTCCTGTGTGTGAATGACTACATTTTCCTTAACCTCTGGGTACGTTTGCGTACATATCGTATGATGATGTGAAAAGGATTCCTAGTCTGAATGACCAGACGGTCATCATGGTCAAAGCCCCTGCTGAAACCAGACTGGAGGTGCCAGACCCTGCAGAGGTACGCGCACGCACACGCACACACACACACAAGTTTGTGGACACCCCTTTCAAATTAGTGGATTCTGCTTTTTTATTCACACCCGTTGCTGACAGATGTATAAAATCAACCACACAGCCATGCAATCTCCATAAACAAACATTGGCAGTAGGCTGGCCCCGTTTTCGAAGAGCTCAGTGAATTTCAACGTGGCACCATCGTAGGATGCCACCTTTCCAACAAGTCAGTTTGTCACATTTCCGCCCTGCTAGAGCTGCCCCGGTCAACTGTAAATGTTGTTATTGTGAAGCGGAAATGTCTAGGAGCAACAACGGCTCAGCTGTGAAGTGGTAGGTCACAGAACGGGACCGAACGAGTGCTGAAGAGTGTAAAGATGGTCTGTTCTCGGTTACAACACTCACTATCGAATTACAAACTGCCTCTGGAAGTAACAGCAGCACAATAACTGTTCGTCGGGAGCTTCATGAAATGGGTTTCCACGGCCGAGCAGCTGCACACAAGCCTAAGATCACCATGCGCAATGCCAGACATCGACTGGAGTGGTGTAACTCTCACTGCCATTGGACTCTGGAGCAGTGGAAACGTATTCTCTGGAGTGATGAATCACGCTTCACCATCAGGCAGTCCGATGAACGAATCTGGGTTTGGTGGATGCTAGTAGAATGCTACCTGGCCGAATGCATTGTGCCAACTGTAAAGTTTGGTGGATGCCAGCAGAACACTACCTGGCCTAATGCATTGTGCCAACTGTAAAGTTTGGTGGATGCCAGCAGAACGCTACCTGGCCTAATGCATTGTGCCAACTGTAAAGTTTGGTGGATGCCAGCAGAACGCTACCTGGCCTAATGCATTGTGCCAACTGTAAAGTTTGGTGGATGCCAGCAGAACGCTACCTGGCCTAATGCATTCATGGTTTCGGGCTAGTAGGCACAAAGCACCGTACAAAAATGGTTTGTCGAGATTGGTGTGGAACAACTTGAGTGGTCTGCACCGAGCCCTGACCTGAACACCTTTGGGATGAATTGGAACAGCGACCGCTAGCCAGGCCTAATCGCCCAATCTCAGCGCCCGACCTCACTAATGCTCTTGTGGCTGAATGGAAGCAAGTCCCTGCATCAGTGTTCCAACATCTAGTGGAAAGCCTTCCCAGAAGACTGGAGGCTGTTATAGCAGCAAAGGGGGGGACAAACTCCATATTAATGCCAATGATTTTAGAATGAGATGTTCGACGAGCAGGTGTCCACATACTTTTGGTCTTGTAGTGTATGATTGGTTGATTAATTTATTGATTGACCTATCAGAGTCTCCAGGTCCACTTGAGCAGCACCCAGGGTCCAATAGAAGTCTTCCTGTGCTCAGATGATCACGCCCCTTCCTCCCCGCTGAAAAACAACTCTACGCTGAACGGAAATGGACATCCACCCTCATCTTCGTCATATGTCAACGGAAACTCCACATCCTTCCTCAAGGTGTCACAAGGTGAGCCCGTAGACTTAGATAGACATTGCGTCATTGTATCTGTCCCATTATGACGTCTGTGAGGGCACGGGCAACGCCATTGAGGCCACCTCCATTTTGAAGTAGTCTGTTTTCTTCTTCTAATACTTATGAGTTGGCAAACAAACTGAAAGGGTGCATCTTGGCACCTGTTGTGTTTGAACAGGTATAAAGCCACGGTTTGAGATGTACGGTGACCTGCAGTTATGGAATGTTGGCTCACTAGTATATTTAATTGGCTGATCCCTCCCTGACGACCTGGATGGAATCATGTGATCTTTCCTTAACCCATAGGAAGTCCCACCCAGCTGACTACTTCAAAATGATCAACGCCGGTCGAAATGGACCGATTTAAAAAAATATATGTATATATATATAAAAAATAAAAATATATATTTTTTTTTAATAATAAATGTATTCATATTTTTTTCCCCACAAGTTTTCTTTCTGAAAAATGTAGTTAATTTAATCTGATTGTCATTAGGTTCCATGACTTTGTCCACACAGAACATCTGAACACACAACATAACACATTTTGATGATTTCATTACATTTTGGGTGTTTTATTTAACTTTTGTACACCTGTGGTGTTCCGGGTCAAAAATGACCAGTCATTAGAAATGAATGGGTGAGACTACAATTAGTGTATAAAATTGAGTTCAGGCACATGCCCATTCATCAGATGGACACACTTCCTCTCCCAGTGTTTGAGCACACACACACACACACACACACGCACCTCACTCCCATTCTTGGCTTCCATGGCAACCCCCACAGGAACCTTTCACCAATAGAATCTTTCCTCCAAGGGAACCACGGGAACCACACCTGTTGGCATTCTCACAAACAATCACAGCATTGTTTCAATATTATTTTGAACTATTCTCGCAGCTCTGGTATTTATTGTTAATTTAAGCCTTGCTCACAATTAATTCTGTGGCAGCACAATGACCAAACGATATAGTGTATGTGAGGCTCTTGAGCATATCTTTGATCATGACACTGGTGAGGAGGAGAGAGGCCAGGAAACTGACAGTGAAGATGAACTAGTCTGTGATAAATAGCACAATATATTTAATCTGAGTATTTGTTATAGTCAAAATAATCCATACATTATGCTTTTTTTACTCAAAAACGAGTTGTATGAGCTCAGGTCAATGAGGCCTACAGGCCATAAATAGTAAATAGAAGTTCAAAATGTTCACAAGAACTTAAAATTAATTTGTTGATTTAAAAGATCTAACAGAACATTAGGTGATAATATATGTATTATTATGGATTTATGATCAGCTATAATGGGGCGGCCATTTTGGACCGGGACCACATAATTAATTAACATGAAACGAACGTGACAGGAGGGTTAATGTTGCTGCCCGTGCTTAAACATGGTTTTGGGCACTAGAGTCCTCTATCTAGCTCTATGGGTGAGCCCCAACTTCAGACTTAATTCTGTGGTGAGTTATTGGAAAATAACTCACCTTTTTGTTCTCTCACCCTCTATCTCTTCTTCCTGCTCTCTACCCATCTCTCACCAGAGGGTAATAACTACACCGGTAACGGTTTCTCCAACGCCCTGTCCAGGCTCCCAGCATGCTCAGCGGTGACTGTCACTCCTATCTCCCCCCTGCCCTCCTCCCTCACCTCCCTCCTCCCCCTCCAGGACGTTGACCAGGAGCCCTTCATCCCCCTCTCTCTCGTGGGGGATGACTACCTGCTTAGCCTGGGCGAAGACGAAGGCATCAGCGACCTGTTCTCCTACGATCTGGACCGGCTTCCACTAGACAACCTGCTCTGTAATTGAGTGAAATGTAATCTCGGCGGCCATTTTGGGGAATTTTAGTTTGGCCATTTTGGAGCCAAATTGTGGTTGTTTCCAGTTATAAAGAACTGATTTAGAGCCCAGCGGGCTCTATGGAATGCAGCACAGCAGCCATTTTGGAGCAAGGCTTTGTTTTCTTGACCTTGTCGACTGGACTGCTCATAGAGGACCTGCTGTGTAATTGACCCCTGGCCAGCGACGAGAGAAGGGAAATACCTGCTCTTGCTATTGAGCTGATCAAAGGAAGTACGTTTCAGTTCAGACTGTAGGGGTGAATTCTGTGGCTTAAAGAATGGACAAACCTCTTCTCAAAAGCCTGTCTTTCTGGTCTTGCGCTGACAGGCAAACCAACATCCTAAACAGTCACCATAGCAGACTGTTATTCTAATGAACTGTTCTCATCTGAAAGCAGAAGATTGTCCCTAACAAGAGACATGGATGTTATCCCCTGGACAGATTCTTACCCATATCTACCATTGTGTGACTTATCTGTGAACTTTATTAGCTCACCAGAGTGGAGCGGACCTGCTATCTACGTCCCAAGATGGTGATGTCTGCCTTGGCATCAAATGTTGTATTTTTTTTTTGCGTGTGTACCCTGGTCTTTCACACGGAGCCCTCTGACACAATACTGGAAGAGACTGACTGGTATTGTTCAGAGAACCAGAGTATGTACTGAACGGTGGGCTGATCTCCTGATGAAACGGTTTACTACACAATTGGTGTATGTTTTGTTTGTTGTTTTCGAGGAGGAAGTGAATATTGCTCCTGTTGCCGTGTGGGACATCCACTACATGTTCCTCTACTGCCGTCCATTAACTGCTTCTATATCCAGGGATGAGCAATGTACACACACACACACACACACACACACACACACACACACACACACACACACACACACACACACACACACACACACACACCACCATGCAAGAGTCACGTAGACGAGTCCCCATTTTGTTTTTAGCCACTGCAGCCATGCTTGCAGCCATGTTACTTATTGAATAACTAACTTATTAACCAACTCAAGTCATTTCTCAGGGCTCCCAAATTACTTCCTACTTGAAATAAAAAAAAAAAATTACTTAATTAAAATGTACAAATGGATTCTAATGAATTTTTTTTGGTGCCAGATATTTTAATGACCCCAATCATTAAATCATTGATGATAAATCATCACCCATTGATTAAAAATGTATATCCATTTAAAAAAAAAAAAAAAATTGACCCTTCGATTGGTATAGACATGTGACCTTTAAACTAGCCAACCATACTATATATTCAGTTTTCCTTTACGGGCTGAACCTGGTTGGTTTTAGAGAAGTGCTTTACTAGATGGTGTCCTGTGGTCTTTACTAGTGTATGACATTGCACCAGAGCTCTATGGGTTGATGACAGAACTTACCATGAAGTCCCTTTTGAGTCAATTGACTGCTATGAGAGTATGTTGGAGAACAGACATGTCCTGAACTTAACGATGTACTCTATTCCCGTCTTACAGTAATGTGTATTTTTTATTTTACATGTTAAGTCATTTCTAAGGTACTGTACTAGAAGGTATTCTGGTGATAGATTGGCTTACCAGTCTGTTTCTACATGGTTTGTAATGACGATGAGTTGACGTGACGACACAAACAGATCTGGGACCAGGCTAGTCTGGCTATTTCTCCCAGGCGTATGTCCATACCTGTATAGCACATGTTCATATGAAGTGGTCTCGGTTAGAAGTTGTCTTTTTGCACAGTTGTCCCGTATGAGTTTCATGTCTATGTGCTTTTGAGTTGTGTACTGCCTGGTTTCCTAGCCTGCCTGCTTCCCGTGAGGCTAGCCTGGTTGCCGTTAGGCTAGCCTGGTTTCCTAGCCTGCCTGCTTGCCGTTAGGCTAGCCTGGTTGCCGTTAGGCTAGCCTGGTTGCCAGCTCTGTTTTGTGTTATCACGTCAACTCCTTGTCCTAATGAACATAACGGCACAAACATCTGGGAACAGGCTACAATTAAAGTAGGAAAAGCAGCCATTGATTTCATCCTCAATACCGTACTGTATTTCAGTGACTACTCTTGCTGTCCCCCAGGAAGTAGGGTGACGTTGACCCAGGATGTTGATCTTGGGTCCGTTTTGCATTTCACGAATGCAAAAGGCTTGGAGAAGGAGAATCTGATCCTAGATCTGTATCTAGGGGAATCTGCTCCTTGGTGTACTGGTCTTCTGGCCATCTATGTTTGATGGTGTTATCAGTCTTTTCTCTGCAGTTTTTCCTTATTTAGAAATTCTATTAAGTTTTAATTGTGATTTCTAAATAAATATATAAAATATTTTTTTTACTTAATGCTTTTATTAAGATGTTTTGATTTTTCTGAATGTTCTGCTCGTGAATTTCTGTTTGTAGCCCACCGTCCAGCGATACGGTGCCGGGCTTAAACCAGAGGACATGTAGGATTCTGCATTTACATCACGTTACAACGTTTTATGGCAGCCATGTTATCTCCCCATAAACAATACAATGGGAAATATTTTAATTCTTCACAAAACAAAAAAATAAACGCAACATATATAGTGTTGGTTTTTATGAGCTGAAATAAAAGATCCTGTTTTCCATACGGATAAAAAGCGTATTTCTCTCATTTTGTGGACACATTTTTATTTATATTCCTGTTAGTGAGCATTTCTCCTTTGTCAAGTTAATCCATCCACCTGACAGATGTGGCATATCAAGAAGCTGATTAAACAGCATGATCATTACACAGGTGTACCTGGTGCTGGGGACAATACAAGGCCACTCTGAAAATGTGCAGTTTTGTCACACAACACAATGCCACAGATGTCTCTAGTTTTGAGGGATCGTGCAACTGGTATGTTGACTGTAGGAATGTCCACCAGTGCTGTTGCCAGAGAATTGAATGTTCATTTCTCTACCGTAAGCCGCCTCCAGCGTTCTTTTTGAGAATTTGGCAGTACGTCCAACCGGCCTCACAACCGCAGACCATGAATATGGCGTCCTATTGGTGAGCGGTTTGCTGTTGTCGACGTTGTCAACAGTGACCCATGGTGGGGTTATGTTATGGGCAAGCATTTTTTTTGTTTTATCCGTGACCAACAGATGCATCTGTATTCCCAGTCATGTGAAATCCATAGATTAGGGCCTAATGAATTAATTTAGATCGACTGATTTTCCTCATTATGAACTGTAGCGGAGTAAAATCAATTGAGTTGTTGCATGTTGTTTTTTATATTTTTTGTTCGGCATATGTGGCCGTCTCTTTTTTGTTGTTTTTTTTGCAGAAAAAAATGTTTGGTCTTGTTTTACTTGTTGAATTATTGTTCAGGTTGCGTACAGTATGGAGATCATTACATTGTTTTGTATCATGTCCCCAGCTCCTAAATTACATTTATAAAATAGAAAGAAGTTTGTCACTTATTTTTGTATTTTTTTTTTAGCCTTTTTATAACAACCATTGTTTTTTCTAAGTGTTTTGTAAATGCACAAAACACTCGGGAAACCAGTTGTCATGCTACTCTGCCCGGGGCGTTCTGTAGGAATGTTGAGTGAGGCTGCGATTCAATCAAAGCCGTCATAAATGTTCACTCCCGTTTCTTCTTCATTTTTTAAACTACGGCCTGCACACACCTCTTTTTCTGAACTGGATACATCCGTCTTTTTACCCAAAAACATACGAGGATTTTATTTCACCACGGTGAAAACGGAGCTTCTGCCACGTACACTAGCGTAGGAGATAGACCCTGTACTACAGTAGTACAATACAGGTTGGAGTACTGAATGTCAGACTGTTCCCCTGTAGTACAGTAGTACAATACAGGTTGGAATACTGAATGTCAGACTGTTCCCCTGTACTACAGTAGTACAATACAGGTTGGAATACTGAATGTCAAGACTGTTCCCCTGTACTACAGTAGTACAATACAGGTTGGAATACTGAATGTCAAGACTGTTCCCCTGTACTACAGTAGTACAATACAGGTTGGAATACTGAATGTCAGACTGTTCCCCTGTACTACAGTAGTACAATACAGGTTGGAATACTGAATGTCAGACTGTTCCCCTGTACTACAGTAGTACAATACAGGTTGGAATACTGAATGTCAAGACTGTTCCCCTGTACTACAGTAGTACAATACAGGTTGGAATACTGAATGTCAAGACTGTTCCCCTGTACTACAGTAGTACAATACAGGTTGGAATACTGAATGTCAAGACTGTTCCCCTGTACTACAGTAGTACAATACAGGTTGGAATACTGAATGTCAGACTGTTCCCCTGTACTACAGTAGTACAATACAGGTTGGAATACTGAATGTCAGACTGTTCCCCTGTACTACAGTAGTACAATACAGGTTGGAATACTGAATGTCAGACTGTTCCCCTGTACTACAGTAGTACAATACAGGTTGGAATACTGAATGTCAAGACTGTTCCCCTGTACTACAGTAGTACAATACAGGTTGGAATACTGAATGTCCGACTGTTCCCCTGTACTACAGTAGTACAATACAGGTTGGAATACTGAATGTCAAGACTGTTCCCCTGTACTACAGTAGTACAATACAGGTTGGAATACTGAATGTCCGACTGTTCCCCTGTACTACAGTAGTACAATACAGGTTGGAATACTGAATGTCAAGACTGTTCCCCTGTAGTACAGTAGTACAATACAGGTTGGAATACTGAATGTCAGACTGTTCCCCTGTAGTACAATACAGGTTGGAATACTGAATGTCAGACTGTTCCCCTGTAGTACAATACAGGTTGGAATACTGAATGTCCGACTGTTCCCCTGTACTACAGTAGTACAATACAGGTTGGAGTACTGAATGTCAGACTGTTCCCCTGTAGTACAGTAGTACAATACAGGTTGGAATACTGAATGTCAGACTGTTCCCCTGTACTACAGTAGTACAATACAGGTTGGAATACTGAATGTCAGACTGTTCCCCTGTACTACAGTAGTACAATACAGGTTGGAATACTGAATGTCAAGACTGTTCCCCTGTACTACAGTAGTACAATACAGGTTGGAATACTGAATGTCAGACTGTTCCCCTGTACTACAGTAGTACAATACAGGTTGGAATACTGAATGTCCGACTGTTCCCCTGTACTACAGTAGTACAATACAGGTTGGAATACTGAATGTCAAGACTGTTCCCCTGTAGTACAGTAGTACAATACAGGTTGGAATACTGAATGTCAGACTGTTCCCCTGTAGTACAATACAGGTTGGAATACTGAATGTCAGACTGTTCCCCTGTAGTACAATACAGGTTGGAATACTGAATGTCCGACTGTTCCCCTGTACTACAGTAGTACAATACAGGTTGGAGTACTGAATGTCAGACTGTTCCCCTGTAGTACAGTAGTACAATACAGGTTGGAATACTGAATGTCAAGACTGTTCCCCTGTACTACAGTAGTACAATACAGGTTGGAATACTGAATGTCAGACTGTTCCCCTGTACTACAGTAGTACAATACAGGTTGGAATACTGAATGTCCGACTGTTCCCCTGTACTACAGTAGTACAATACAGGTTGGAATACTGAATGTCAAGACTGTTCCCCTGTAGTACAGTAGTACAATACAGGTTGGAATACTGAATGTCAGACTGTTCCCCTGTAGTACAATACAGGTTGGAATACTGAATGTCAGACTGTTCCCCTGTAGTACAATACAGGTTGGAATACTGAATGTCCGACTGTTCCCCTGTACTACAGTAGTACAATACAGGTTGGAGTACTGAATGTCAGACTGTTCCCCTGTAGTACAGTAGTACAATACAGGTTGGAATACTGAATGTCCGACTGTTCCCCTGTACTACAGTAGTACAATACAGGTTGGAATACTGAATGTCAGACTGTTCCCCTGTACTACAGTAGTACAATACAGGTTGGAATACTGAATGTCAGACTGTTCCCCTGTACTACAGTAGTACAATACAGGTTGGAATACTGAATGTCAGACTGTTCCCCTGTACTACAGTAGTACAATACAGGTTGGAATACTGAATGTCAAGACTGTTCCCCTGTACTACAGTAGTACAATACAGGTTGGAATACTGAATGTCCGACTGTTCCCCTGTACTACAGTAGTACAATACAGGTTGGAATACTGAATGTCAAGACTGTTCCCCTGTACTACAGTAGTACAATACAGGTTGGAATACTGAATGTCCGACTGTTCCCCTGTACTACAGTAGTACAATACAGGTTGGAATACTGAATGTCAAGACTGTTCCCCTGTAGTACAGTAGTACAATACAGGTTGGAATACTGAATGTCAGACTGTTCCCCTGTAGTACAATACAGGTTGGAATACTGAATGTCAGACTGTTCCCCTGTAGTACAATACAGGTTGGAATACTGAATGTCCGACTGTTCCCCTGTACTACAGTAGTACAATACAGGTTGGAGTACTGAATGTCAGACTGTTCCCCTGTAGTACAGTAGTACAATACAGGTTGGAATACTGAATGTCAGACTGTTCCCCTGTACTACAGTAGTACAATACAGGTTGGAATACTGAATGTCAGACTGTTCCCCTGTACTACAGTAGTACAATACAGGTTGGAATACTGAATGTCAAGACTGTTCCCCTGTACTACAGTAGTACAATACAGGTTGGAATACTGAATGTCAGACTGTTCCCCTGTACTACAGTAGTACAATACAGGTTGGAATACTGAATGTCCGACTGTTCCCCTGTACTACAGTAGTACAATACAGGTTGGAATACTGAATGTCAAGACTGTTCCCCTGTAGTACAGTAGTACAATACAGGTTGGAATACTGAATGTCAGACTGTTCCCCTGTAGTACAATACAGGTTGGAATACTGAATGTCAGACTGTTCCCCTGTAGTACAATACAGGTTGGAATACTGAATGTCCGACTGTTCCCCTGTACTACAGTAGTACAATACAGGTTGGAGTACTGAATGTCAGACTGTTCCCCTGTAGTACAGTAGTACAATACAGGTTGGAATACTGAATGTCAGACTGTTCCCCTGTACTACAGTAGTACAATACAGGTTGGAATACTGAATGTCAGACTGTTCCCCTGTACTACAGTAGTACAATACAGGTTGGAATACTGAATGTCAAGACTGTTCCCCTGTACTACAGTAGTACAATACAGGTTGGAATACTGAATGTCAGACTGTTCCCCTGTACTACAGTAGTACAATACAGGTTGGAATACTGAATGTCCGACTGTTCCCCTGTACTACAGTAGTACAATACAGGTTGGAATACTGAATGTCAAGACTGTTCCCCTGTAGTACAGTAGTACAATACAGGTTGGAATACTGAATGTCAGACTGTTCCCCTGTAGTACAATACAGGTTGGAATACTGAATGTCAGACTGTTCCCCTGTAGTACAATACAGGTTGGAATACTGAATGTCCGACTGTTCCCCTGTACTACAGTAGTACAATACAGGTTGGAGTACTGAATGTCAGACTGTTCCCCTGTAGTACAATACAGGTTGGAGTACTGAATGTCAAGACTGTTCCCCTGTAGTACAGTAGTACAATACAGGTTGGAATACTGAATGTCCGACTGTTCCCCTGTAGTACAGTAGTACAATACAGGTTGGAGTACTGAATGTCAGACTGTTCCCCTGTACTACAGTAGTACAATACAGGTTGGAGTACTGAATGTCAGACTGTTCCCCTGTAGTACAATACAGGTTGGAGTACTGAATGTCAAGACTGTTCCCCTGTACTACAGTAGTACAATACAGGTTGGAATACTGAATGTCAAGACTGTTCCCCTGTACTACAGTAGTACAATACAGGTTGGAATACTGAATGTCCGACTGTTCCCCTGTACTACAGTAGTACAATACAGGTTGGAATACTGAATGTCAAGACTGTTCCCCTGTAGTACAGTAGTACAATACAGGTTGGAATACTGAATGTCAGACTGTTCCCCTGTAGTACAATACAGGTTGGAATACTGAATGTCAGACTGTTCCCCTGTAGTACAATACAGGTTGGAATACTGAATGTCCGACTGTTCCCCTGTACTACAGTAGTACAATACAGGTTGGAATACTGAATGTCAAGACTGTTCCCCTGTAGTACAGTAGTACAATACAGGTTGGAATACTGAATGTCCGACTGTTCCCCTGTAGTACAGTAGTACAATACAGGTTGGAGTACTGAATGTCAGACTGTTCCCCTGTACTACAGTAGTACAATACAGGTTGGAGTACTGAATGTCAGACTGTTCCCCTGTAGTACAATACAGGTTGGAGTACTGAATGTCAAGACTGTTCCCCTGTACTACAGTAGTACAATACAGGTTGGAATACTGAATGTCAGACTGTTCCCCTGTACTACAGTAGTACAATACAGGTTGGAGTACTGAATGTCAAGACTGTTCCCCTGTACTACAGTAGTACAATACAGGTTGGAATACTGAATGTCAGACTGTTCCCCTGTACTACAGTAGTACAATACAGGTTGGAGTACTGAATGTCAAGACTGTTCCCCTGTAGTACAGTAGTACAATACAGGTTGGAATACTGAATGTCAAGACTGTTCCCCTGTAGTACAGTAGTACAATACAGGTTGGAATACTGAATGTCCGACTGTTCCCCTGTACTACAGTAGTACAATACAGGTTGGAGTACTGAATGTCAGACTGTTCCCCTGTAGTACAGTAGTACAATACAGGTTGAAGTACTGAATGTCAAGACTGTTCCCCTGTACTACAGTAGTACAATACAGGTTGGAATACTGAATGTCCGACTGTTCCCCTGTACTACAGTAGTACAATACAGGTTGGAATACTGAATGTCAAGACTGTTCCCCTGTACTACAGTAGTACAATACAGGTTGGAGTACTGAATGTCAGACTGTTCCCCTGTAGTACAGTAGTACAATACAGGTTGGAATACTGAATGTCAAGACTGTTCCCCTGTAGTACAGTAGTACAATACAGGTTGAAGTACTGAATGTCAAGACTGTTCCCCTGTACTACAGTAGTACAATACAGGTTGGAATACTGAATGTCCGACTGTTCCCCTGTACTACAGTAGTACAATACAGGTTGGAATACTGAATGTCCGACTGTTCCCCTGTACTACAGTAGTACAATACAGGTTGGAATACTGAATGTCCGACTGTTCCCCTGTACTACAGTAGTACAATACAGGTTGGAATACTGAATGTCCGACTGTTCCCCTGTACTACAGTAGTACAATACAGGTTGGAATACTGAATGTCAAGACTGTTCCCCTGTAGTACAGTAGTACAATACAGGTTGGAATACTGAATGTCAAGACTGTTCCCCTGTACTACAGTAGTACAATACAGGTTGGAATACTGAATGTCAAGACTGTTCCCCTGTACTACAGTAGTACAATACAGGTTGGAATACTGAATGTCCGACTGTTCCCCTGTACTACAGTAGTACAATACAGGTTGGAATACTGAATGTCAAGACTGTTCCCCTGTACTACAGTAGTACAATACAGGTTGAAGTACTGAATGTCAAGACTGTTCCCCTGTACTACAGTAGTACAATACAGGTTGGAATACTGAATGTCCGACTGTTCCCCTGTACTACAGTAGTACAATACAGGTTGGAATACTGAATGTCAAGACTGTTCCCCTGTACTACAGTAGTACAATACAGGTTGGAGTACTGAATGTCAGACTGTTCCCCTGTAGTACAATACAGGTTGGAATACTGAATGTCAGACTGTTCCCCTGTAGTACAATACAGGTTGGAATACTGAATGTCAGACTGTTCCCCTGTACTACAGTAGTACAATACAGGTTGGAATACTGAATGTCAGACTGTTCCCCTGTAGTACAATACAGGTTGGAGTACTGAATGTCAGACTGTTCCCCTGTAGTACAATACAGGTTGGAATACTGAATGTCAGACTGTTCCCCTGTAGTACAGTAGTACAATACAGGTTGGAATACTGAATGTCAGACTGTTCCCCTGTACTACAGTAGTACAATACAGGTTGGAATACTGAATGTCAGACTGTTCCCCTGTACTACAGTAGTACAATACAGGTTGGAATACTGAATGTCAAGACTGTTCCCCTGTAGTACAGTAGTACAATACAGGTTGGAATACTGAATGTCCGACTGTTCCCCTGTACTACAGTAGTACAATACAGGTTGGAATACTGAATGTCAGACTGTTCCCCTGTAGTACAGTAGTACAATACAGGTTGGAGTACTGAATGTCAGACTGTTCCCCTGTAGTACAGTAGTACAATACAGGTTGAAGTACTGAATGTCAAGACTGTTCCCCTGTAGTACAGTAGTACAATACAGGTTGGAATACTGAATGTCCGACTGTTCCCCTGTACTACAGTAGTACAATACAGGTTGGAATACTGAATGTCAAGACTGTTCCCCTGTACTACAGTAGTACAATACAGGTTGGAGTACTGAATGTCAGACTGTTCCCCTGTAGTACAGTAGTACAATACAGGTTGAAGTACTGAATGTCAAGACTGTTCCCCTGTACTACAGTAGTACAATACAGGTTGGAATACTGAATGTCAAGACTGTTCCCCTGTACTACAGTAGTACAATACAGGTTGGAATACTGAATGTCAAGACTGTTCCCCTGTACTACAGTAGTACAATACAGGTTGGAATACTGAATGTCAAGACTGTTCCCCTGTACTACAGTAGTACAATACAGGTTGGAATACTGAATGTCAAGACTGTTCCCCTGTACTACAGTAGTACAATACAGGTTGGAGTACTGAATGTCAAGACTGTTCCCCTGTACTACAGTAGTACAATACAGGTTGGAATACTGAATGTCAAGACTGTTCCCCTGTACTACAGTAGTACAATACAGGTTGGAATACTGAATGTCAAGACTGTTCCCCTGTACTACAGTAGTACAATACAGGTTGGAATACTGAATGTCAAGACTGTTCCCCTGTACTACAGTAGTACAATACAGGTTGGAATACTGAATGTCAAGACTGTTCCCCTGTAGTACAATACAGGTTGGAGTACTGAATGTCAAGACTGTTCCCCTGTACTACAGTAGTACAATACAGGTTGGAATACTGAATGTCAAGACTGTTCCCCTGTACTACAGTAGTACAATACAGGTTGGAATACTGAATGTCAAGACTGTTCCCCTGTACTACAGTAGTACAATACATTTAACCAATACTTTTTTGGAGGTGTTTTTACCTATTTACTAAAACCATGAAAACACTGGGTACGTCAGGATGGAGTAATGTGCACTATTCCCTGTTATAGTGCACTACTTTTAACCAGGGCCTGTAGGGAATAGGGGGGCATTTGGGATGCAAGCCTAGGCATGATGTCATCAAGACTTATTTGTAGGAAATCCACTGTTGCCCATTACAGAGATAGGTTCTTTGTGTTTTTGGGAATCTTTTTTTATTTTATTGTTATTTTGTGTGGATTTATGTTTTAAAAATTTGAAATGTATTATAGTGTTTTAATTAAGGTACCACACTTTACTTTCACTTCTTGAGTGGCCTGACCGCTGTGCTGTCCCACTATATTTAGGCAGAGGATGACGAGAATCGAGAGTGATAACTCTGCCCTAAATCGGTCGTCTCCAGCAGGTGGCGGTGTTTTCACTCACTCTGAGTTTTGTATGGAGATCAATGAATGTCGAATTTGGTGAAGAACAAATGGAATGGCTTATAGAGCCCCACAGTGGATGTCTCAATACCCATAATACCTGAGCCGTCAAACAAGGAAATAGTTACAATCGTTTTTTTCCACCGTTCATTTTTCCTATAGGGGATTTTAGAAACACTAATAATGACTGTTTTGTGTAGGCTCACCCTGAAGTGACTTTTTGATAAGTGTAAATCACTATCGGACAAGGTGACTTTAATCCAATATATTAGTCTCTTTTTACCCTCCTATTCCAAAATGCTAATTAACGTCAAAGTAGACATCACGCAAGACTACAAATCCCTGCAAGCTCCTGCACGTCATCTCTAGCAGATGCCTTTGCTAAACAGGTATTGTGTCAATTTAAAACTCACACAAGACATTTTAACACAATTGTCAAGTTAAAGAAATGTAGTCAATTTATTCATTTACTAAATGTAGATAACATTAGAGAGTTAATTCAGAGATTCTTACCTTTGTCTCGATTTGACTGTCGTCCAGATCATCATGGTATTTGTAGTTCTTTATGAAAGCCACATTAGCAACTAGTTAGTGTTTACATTTTTGGGGGGTACTTATATTTGCCTGTATTTATCCCCCCCAAAAATTGAAAAACTAATTAGTTGCTAATGTGGCTTTCATAAAGAATTACAATATATTGATTAAAGTCATTGTAAATAAGAAATTGTTCTTAACTGACTTGCCTAGTTAAATAAAAACCTTGTCCGAGAGATTTACACGGGTATCAAAACGTCACACCAGGGTAAGCCTACACCAAACACAGCCCTTATTTTAAGTGTTTCAATAATCCCCTATGGGGAAAAATGATTATAACCATTTCCTTGTTTGACCGCTAGGTTTCATGGGTATTATGAAGCATACTGTGGTACTCTATTTGATAGAATTTAAGTTTTGTTATGCTTTAGGTTTTTACTAGTGTACTGATATAAGTAGGACACGTGACATCCTGCAAACTTTGAGAGAGAAAAGAACACTTTATATATTAAGGAGAACCGTCTTGACATCATCACACTTATTGGGGACAGACAGGTGGAAGGGTGTTTCTTGGCTCAGTTAGTTTTTTGGCCTATATTGGGGCAGAAGGGAGAGTAGTCTTGGGGCCTCGTTTTATAAATGTTTGCTATGTACAAAATATACCCCAAAACATGCGTGTGTGTGTGCCAGTTATCACGCAAAACTTTATTTAAACTCATAAAAAGGGAACTTGACGACGGGAATGTGCTTACCGTGTCTAGACCTAAGCACAGTTTCTTGTGGCTGAAGTATTTTATTGTAAGCAGGCATGTGGGGGGATACTATGACACGCTTATTCAATCATAACAAGAGAAACCGGTAAATATAATGAGATGCGATCACTTGCCGTTAGTGATAAGAGCCAATATCTTATTTTTTTATTTGTATCTTTTGAGTTCTAAAATAGTTTTATATAGAAATAGGTATCTATATCCTATTTATTAACATTATCGTTGCAGAATAAATTCCTCAGCGTTTCTGACTGTGATGGTTTCATACTCGTGATGTAGCCAATAGGCCTACAACATCCCGTCTCTCCTTTTAATTGGACCCACTTTACAGTAGTAAGTAGATCAACTAATTCAAATGCGAGCCGATCGAGAGCACAGTTTAATCAGCGTTTTAACAGCAGAACAGACCATTCGCATTGACGATTTGTAGTTTCAAAAGTATCAAGTAAACAATATTTCATTTAATAAACATGATACATATTTTTATAAATGCCTCGCCACCTTTTCTGGCCATGATGGGTTCATGTTCCCGAAGAAGCTTTAGCCTACAACAAATTAACATAAACTAACAGTTGAAGTTGGAAGTTTACATACATTTAGTTTGGAGTTATTAAAACTTGTTTTTCAACCACTCCACAAATTTCTTGTTTCCAAACTATAGTTTTGGCAAGTCGGTTATAGGACATCTACTTTGTGCATGACACAAGTAATTCTTTCCAACAATTGTTTACAGACAGATTATTTAACTTATAATTCACTGTATTCCAGCGGGTTAGAAGTTTACATACACTAAGTTAACTGTGCCTTTAAACAGCTTGGGAAATTCCAGAAAACGATGTCATGACTTTAGAAGCTTCTGATAGGCTAATTGACATCATTTGAGTCCATTGGAGGTGCACCTGTGGATGTATTTCAAGGCCTACCTTCAAACTCAGTGCCTCTTTGCTTGACATCATGGGAAAATCAAAAGAAATCAGCAAAGACCTCAGAAGAAAAATTGTAGACCTCCACAAGTCTGGTTCATCCTTGGGAGCATTTTCCAAATGCTTGAAGGTACCACGTTCATCTGTAGAATGCAAGTATAAACACCATGGGACCACGGAGCCATCATACCGCTCAGGAAGGAGACACGTGGAGACGTGACCATCATTATGTTTAGAGGAAAAAGGATGCTTGCAAGCCGAAGAACACCATCCCAACCGTGAAGCACGGGGGTGGCAGCATCATGTTGTGGGGGTGCTTTGCTACAGGAGGGACTAGTGCACTTCACAAAATAGATGGCATCATGAGGCATGAAGATTGTGGATATATTGAAGCAACATCTCAAGACATCAGTCAGGAAGTTACAGCTTGGTCGCAAATGGGTCTTCCAAATGGACAATGACCCCAAGCATACTTCCAAAGATGTGGCATAATGGCTTATGATCAACAAAGTCAAGTTATTGGAGTGGCCATCACAAAGCCCTGACCTCAATCCTGTAGAAAATTTGTGGGCAGAACTGAAAAAGTGTGTGCGAGCAAGGAGGCCTACAAACCTGACTCCGTTACACCAGCTCTGTCAGGAGGAATGGGCCAAAATTCATGCAACTTATTGTGGGAAGTTTCGGCTACCCGAAACGTTTGACACAAGTTAAACAATTTAAAGGCAATGCTAGCAAATACTAATTGAGTGTATGTAAACTTCTGACCCATTGGGAATGTGATGAAATAAATAAAAGCTGAAATAAATCATTCTCTCTACTATTATTCTGACATTTCACATTCTTAAAATAAAGTGGTGATCCTAACTGACCTAAAACAGGGAATTCTTACTCGGATTAAAGGTCAGGAATTGTGAAAAACTGAGTTTAGATGTATTTGGCTAAGGTGTATGTAAACTTCCGACTTCAACTGTACACTACGGTTCAAAAGTTTGGTGTCACTTAGAAATGTCCTTGTTTTTGAAAGAAAAGCACTTTTTTTGTCCATTTTAAAATAACATCAAATTGATCAGAAATAGTGTGGACATTGTTAATGTTGTAAATGACTATTGTAGCTGGAAACGGCAGATTTGTTTTATGGAATATCTACATAGGTGTACAGAGGCCCATTATCAGAAACCATCACTCCTGTGTTTCAATGGCACGTTGTGTTAGCTAATCCAAGTTTATCATTTTAAAAGGCTAATTGATCATTAGAAAACCCTTTTGCAATTATGTTAGCAAAGCTGAAAATTGTTGTACTGAATTAAAGAAGCAATAAAACTGGCCTTCTTTAGACTAGTTGAGGATCTGGAGCATCAGCATTTATGGGTTCGATTACAGGCTCAAAATGGCCAGAAACAAAGAACTTTCTTCTGAAACTAGTCAGTCTATTCTTGTTCTGAGAAATGAAGGCTATTCCATGCGAGAAATTGCCAAGAAACTGAAGATCTCGTACAACGCTGTGTACTACTCCCTTCACAGAACTGCACAAACTGGCTCTAACCAGAATAGAAAGAGGAGTGGGAGGCCCCGGTGCACAACTGAGCAAGAGGACAAGTACATTAGAGTGTCTAGTTTGAGAAACAGAGTCCTCGACTGGCAGCTTCATTAAATAGTACCTGCAAAACACCAGTCTCAACGTCAGCAGTGAAGAGGCGACTCCGGGATGTTGGCCTTCTAGGCAGAGTTCCTCTGTCCAGTGTCTGTGTTCTAGAAGAAGGCCAGCATCCCGAAGTCGCCTCTACACTGTTGACGTGTCTGATGTATAACGTGAAACGTGTGTGTGTATGTGCCCAGTGTTTTCAGAAATGGCGCATGTAGATATTTAGTGTAAAATGTACACAACGGTTATACATGACAACCTTGGTCTCTAAACAGGCTGGGGATAGGCTGATGGATGTCTGGCCCAGTGTTTCCAATGAGAGAAACAGCGCCATATTCTCTTTATAGTGTGCTACTTATGACCAGTCCTCATCAGGCTCTGGTCAAAAGGAGGGCACTATATAGGAAATATGGTGCTGTTTGGGAGGCACTCAGATATATTGGCAGGATGTTGGGTTGTTAGTTACTGTCTCTCAGAGATCATATTAACATGGCATAAGTCATGACAAAATGTCAAGAATTGCAAGAAATGAACTTCAAAACTGCAACAGCAAAAAATAGTGCCGGCCCTAGGACAGGTATAAAACTCCCACTAGCGCATGCCTCAACCCGTCCAAAGCGTGGGAAGTAGTGAACGAGTAGACACTTCATGAGAAGTTAGGGCAGGAGAGAGGGGGACAAGGAGTTAGGATACAAGGTCCTGTTTGTGCAGGTCTGACCAAGGCGTCTGGTGGTGATCAAAATGGTTGCCTGGAAGAGAACACGGTCAGACTCATGCAGTCAGAAGAACACACTGCTTTACAGGAGAGGACCGTTACCCCCCAGTAGGTTGGGTATTAAAGCATAGGGTTGGGCCCTGTTGGTATGGAGAGGACCGTTACCCTCCAGTAGGTTGGGTGTTAAAGCATAGGGTTGGGCCCTGTTGTTATGGAGAGGACCGTTACCCCCCCAGTAGGTTGGGTGTTAAAGCATAGGGTTGGGCCCTGTTGTTATGGAGAGGACCGTTACCCCCCAGTAGGTTGGGTGTTAAAGCATAGGGTTGGGCCCTGTTGTTATGGAGAGGACCGTTACCCTCCAGTAGGTTGGGTGTTAAAGCATAGGGTTGGGCCCTGTTGTTATGGAGAGGACCGTTACCCTGCAGTAGGTTGGGTGTTAAAGCATAGGGTTGGGCCCTGTTGTTATGGAGAGGGCCGTTACCATCCAGTAGGTTGGGTGTTAAAGCATAGGGTTGGGCCCTGTTGTTATGGAGAGGACCGTTACCCTCCAGTAGGTTGGGTATTAAAGCATAGGGTTGGGCCCTGTTGTTATGGAGAGGACCGTTACCCTCCAGTAGGTTGGGTGTTAAAGCATAGGGTTGGGCCCTGTTGTTATGGAGAGGACCGTTACGCCGCAGCAGGTTGGGTGTTAAAGCATAGGGTTGGGCCCTGTTGTTATGGAGAGGACCGTTACCCCCCAGTAGGTTGGGTGTTAAAGCATAGGGTTGGGCCCTGCTGGTATGGAGAGGACCGTTACCCTCCAGTAGGTTGGGTGTTAAAGCATAGGGTTGGGCCCTGTTGTTATGGAGAGGACCGTTACCCTCCAGTAGGTTGGGTGTTAAAGCATAGGGTTGGGCCCTGTGTTATGGAGAGGACCGTTACCCTCCAGTAGGTTGGGTGTTAAAGCATAGGGTTGGGCCCAGTTGTTATGGAGAGGACCGTTACCCTCCAGTAGGTTGGGTGTTAAAGCATAGGGTTGGGCCCTGTTGTTATGGAGAGGACCGTTACCCTCCAGTAGGTTGGGTGTTAAAGCATAGGGTTGGGCCCTGTTGTTATGGAGAGGACCGTTACCCTCCAGTAGGTTGGGTGTTAAAGCATAGGGTTGGGCCCTGTTGTTACGGAGAGGACCGTTACCCTCCAGTAGGCTGGGTGTTAAAGCATAGGGTTGGGCCCTGTTGTTACGGAGAGGACCGTTACCCTCCAGTAGGTTGGGTGTTAAAGCATAGGGCTGGGCCCAGTTGGTATGGAGAGGACCGTTACCCTCCAGTAGGTTGGGTATTAAAGCATAGGGTTGGGCCCTGTTGTTATGGAGAGGACCGTTACCCTGCAGTAGGTTGGGTATTAAAGCATAGGGTTGGGCCCAGTTGTTATGGAGAGGACCGTTACCCTGCAGTAGGTTGGGTATTAAAGCATAGGGTTGGGCCCTGTTGTTATGGAGAGGACCGTTACCCTCCAGTAGGTTGGGTGTTAAAGCATAGGGTTGGGCCCTGTTGTTATGGAGAGGACCGTTACCCTCCAGTAGGTTGGGTGTTAAAGCATAGGGCTGGGCCCTGTTGTTATGGAGAGGACCGTTACCCTCCAGTAGGTTGGGTGTTAAAGCATAGGGTTGGGCCCTGTTGTTATGGAGAGGACCGTTACCCTGCAGTAGGCTGGGTGTTAAAGCATAGGGTTGGGCCCAGTTGTTATGGAGAGGACCGTTACCCTCCAGTAGGTTGGGTGTTAAAGCATAGGGTTGGGCCCTGTTGTTATGGAGAGGACCGTTACCCTCCAGTAGGTTGGGTGTTAAAGCATAGGGTTGGGCCCTGTTGGTATGGAGAGGACCGTTACCCTCCAGTAGGTTGGGTATTAAAGCATAGGGTTGGGCCCTGTTGTTATGGAGAGGACCGTTACCCTCCAGTAGGTTGGGTGTTAAAGCATAGGGTTGGGCCCTGTTGTTATGGAGAGGACCGTTACCCTGCAGTAGGCTGGGTGTTAAAGCATAGGGTTGGGCCCTGTTGTTATGGAGAGGACCGTTACCCCCCAGTAGGTTGGGTGTTAAAGCATAGGGTTGGGCCCTGTTGTTATGGAGAGGACCGTTACCCTCCAGTAGGTTGGGTGTTAAAGCATAGGGTTGGGCCCTGTTGTTATGGAGAGGACCGTTACCCTGCAGTAGGTTGGGTGTTAAAGCATAGGGTTGGGCCCTGTTGTTATGGAGAGGACCGTTACCATCCAGTAGGTTTGGTGTTAAAGCATAGGGTTGGGCCCTGTTGTTATGGAGAGGACCGTTACCCTCCAGTAGGTTGGGTATTAAAGCATAGGGTTGGGCCCTGTTGTTATGGAGAGGACCGTTACCCTCCAGTAGGTTGGGTGTTAAAGCATAGGGTTGGGCCCTGTTGTTATGGAGAGGACCGTTACCCTCCAGTAGGTTGGGTATTAAAGCATAGGGTTGGGCCCTGTTGTTATGGAGAGGACCGTTACGCTGCAGTAGGTTGGGTGTTAAAGCATAGGGCTGGGCCCTGTTGTTATGGAGAGGACCGTTACCCTCCAGTAGGTTGGGTGTTAAAGCATAGGGTTGGGCCCTGTTGTTATGGAGAGGACCGTTACCCTCCAGTAGGTTGGGTGTTAAAGCATAGGGTTGGGCCCTGTTGTTATGGAGAGGACCGTTACCCTGCAGTAGGTTGGGTGTTAAAGCATAGGGTTGGGCCCTGTTGTTATGGAGAGGACCGTTACGCCGCAGCAGGTTGGGTGTTAAAGCATAGGGTTGGGCCCTGTTGTTATGGAGAGGACCGTTACCCCCCAGTAGGTTGGGTGTTAAAGCATAGGGTTGGGCCCTGTTGGTATGGAGAGGACCGTTACCCCCCCCAGTAGATTGGGTATTAAAGCATAGGGTTGGGCCCTCTTGTTATGGAGAGGACCGTTACCCTGCAGTAGGTTGGGTGTTAAAGCATAGGGTTGGGCCCTGTTGTTATGGAGAGGACCGTTACCCTGCAGTAGGTTGGGTATTAAAGCATAGGGTTGGGCCCTGTTGTTATGGAGAGGACCGTTAGCCTCCAGTAGGTTGGGTGTTAAAGCATAGGGTTGGGCCCTGTTGTTATGGAGAGGACCGTTACCCTCCAGTAGGTTGGGTGTTAAAGCATAGGGTTGGGCCCAGTTGTTATGGAGAGGACCGTTACCCTCCAGTAGGTTGGGTGTTAAAGCATAGGGTTGGGCCCTGTTGTTATGGAGAGGACCGTTACCCTCCAGTAGGCTGGGTGTTAAAGCATAGGGTTGGGCCCTGTTGTTACGGAGAGGACCGTTACCCTCCAGTAGGTTGGGTGTTAAAGCATAGGGCTGGGCCCAGTTGGTATGGAGAGGACCGTTACCCTCCAGTAGGTTGGGTGTTAAAGCATAGGGTTGGGCCCTGTTGTTATGGAGAGGACCGTTACCCTCCAGTAGGTTGGGTATTAAAGCATAGGGTTGGGCCCTGTTGTTATGGAGAGGACCGTTACCCTCCAGTAGGTTGGGTGTTAAAGCATAGGGTTGGGCCCTGTTGTTATGGAGAGGACCGTTACCCTGCAGTAGGTTGGGTATTAAAGCATAGGGTTGGGCCCTGTTGTTATGGAGAGGACCGTTACCCTCCAGTAGGTTGGGTGTTAAAGCATAGGGTTGGGCCCTGTTGTTATGGAGAGGACCGTTACCCTCCAGTAGGTTGGGTGTTAAAGCATAGGGTTGGGCCCTGTTGTTATGGAGAGGACCGTTACCCTGCAGTAGGTTGGGTGTTAAAGCATAGGGTTGGGCCCTGTTGTTATGGAGAGGACCGTTACCCCCCAGTAGGTTGGGTGTTAAAGCATAGGGTTGGGCCCTGTTGTTATGGAGAGGACCGTTACCCTCCGGTAGGTTGGGTATTAAAGCATAGGGTTGGGCCCTGTTGTTATGGAGAGGACCGTTACCCTCCAGTAGGTTGGGTGTTAAAGCATAGGGTTGGGCCCTGTTGTTATGGAGAGGACCGTTACCCCCCAGTAGGTTGGGTGTTAAAGCATAGGGTTGGGCCCTGTTGGTATGGAGAGGACCGTTACCCTCCAGTTGGTTGGGTGTTAAAGCATAGGGTTGGGCCCTGTTGTTATGGAGAGGACCGTTACGCTGCAGTAGGTTGGGTGTTAAAGCATAGGGTTGGGCCCTGTTGGTATGGAGAGGACCGTTACCCTCCAGTAGGTTGGGTGTTAAAGCATAGGGTTGGGCCCTGTTGGTATGGAGAGGACCGTTACCCCCCCCAGTAGGTTGGGTATTAAAGCATAGGGTTGGGCCCTGTTGTTATGGAGAGGACCGTTACCCTGCAGTAGGTTGGGTGTTAAAGCATAGGGTTGGGCCCTGTTGTTATGGAGAGGACCGTTACCCTGCAGTAGGTTGGGTGATAAAGCATAGGGCTGGGCCCAGTTGGTATGGAGAGGACCGTTACCCTCCAGTAGGTTGGGTGTTAAAGCATAGGGTTGGGCCCAGTTGTTATGGAGAGGACCGTTACCCTCCAGTAGGTTGGGTGTTAAAGCATAGGGTTGGGCCCTGTTGTTATGGAGAGGACCGTTACCCTCCAGTAGGTTGGGTATTAAAGCATAGGGTTGGGCCCTGTTGTTATGGAGAGGACCGTTACCCTGCAGTAGGTTGGGTGTTAAAGCATAGGGTTGGGCCATGTTGGTATAGAGAGGACCGTTACCCTCCAGTAGGTTGGGTGTTAAAGCATAGGGTTGGGCCCTGTTGTTATGGAGAGGACCGTTACCCTCCAGTAGGTTGGGTGTTAAAGCATAGGGTTGGGCCCTGTTGGTATGGAGAGGACCGTTACGCTGCAGTAGGCTGGGTTTTAAAGCATAGGGTTGGGCCCTGTTGTTATGGAGAGGACCGTTACGCTGCAGTAGGCTGGGTTTTAAAGCATAGGGTTGGGCCCTGTTGTTATGGAGAGGACCGTTACCCTCCAGTAGGCTGGGTTTTAAAGCATAGGGTTGGGCCCTGTTGTTATGGAGAGGACCGTTACCCTCCAGTAGGTTGGGTGTTAAAGCATAGGGTTGGGCCCTGTTGTTATGGAGAGGACCGTTACCCTGCAGTAGGTTGGGTGTTAAAGCATAGGGTTGGGCCCTGTTGTTATGGAGAGGACCGTTACGCCGCAGCAGGTTGGGTGTTATAGCATAGGGTTGGGCCCTGTTGTTATGGAGAGGACCGTTACCCCCCAGTAGGTTGGGTGTTAAAGCATAGGGTTGGGCCCTGTTGGTATGGAGAGGACCGTTACCCTCCAGTAGGTTGGGTGTTAAAGCATAGGGTTGGGCCCTGTTGTTATGGAGAGGACCGTTACCCTCCAGTAGGCTGGGTGTTAAAGCATAGGGTTGGGCCCTGTTGTTATGGAGAGGACCGTTACCCTCCAGTAGGTTGGGTGTTAAAGCATAGGGTTGGGCCCTGTTGTTATGGAGAGGACCGTTACGCCGCAGCAGGTTGGGTGTTAAAGCATAGGGTTGGGCCCTGTTGTTATGGAGAGGACCGTTACCCTCCAGTAGGTTGGGTGTTAAAGCATAGGGTTGGGCCCTGTTGTTATGGAGAGGACCGTTACCCTCCAGTAGGTTGGGTATTAAAGCATAGGGTTGGGCCCTGTTGTTATGGAGAGGACCGTTACCCTCCAGTAGGTTTGGTGTTAAAGCATAGTGTTGGGCCCTGTTGTTATGGAGAGGACCGTTACCCTGCAGTAGGTTGGGTATTAAAGCATAGGGTTGGGCCCTGTTGTTATGGAGAGGACCGTTACCCTCCAGTAGGTTGGGTGTTAAAGCATAGGGTTGGGCCCTGTTGTTATGGAGAGGACCGTTACCCTCCAGTAGGTTGGGTGTTAAAGCATAGGGTTGGGCCCTGTTGTTATGGAGAGGACCGTTACCCTGCAGTAGGTTGGGTGTTAAAGCATAGGGTTGGGCCCTGTTGTTATGGAGAGGACCGTTACCCTCCGGTAGGTTGGGTGTTAAAGCATAGGGTTGGGCCCTGTTGTTATGGAGAGGACCGTTACCCTCCGGTAGGTTGGGTGTTAAAGCATAGGGTTGGGCCCTGTTGTTATGGAGAGGACCGTTACCCTGCAGTAGGTTGGGTATTAAAGCATAGGGTTGGGCCCTGTTGTTATGGAGAGGACCGTTACCCTCCAGTAGACTGGGTGTTAAAGCATAGGGTTGGGCCCTGTTGTTATGGAGAGGACCGTTACCCCCCAGTAGGTTGGGTGTTAAAGCATAGGGTTGGGCCCTGTTGGTATGGAGAGGACCGTTACCCTCCAGTAGGTTGGGTGTTAAAGCATAGGGTTGGGCCCTGTTGTTATGGAGAGGACCGTTACGCTGCAGTAGGTTGGGTGTTAAAGCATAGGGTTGGGCCCTGTTGGTATGGAGAGGACCGTTACCCCCCCCCCCCCCCCCAGTAGGTTGGGTATTAAAGCATAGGGTTGGGCCCTGTTGTTATGGAGAGGACCGTTACCCTGCAGTAGGTTGGGTGTTAAAGCATAGGGTTGGGCCCTGTTGTTATGGAGAGGACCGTTACCCTGCAGTAGGTTGGGTATTAAAGCATAGGGTTGGGCCCTGTTGTTATGGAGAGGACCGTTAGCCTCCAGTAGGTTGGGTGTTAAAGCATAGGGTTGGGCCCTGTTGGTATGGAGAGGACCGTTACCCTCCAGTAGGTTGGGTATTAAAGCATAGGGTTGGGCCCTGTTGTTATGGAGAGGACCGTTACCCTCCAGTAGGTTGGGTTTTAAAGCATAGGGCTGGGCCCAGTTGGTATGGAGAGGACCGTTACCCTCCAGTAGGTTGGGTGTTAAAGCATAGGGTTGGGCCCAGTTGTTATGGAGAGGACCGTTACCCTCCAGTAGGTTGGGTGTTAAAGCATAGGGTTGGGCCCTGTTGTTATGGAGGGGACCGTTACCCTCCAGTAGGTTGGGTATTAAAGCATAGGGTTGGGCCCTGTTGTTATGGAGAGGACCGTTACCCTGCAGTAGGTTGGGTGTTAAAGCATAGGGTTGGGCCATGTTGGTATGGAGAGGACCGTTACCCTCCAGTAGGTTGGGTGTTAAAGCATAGGGTTGGGCCCTGTTGGTATGGAGAGGACCGTTACCCTCCAGTAGGTTGGGTGTTAAAGCATAGGGTTGGGCCCTGTTGTTATGGAGAGGACCGTTACCCTACAGTAGGTTGGGTGTTAAAGCATAGGGTTGGGCCCTGTTGTTATGGAGAGGACCGTTAGCCTCCAGTAGGTTGGGTGTTAAAGCATAGGGTTGGGCCCTGTTGTTAGGGAGAGGACCGTTACGCTGCATTAGGCTGGGTGTTAAAGCATAGGGTTGGGCCCTGTTGTTATGGAGAGGACCGTTACCCTCCAGTAGGTTGGGTGTTAAAGCATAGGGCTGGGCCCTGTTGGTATGGAGAGGACCGTTAGCCTCCAGTAGGTTGGGTGTTAAAGCATAGGGTTGGGCCCTGTTGTTATGGAGAGGACCGTTACCCTCCAGTAGGTTGGGTGTTAAAGCATAGGGTTGGGCCCTGTTGTTATGGAGAGGACCGTTACCCTCCAGTAGGTTGGGTGTTAAAGCATAGGGTTGGGCCCTGTTGTTATGGAGAGGAGGTCTATTCTTCTACACTACTTTGTCAAGTGAATGTTTTCTACATGTCAACTAACCCTGCCCCTTATAAGTAGGACCCAGAGTTATCCTTGTCCATGGAGGACCCGGAGTTACCCCTTGTCCATGGAGGACCCGGAGTTACCCCTTGGCCATGCAGGGCCCGGAGTTACCCCTTGGCCATGCAGGGCCCGGAGTTACCCCTTGGCCATGCAGGGCCCAGAGTTACCCCTTGTCCATGAAGGGCCCAAAGTTACCCCTTGTCCATGCAGGGCCCAGAGTTACCCCTTGTCCATGCAGGGCCCAGAGTGTTTCCTGGTCAGATCAGGTAGTCAAGTTGCTGCCAGTAGACAGACTGCAGTCTGATGGCGTCACCTTATGATGTAATATAAACCTAGACACTAGGGGGCAGTCTGCTCTCACAGAAGGAGGGGTGGAAAGATATGAAGACCATCAGATGCCATTCCTAAGCAACCAACAGTGTGTCCTCTTCTTATCCCCTGGAGTTGAATTGGCAGCCAACCTGAACTGCATGATGTCATGGTTTTACAGTCTGTTCAATGCAATACAGAAGGAATATCATGATGTCATTGTTTTACAGTCTGTTCAATGCAATACAGCAACAATATCATGATTGGGAGTTTTTCCTAGCCACTGTGCTTCTACACCTGCATTCTAGCTGTTTGGGGTTTTAGGCTAGGTCTCTGTACAGCACTTCGAGATATTAGCTGATGTACGAAGGGCTATATAAAATAAACTTGATTGATTGATTGATGATGTCATGGTTTTACAGTCCAATGCAGCAACAATATGATGATGTCATGGTTTTACAGTCCAATACAGCAACAATATGATGTCATGGTTTTACAGTCCAATACAGCAACAATATGATGATGTCCTGGTTTTACAGTCCAATACAGCAACAATATGACGATGTCATGGTTTTACAGTCCAATACAGCAACAATATGACGATGTCATGGTTTTACAGTCCAATACAGCAACAATATGATGATGTCATGGTTTTACAGTCCAATACAGCAACAATATGACGATGTCATGGTTTTACAGTCCAATACAGCAACAATATGATGATGTCATGGTTTTACAGTCCAATACAGCAACAATATGATGATGTCCTGGTTTTACAGTCCAATACAGCAACAATATGACGATGTCCTGGTTTTACAGTCCAATGCAGCAACAATATGACGATGTCCTGGTTTTACAGTCCAATGCAGCAACAATATGACGATGTCATGGTTTTACAGTCCAATGCAGCAACAATATGACGATGTCATGGTTTTACAGTCTAATACAGCAACAATATCATGATGTCATGGTTTTACAGTCCAATACAGCAACAATATGATGATGTCATGGTTTTACAGTCCAATACAGCAACAATATGATGATGTCATGGTTTTACAGTCCAATACAGCAACAATATGATGATGTCATGGTTTTACAGTCCAATACAGCAACAATATGATGATGTCATGGTTTTACAGTCCAATACAGCAACAATATGATGATGTCATGGTTTTACAGTCTAATACAGCAACAATATGATGATGTCATGGTTTTACAGTCTAATACAGCAACAATATGATGATGTCATGGTTTTACAGTCCAATACAGCAAAAAAATGATGATGTCATGGTTTTACAGTCCAATACAGCAACAATATGATGATGTCATGGTTTTACAGTCCAATACAGCAACAATATGATGATGTCATGGTTTTACAGTCCAATACAGCAGCAATATGATGATGTCATGGTTTTACAGTCCAATACAGCAACAATATCAACTGGACCAACAGGAGTACTGGGGCCTTTCCGTAGTTTTATACAATAATTCAAGCCCATCAGACAATGGTCTGAGCTCATTGCTCCTACCAGTGATGTATATAGTAAACATGTGAATATATATGTGTGCATGGCTCATGCTCACTTGTAGAAATGAACCAACTATTCCCTGTCGACACATGACGTCTGTCTATGAATGGGGTTTAGATATTTCTACCTTTTTTAGTTGTGAATAATTTGCTCTCACCATCAAGTACTGTGTGTGTGTGCTGTTTGTGCTGCGTGCTGTGTGTGTGTGTGTGTGTGTGCTGTGTGTGTGTGTGTGAACACCTGACCTCTTCTTACACCTCCCTCTCTCCATACATCCCTTTTCCATCCCTCCAACCCTCTCTCCCTCCCTCCACCCCTCTCTCCTTCCTCCACACCTCCCTCCCTCCACACCTCCCTCCTTCCCTCTCTCTCCCTGATCCACCCCTCTCTCCCTCCTTCCCCTATCTCCCTCCCTCCACACCGCTCATCTTCCACACCTCTCTCCCTCCCTCCACCCCTCTCTCCATCCTGCTCCCTACCCCCCTTTCTCCCTCCCTCCACCCCTCTCTCCCTCCTGCTCTCTTTGTCTGTGTGATAGCTGCCTGAAGCACCCAGCAGTCTCCAACTTGATGAGGTAATCCATTAGGCCTATACTGCAGTACCTCAGTGTGGCCATAGATGGCAGTGTTGTCCCTTCGAACCACCCCTCAGACGAACCCTAACCCAGTTCCCTACTTTCCTTGGCTCACACACACACACACACACACACACACACACTAAGTTCATAGAAAGTCACTGTTGTTATTTATCTTGTTGTTCTTCTTTGTTTCGTTTTTGTTCTGTTAGTTTGTCAGAAATGGGTATACGATCAATCAATCAGTGTCTTCATACCTCATCAAGAGTATAAGATCAGTCATCCAGGACTTATATACCAGGCGGTGTCAGAGGAAAGCCCATAACATTGTCAGAGACTCCATTCACTCAAGTTATAGACCGTTATCTTTGCTGCCACACGGCAAGCGGTAACGGAGCGCCAAGTCAAGGACCAAAATTTACATTGAGCCCCTCCCCTCTCAAGTCTACTTGGTAAATATTTTCTTAACTCTTCTTGAACTGCACTGTTGGTTAAGGCCTCGTAAGTAAGCATTTCACGTTAAAGTCGACACTTGTTGTATTCGGCATTTCACGTTAAAGTCTACGCCTGTTGTATTTGACACGTGACGAATACATATTTGATTTGATCAATCAGTCTCCTCCTACCTCAGCATGGGTATACGATCAATCGATCACTCTTCCTACCTCAGCATGAGTATACGATCAATCGATCAATTCATCATGTGTCATTTCTATAGACAACACGGGATCCATCAATATCTTAACTTCTCATCTTCAGGTCCAAGATTCGTGATTTGATCGTCATCTCAAACAGATTTTCCTCCGTTCAGCTTACAGTGTGTCTTTGTGTTAGATGGTATACTGTATGTGGACGGTCGGCAGTAGTATGTCTGAGGGATCGTACTCCTGTCTCGCTGTGTGTGTTCACTGTTTCATTCACAAAAAAAAAAAAAAAATGTTCTAGAATGTCATTGGCTGAGGTTGAGCTACGCTACATGACGCCATGCTCTCCGCGGCCAATTGGAAAAGAGCAGTAGTGCTTTTCTCTCACTCGCTCTCTTTCCCTCTGTTTCTCCATTATCCATCTCTCTGTCTCTCCCGCTCTCTCTCTGTCTCCCTCACTCTCTCTCCACTCTCTCTTCTCTCTCTCTCTCCACTCTCTCTTTTCACTCTCTCTCTCCACTCTCTTTTCACTCTCTCTCTCTCTCCACGATCTCTCTGTCTCGCCTCTCTCTCTCTCTCCACTATCTCCCTTTCTCTCTCTCTCTCTCCCTGACTGCAGTAGTAACACTCTGCAGAGAACAGTGTTCAGTTTATAATGCAGCAAACTGTACTGAACTGAGTACTTAACATCTGAGTATTTTAGGGGAGACTGTGGCCAGGAAGTAATTGGTTATTAATTTCATCAATCCATCCATTCAGTCATTCATCCCTCCATTAATTCACTCATCCATCCCTCCAATCATCCATCCATTAATTCAGTCATTCATCCATTAATTCACTCATCCATCCATATATTAATTCACTCATCCATCCATTAATTCACTCATCCATCCCTCCATTAATTCACTCATCCATCCCTCCATTAATTCACTCATCCATCTCTCCATTAATTCACTCAACCATCCATGAATTCACTCATCCATCCATGAATTCACTCATCCATCCATTAATTCACTCATCCATCCATTGATTCACTCATCCATCCATTAATTCATCCATCCCTCCAGTATTTCATATATCCATCCATTCATTCAGTCATTCTATTACATCTCTCGACATCCATTCACTCATTTCATTATTCTTCTATTTGTCCATCAATTCTACTCAATGTTTTTTGACCTCTGTAATAACCAGAGTACTTAAATACTTTGTCTTGTCTCTTCTCCCTCTGAATGGGACACATACACAATCCATGTCTCGAGTGTCTCAAGGCTTAAAAATCCTTCTTTAACCTGCCTCCTCTCCTTCATCTACACTGATTGAAGTGGATTTAACAAGTGACATCAACAAGGGATTATAGCTTTCACCTGGATTCACCTGGTCAGTCTGTCATGGAAAGAGCAGGTGTTCCTAATATTTTGTACCCTCAGTGTATTTACCTAGTCAAAACTAGGCCACAGCCCAATCCATAGACCCATACCCTTTTTCCCAATAGAAACACAGGCCAGACATGGTCATTTGCATATGATTTGCATAGAGTCCCCTGTGACTGTTTGGAATGTCAGAACGCCAAATGAACCAGTGTTCTGTTTTACCATTCACATTTGCATATCTAATTTGCATATGAGTGACTTAACTAGGCTTACTTAGCCGGATGACCCTAACGAACTGGTTTACTCTGCCACAGAGAAGGCAGATAGCGAGAGCAGTTCATTAAGGAAACAGCAGCGTGACTAAGGAGGGAGACTTTGGACGGGATTATTAAAAGGGAGACGCAAAGCTGTTGGCAATCAAGATGCTTTTGTGTGTGTGGGTGGGTGGGTGGGTGTGTGTGTGTGTGGGGGGGGTGTGGGGGTGGGTGGGTGTGTGTGTGTGTACGCATGCAGAATTTTGCAAACTAAAAGACAGATTGTAATCTTCATTGGCATGTCTTTACATCAATAGCCGTTTGCTATCGCAACAGTTTATCAGCGATTTGTATTTTTTTTTCACTGAGAGTTGCAAGTCAGCAATCATCTATTTGGTATTTGCAGCAGGTGTTGCCCACGTTGCTGGTCCTTCCAACTGTAGGCTACGCAACTAAAAACATTTCACATCTTTAAAAAAAATAATTAAACGAATGATCCTCTGTGGCCAAATCAGCTTTCTGTTGTAGTAACCTATTTTGAATACTTGTATTTATTTCTGTATAGACAGGAGTAAGCTAATTAGACAGTATAATTTGGGCGATTTAATAAAATTTAAGGCGAGGGAAAGTTTCCCCTCGCTTTATGGACATGCCACCTATGCCTTTTAATGTGGCAGAAACACTGATCATCTGATTGTTATATAATCACTGCTTCCTGTGTACGTAAGTTCACTCAGAAAATCATTTCAGCATCCAAACACCAACTGTGTAACTGCAATTTGATGACAGGAAAAAGACATCTGTTACAAAACAGCTATGTGTATTGTATTGACGTTCTGTGATTTGTCATTAGAACTACATTTATAGCCTGAATTGATGTTGTCCACGAGCGTCTCGGACATTTATCTCCGCTTTGACCTTGAGCATCTCAACTACTCATCTCCGCCCTTGACAAAATGTAAGTGTTTTCCTCAAACCACAATGCAAATTTGGTTGCGTATACCACCCAGTTTCCAGTCAATGAATTGTGATAGGCTCACGTTTTACTGGTACAGCATACGCCCACTATTGATTTTGTCGGGACGCCGTAGCTGTGCCCGGCCCACACACCCTGTCTCCAGGGTGATTGAGTCCAATAATAAGCTGACGGGCAGCTGTGCGTAATGATGGTGGCAGGAGTGCGTAATGTTTTGGGAGCCTGGCGCCCTCGAGCACCAGAGGGGAAGAACGGGAACAGGAGTGACAAGCCCCAGTCAGTCCCAAAACCCACTCAAGGACCCCCGTATTCCCCTGTAGAAGAGACGTTGGTTGTGTTTACTTTGTGTGTGTCTTGAGAAATCTCAGACAGTTTAGGACCCCCAGAACAGCAAGGGGGAAGCCTTCTAACACCTGTCTTAATCATCTTATTTCTTTATCTCTCCTCCATCATATCGCATCATTTTTTTTATTTTTTTTAATTGGAGAAAGTAGGTCAGAGTTCAGGTATCCATCACTACAGCAAGTGGCTTCTCCCCACTGAGCCTTTCAAGTGGCTTCTCCCCACTGAGCCTTTCAAGTGGCTTCTCCCCACTGAGCCTTTCAAGTGGCTTCTCCCCACTGAGCCTTTCAAGTGGCTTCTCCCCACTGAGCCTTTCAAGTGGCTTCTCCCCACTGAGCCTTTCAAGTGGCTTCTCCCCACTGAGCCTTTCAAGTGGCTTCTCCCCACTGAGCCTTTCAAGTGGCTTCTCCCCACTGAGCCTTTCAAGTGGCTTCTCCCCACTGAGCCTTTCAAGTGGCTTCTCCCCACTGAGCCTTTCAAGTGGCTTCTCCCCACTGAGCCTTTCAAGTGGCTTCTCCCCACTGAGCCTTTCAAGTGGCTTCTCCCCACTGAGCCTTTCAAGTGGCTTCTCCCCACTGAGCCTTTCAAGTGGCTTCTCCCCACTGAGCCTTTCAAGTGGCTTCTCCTCACTGAGCCTTTCAAGTGGCTTCTCCCCACTGAGCCTTTCAAGTGGCTTCTCCCCACTGAGCCTTTCAAGTGGCTTCTCCCCACTGAGCCTTTCAAATGGCTTCTCCCCACTGAGCCTTTCAAGTGGCTTCTCCCCACTAAGCCTTTCAAGTGGCTTCTCCCCACTGAGCCTTTCAAGTGGCTTTTCCCCACTGAGCCTTTCAAGTGGCTTCTCCCCACTGAGCCTTTCAAGTGGCTTCTCCCCACTGAGCCTTTCAAGTGGCTTCTCCCCACTGAGCCTTTCAAGTGGCTTCTCCCCACTGAGCCTTTCAAGTGGCTTCTCCCCACTGAGCCTTTCAAGTGGCTTCTCCCCACTGAGCCTTTCAAGTGGCTTCTCCCCACTGAGCCTTTCAAGTGGCTTCTCCCCACTGAGCCTTTCAAGTGGGATTGCGTTGGCATCTGTGTCCTTGGAGAGAGGACTCTGGTGATGTAAAAACAGTCCCCATGACATGGGACAGATTACTCCCCAGCCAGGTTCACCGGCAGTGTTCCCTGAGCGATTAGAGCCTGTGTATTTGTGCGTCTGTCTGTTGTTAGTCACTTATACCAGAGTTGGTACAGGCGTGTCTGTTTCTGTGTCTGATGCCAGTAGTTCATGTATATTAACACAGTTGGTATGGACTGTCCCGTGTACAAGGATTAGAGTGAACAGGTCACTTCTTCAATGTTCTCTGACACAGAAAGTCAGCTTGACCACCTCATCTCCATCCTCATCCACATCTCCATCCTCATCCCCATCCTCATCCACATCTCCATCCTCATCCCCATCCTCATCCACATCTCCATCCTCATCCCCATCCTCATCTCCATCCGTATCTCATCCACATCTCCATCCTCATCCCCATCCCCATCCACATCCCCATCCTCATCACATCTCCATCCTCATCCCCATCCTCATCTCCATCCTCATCACATCTCCATCCTCATCACATCTCCATCCTCATCCCCATCCTCATCTCCATCCTCATCACATCTCCATCCTCATCACATCTCCATCCTCATCCCCATCCTCATCTCCATCCTCATCACATCCTCATCCACATCCCCATCCTCATCACATCTCCATCCTCAGACCCATCCTCATCCCCAACCTCATCACATCCTCATCCACATCCTCATCCCCATCCTCATCTCCATCCACATCCCCATCCTCATCACATCTCCATCCTCAGCCCCATCCTCATCCCCATCCGTATCTCATCCTCAATTCCATCCACATCTCCATCCTCATCCCCATCCTCATCCTCATCCCCATCCCCATCCACATCTCCATCCCCATCCCCATCCACATCCTCATCCCCATCCACATCCACATCTCCATCCTCATCCCCATCCCCATCCACATCCTCATCCCCATCCACATCCTCATCCCCATCCACATCCACATCTCCATCCTCATCCCCATCCTCATCCTCATCTCCATCCTCATCTCCATCCACATCCACATCTCCATCCCCATCCACATCCACATCTCCATCCTCATCCCCATCCTCATCCCCATCCACATCTCCATCCCCATCCCCATCCACATCTCCATCCTCATCCCCATCCCCATCCACATCCTCATCCCCATCCACATCCCCATCCCCATCCACATCTCCATCCTCATCCCCATCCCCATCCTCATCCCCATCCACATCCCCATCCCCATCCACATCCACATCTCCATCCTCATCCCCATCCCCATCCACATCCTCATCTCCATCCTCATCCTCATCCCCATCCACATCCTCATCCCCATCCCCATCCACATCCACATCTCCATCCTCATCCCCATCCACATCCACATCTCCATCCTCATCCCCATCCTCATCCCCATCCACATCTCCATCCTCATCCCCAACCTCATCCCCATCCACATCCCCATCTCCATCCACATCCACATCTCCATCCTCATCCCCATCCTCATCCCCAACCTCATCCACATCCACATCTCCATCCTCCTCCCCATCCACATCCACATCTCCATCCTCCTCCCCATCCACATCTCCATCCTCATCCCCATCCTCATCCCCATCCTCATCCTCATCCCCATCCTCCTCCCCATCCACATTTCCATCCTCATCCCCATCCACATCCACATCTCCATCCTCCTCCCCATCCACATCTCCATCCTCATCCCCATCCACATCCCCATCCTCATCCTCATCACATCTCCATCCTCATCCCCATCCTCATCCCCATCCTCCTCCCCATCCACATCTCCATCCTCCTCCCCATCCACATCTCCATCCTCAATTCCAACCTCATCTCCATCCTCATCCACATCTCCATCCTCATCCCCATCCACATCCCCATCCTCATCCTCATCACATCCCCATCCTCATCCCCATCCTCCTCCCCATCCGTATCTCTCTCTCTCTTTCTCTCTCTCTCTCTCTCTCTCTCTCTCTCTCTCTCTCTCTCTCTCTCTCTCTCTCGCTCTCTCTCTCTCTCTCTCTCTCTCTCTCTCTCTCTCTCTCTCTCTCTCTCTCTCTCTCTCTCTCTCTCTCTCTCTCTCCTCTCTCTCTCTCTCTCCTCTCTCTCTCTCTCTCTCTCTCTCTCTCTCTCTCTCTCTCTCTCTCTCTCTCTCTCTCTCTCTCTCTCTCTCATCTCTCCCCCTCTCTCCCTCTCTCTCTCTCTCTCTCTCTCTCTCTCTCTCTCTCTCTCTCTCTCTCTCTCTCTCTCTCTCCCTCTCTCTCTCTCTCTCTCTCTCTCTCTCTCTCTCTCTCTCTCTCTCTCTCTTTCTCTATCTCTCTCCCTCTCTCTCTCTCTCTCCCTGTCTCACTCTCTCTCTCTCTCTCTCTTTAACCTTAATCAGTGTGTTTACTGACGGGGGGCTGTTGCTGCTGTCACCTCTATGGGCTCTCTGTTGGGATACACTGAGATCACAACGCTGCTCTGCTGTGCCTCCTTCTCACCCAGGCTTGAGTGAGTGTGTGTGTGTGTGTGTGTGTGTGTGCGTGCGTGCGTGCGTGCGTGCGTGCGTGCGTGTGTGTGTGTGTGTGTGTGCGCGCGCGTGCGTGCGTGTGTTTGTGACATTCACCCAAGCTTGAATGTCAGAGGGGTGGAGTGTTAGGTAACAAGTGTTTCTCTTTGTCTCACGGCGTCAACAAAGCTGATCCTTTGCCTGGGTCCCTGTTACCTTTTCCTGTTGTTGTCTCTTTCCCGTGTCTGACTGTGTGTGTGTGTGTGTGTGTGTGTGTCTGACTGTGTGTGACTGTGTGTGTGTGTCTGACTGTGTGTGTGTGTGTGTGTGTGTCTGACTGTGTGTGTGTGTGTGTCTGACTGTTTGTGTGTGTGTGTCTGACTGTGTGTGTATCTGACTGTGTGTGTGTGTGTGTGTGTGTGTCTGACTGTGTGTGTGTGTGTGTGTGTGTGTCTGACTTTGTGTGTGTGTCTGACTGTGTGTGTGTGTGTGTGTCTGACTGTGTGTGTGTGTGTGTGTGTGTGTCTGACTGTGTGTGTGTGTGTGTGTGTGTGTCTGACTGTGTGTGTGACTTTGTGTGTGTGTGTGTGTGTGTGTCTGACTGTTTGTGTGTGTGTGTCTGACTGTGTGTGTGTGTGTGTGTGTCTGACTGTGTGTGTGTGTGTGTGTCTGACTGTGTGTGTGTGTGTGTGTGTGTGTGTGTGTGTGTGTGTGTGTGTGTGTGCGTGGTTCTTACTCTTTGCATGTGTGTGCGTGTGGATGTGTATCTGACTGTGTGTGTGACTGTGTCTGACTGTGTGTGTGTGTGTGTGTGTGTGTGTGTGTGTGTGTGTGTGTGTGTGTGTGTGTGTGTGTGTGTGTGTGTGTGTGTGTGTGTGTGTGTGTGGTTCTTACTCTGTGTGTGTGTGTGTGTGTGTGTGTGTGTGTGTGTGTGTGTGTGTGTGTGTGTGTGTGTGTGTGTGTGTGTGTGTGTGTGTGTGTGTGTGTGTGTGTGTGTGTGTGTGTATCTGATTGCTTGTGAGTGACATGCTATATAAGCTTCTGATGTGTCCCTGATGCAGTGCTGTTATGTAATGAGCTAGTGGCCTGGTTGATGGGTTCTAGTGAACTGACTTCACCTCTCTCTCTCTCTCTTTCACCCCCCCCCCTCTCTCTCTCTCTTTCGCTCTCCCCATTCTCTCTTTCACCCAGCCCCCTCTCTCTCTCTCTCTCTCTCTCTCTCTCTCTCTCTTTCGCTCTCCCCCCTCTCTCTCTCTCTCTCTCCGTCTCTCTCTCTCTCCGTCTCTCTCTCCCTCTCTCTCTCTCTCCGTCTCTCTCTCCCTCTCTCTCTCTGTCTGAGTCATAATCAGCCCCAGAGCTCTACCGAGGTCAACTCAGTTAGACACACACACTCACACACACACACACACACACACACACACACACGCTGAAATCCCGTACAGACAGAGGGAGAGAGAGGCGGAATGAGAGAGTGAGAGAGAGAGAAAGAGATAGGAGAGAGAGATTGTCACGGGAGGAGAGAGGGCAAATTTGATGACATTGCACTGTTTGTGTGTAAACAAGATTTTGTTTACTCCCTTGTGGTTTGGTGTGTGTGTACAGTGTTTTGTTTTGTTGTGTGTATGAGAGAGAGAGAGTGTGTGTGTGTGTGTTAGAGGGTGTGTGTTAGAGGGTGTGTGTTAGAGGGTGTGTGTTAGAGGGTGTGTGTTAGAGGGTGTGTGCTATAGAGTGTGTGTTAGAGGGTGTGTGTTAGAGGGTGTGTGTTAGAGGGTGTGTGTTATAGAGTGTGTGTTATATGGTGTGTGTTAGAGGGTGTTAGGTGTGTTAGAGGGTGTGTGTTAGAGGGTGTGTGTTATAGAGTGTGTTTTAGAGGGTGTGTGTTAGAGGGTGTGTTTGTGTGTGTTAGAGGGTGTTAGGGTGTGTTAGAGGGGGTGTTAGATAGGGTGTTAGAGTGTGTGTGTTATAATGTGTTAGAGGGTGTTAGAGGGGGTGTTAGAGAGGGTGTTGGGGTGTGTTAGAGGGTGTTAGGGTGTGTTAGAGGGTGTGTTAGAGGGTGTGCTAGAGGGTGTTAGGTGTGTTAGAGGGTGTTAGGTGTGTTAGAGGGTGTGTGTTAGAGGGTGTTTGTTAGAGGGTGTGTGTTATCGAGTGTGTGTTAGAGGGTGTGTGTTAGAGGGTGTGTGTTAGAGGGTGTGTGTGTGCAGTGTTTTGTTGTGTGTATGACAGAGAGGGAGAGAGAGAAAGAGAGAGAGAGAGAGAGAGTGTGTGTGTGTGTTAGAGGGTGTGTTATATGGTGTGTGTTACATGGTGTGTGTTAGAGGGTGTGTGTTAGTGGGTGTGTGTTAGAGGGTGTGTGTTAGAGGGTGTGTGTTAGAGGGTGTGTTTGTGTGTGTTAGAGGGTGTTAGGATGTGTTAGAGGGGGTGTTAGAGGGGGTGTTAGAGGGTGTTAGAGGGTGTGTGTTATAATGGGTTTTAGAGGGGGTGTTTTAGGGGGTGTTAGAGAGGGTGTTAGGGTGTGTTAGAGAGGGTGTTAGGTGTGTTAGAGTGTGTTAGAGTGTGTTAGAGGGTGTTAGGGTGTGTTAGAGGGTGTTAGGTGTGTTAGGTGTGCTAGAGGGTGTTAGGTGTGTTAGAGGGTGTTAGAGTGTGTTAGGTGTGTTAGAGGGTGTGTGTTAGAGGGTGTGTGTTATAGAGTGTGTGTTAGAGGGTGTGTGTTAGAGGGTGTGTGTTATAGAGTGTGTGTTAGAGGGTGTGTGTTATAGAGTGTGTGTTAGAGGGTGTGTGTTAGAGGGTGTGTGTTATATGGTGTGTGTTAGGGGGTGTGTGTTAGTGGGTGTGTGTTAGAGGGTGTGTGTTAGAGAGTGTGTGTTAGAGAGTGTGTGTTATATGGTGTGTGTTAGAGGGTGTGTGTTAGAGGGTGTGTGTTATATGGTGTGTGTTAGGGGGTGTGTGTTAGTGGGTGTGTGTTAGAGGGTGTGTGTTATATGGTGTGTGTTAGAGGGTGTGTGTTATAGAGTGTGTGTTATAGAGTGTGTGTTATATGGTGTGTGTTAGAGGGTGTGTGTTAGAGGGTGTGTGTTAGAGGGTGTGTGTTAGAGGGTGTGTGTTAGAGGGTGTGTGTTGGTGGGTGTGTGTTGGTGGGTGTGTGTTAGAGGGTGTGTGTTAGAGGGTGTGTGTTAGAGGGTGTGTGTTAGTGGGTGTGTGTTAGAGGGTGTGTGTTAGAGGGTGTGTGTTAGAAGGTGTGTGTTAGAAGGTGTGTTTGTGTGTGTTAGAGGGTGTTAGGATGTGTTAGAGGGGGTGTTAGAGAGGGTGTTAGAGGGGTTGTGTTATGATGTGTTAGAGGGGGTGTTAGGGTGTGTTAGAGGGTGTTAGGGTGTGTTAGAGAGGGTGTTAGGTGTGTTAGAGGGTGTTAGGGTGTGTTAGAGGGTGTTAGGGTGTGTTAGAGGGTGTTAGAGGGTGTTAGAGGGTGTTAGGGTGTGTTAGAGGGTGTTAGAGTGTGTTAGGTGTGTTAGAGGGTGTTAGGGTGTGCTAGAGGGTGTTAGTGTGTTAGAGGGGGTGTTAGAGGGTGTTAGGGTGTGCTAGAGGGTGTTAGTATGTTAGAGGGGGTGTTAGAGGGTGTTAGTATGTTTTTCTCTAGTGGTAGGTTACTGGGTGCGTTGGTGTACCAGGGTTTTCCCCAGGTTGATGCCAGTACCCAGGATAATTATGGCATTAGTGTGTGTGTTTATTTTACCAGAACTGTCTCGTCTTCCCCGGCACGTTCCCGCTCCCAAATGTCAAGGCAATGACTGTGTGTGTGTGTGTGAGAGAGAGAGAGAGAGAGAGTTGGCCAGAGGTCTACGAAGTTAAACACAAATTTGACCTTTTCTGGCAAATGAGTGTATGTGTCGGTTTTTCTTTGTGTGTTCATGGTGTGTGTGTTTGTGTGTGTGTGTGTTCATGGTTTGGCTGTGTGTGTGTGTGTTCATGGTGTGTGTGTGTGTGTGTGTGTGTTCATGGTTTGGCTGTGTGTGTGTGCAGGGTGGTAAAACACCCAGGGATGGGAGAGAGACCAATGTTTGATCTGGAGATGTGTTGGAACGGTAGTCTTCTCAGTAAGGCTGGACTGGTTGGGGGCACGGAGAACGCCTGAAGCTCGTGTGTGTGTGTGTGTGTGTGTGTGTGTGTGTGTGTGTGTGTGTGTGTGTGTGTGTGTGTGTGTGTGTGTGTGTGTGTGTGTGTGTGTGTGTGTGTGTGTGTGTGTGTGTGTGTGTGTGTGTGTGTCATAGAGAGTGGTTGAAGTTTGACCTGCTCCTGTTTACATTAAATAAAACCACACCGTTATCGATGGCAGGTCTCTGTAACCTGAGTTCTCAGGGTATGTCATGGAAATCATAACTCTGATTGGTGAATACGCTCGTGTTTCCCAAAACAGAAGGTCAACTGTAACCTGCCATTTTGTTTTGGTAATCAGAAGTGTATTCACAAAGCTTCAGAATAATAAATGATGAAATTATGCTTTTTCATTGAACAGGAAAAATAATATACCAGATTAGCTATTTTCACAACGAACAGATGGAATAACAGTAGAATTAACGCTAATTAACAGTTGTCTTGGGAACAAAATGTCACCTGCCAGTTCGGTCAGCTACAAAAGCAGATTCCACCTGACGGTTCAGTAGCCCTGGGTGACCTCTAATATCACCCCCCCCCCGTGCTGTGTTTGACCTGTTGTCGTTGAATAACAGATCCAGGGGGTTTTCCCACCGCCGCTGGTTTTCAGGTGAGGCAGTCCACTGTAAACGTTGTGCAACCGCAAGTAAATAAACAACAATGACCTCATTCAAACGCTGTTACAAGTCGTGTGTGTGTGTGTGGGTGTGTGTGTGTGGGTGGGTGTGTGTGTGTGTGTGTGTGTGTGTGTGTGTGTGTGTGTGTGTGTGTGTGTGTGTGTGTGTGTGTGTGTGTGTGTGTGTGTGTGTGTGTGTGTGTGTGTGTGTGTGTGTGTGTGTGTGTGTGTGTGTGTGTGTGCGTGAGAAAACGAGAGAGAGGGAAGAACAAGAGAGTTGGAAGGTATATAAGAGAAAGGGGACATTGCTAATGACACTATGTTAAAGCAGTCACTAATTCAATTAGCCTAGTGTCTCTGTGTCTCTCTGCCTCTGTCTGTCTCTGTGTCTCTGTCTGTCTCTCTCTGTCTCTATGTCTCTATCTGTCTCTGTGTCTCTCTCTGTCTCTGTGTCTCTCTGTCTCTCTGACTGTGTCTCTCTGTTAACAGTCTCTGTGTCTCTCTTTCTCTCTGACTGTGTCTCTCTGTCTCTGTGTCTCTCTGTCTCTGTCTCTCTGACTGTGTCTCTCTGACTGTGTCTCTGTCTCTCTGTCTCTCTCTCTGTCTCTCTGTTAACTGTCTGTGTGTCTCTGTGTCTCTGTGTTAATTGTCTGTGGAAAGTCAGTCGTACTGCACATGGTTCTCTTCTACCCAGATACCATTACAGCAACCGGGCAGTTCATTGGCATAATCTAATGATGTTATAACTCTGTGTCCATGATAAGAAGCATTTTCAGAGGGATTTTAAGGATGAAAACACAAACCCTCTGGCATACGAGAGGGAGGGAGAGAGAGAGAGAGAGGGAGGGAGAGAGGGAGAGAGAGAGAGAGGCAGAATAATTTATTGGACAGAGTGTTATAACGGGTACAGTGACCTTTCATTAATATGAAATACACTTTGTGTAACACTTTTGAGTGTTATAACGGGTACAGTGACCTGTATTCTGAGTGTTATAACTGGTACAGTGACCTGTATTCTGTATTCTGAGTGTTATAACGGGTACAGTGACCTGTATTCTGAGTGTTATAACGGGTACAGTGACATGTATTCTGAGTGTTATAACGGGTACAGTGACCTGTATTCTGAGTGTTATAACGGGTACAGTGACCTGTATTCTGAGTGTTATAACTGGTACAGTGACCTGTATTCTGAGTGTTATAACAGGTACAGTGACCTGTATTCTGAGTGTTATAACGGGTACAGTGACATGTATTCTGAGTGTTATAACGGGTACAGTGACCTGTATTCTGAGTGTTATAACGGGTACAGTGACCTGTATTCTAAGTGTTATAACGGGTACAGTGACATCATTTACATTTACATTTAAGTCATTTAGCAGACGCTCTTATCCAGAGCGACTTACAAATTGGTGCATTCACCTTATGACATCCAGTGGAACAGCCACTTTACAATAGTGCATCTACATCTTTTAAGGGGGGAGGGGGGGGGGGGGGGGCAGAAGGATTGCTTTATCCTATCCTAGGTATTCCTTGAAGAGGTGGGGTTTCAGGTGTCTCCGGAAGGTGGTGATTGACTCCGCTGTCCTGGCGTCGTGAGGGAGTTTGTTCCACCATTGGGGTGCCAGAGCAGCGAACAGTTTTGACTGGGCTGAGCGGGAACTGTACTTCCTCAGTGGTAGGGAGGCGAGCAGGCCAGAGGTGGATGAACGCAGTGCCCTTGTTTGGGTGTAGGGCCTGATCAGAGCCTGAAGGTACTGAGGTGCCGTTCCCCTCACAGCTCCGTAGGCAAGCACCATGGTCTTGTAGCGGATGCGAGCTTCAACTGGAAGCCAGTGGAGAGAGCGGAGGAGCGGGGTGACGTGAGAGAACTTGGGAAGGTTGAACACCAGACGGGCTGCGGCGTTCTGGATGAGTTGTAGGGGTTTAATGGCACAGGCAGGGAGCCCAGCCAACAGCGAGTTGCAGTAATCCAGACGGGAGATGACAAGTGCCTGGATTAGGACCTGCGCCGCTTCCTGTGTGAGGCAGGGTCGTACTCTGCGGATGTTGTAGAGCATGAACCTACAGGAACGGGCCACCGCCTTGATGTTAGTTGAGAACGACAGGGTGTTGTCCAGGATCACGCCAAGGTTCTTAGCGCTCTGGGAGGAGGACACAATGGAGTTGTCAACCGTGATGGCGAGATCATGGAACGGGCAGTCCTTCCCCGGGAGGAAGAGCAGCTCCGTCTTGCCGAGGTTCAGCTTGAGGTGGTGATCCGTCATCCACACTGATATGTCTGCCAGACATGCAGAGATGCGATTCGCCACCTGGTCATCAGAAGGGGGAAAGGAGAAGATTAATTGTGTGTCGTCTGCATAGCAATGATAGGAGAGACCATGTGAGGTTATGACAGAGCCAAGTGACTTGGTGTATAGCGAGAATAGGAGAGGGCCTAGAACAGAGCCCTGGGGGACACCATTGGTGAGAGCGCGTGGTGAGGAGACAGATTCTCGCCACGCCACCTGGTAGGAGCGACCTGTCAGGTAGGACGCAAACCAAGCGTGGGCCGCGCCGGAGATGCCCAACTCGGAGAGGGTGGAGAGGAGGATCTGATGGTTCACAGTATCGAAGGCAGCCGATAGGTCTAGAAGGATGAGAGCAGAGGAGAGAGAGTTAGCTTTAGCAGTGCGGAGCGCCTCCGTGATACAGAGAAGAGCAGTCTCAGTTGAGTGACTAGTCTTGAAACCTGACTGATTTGGATCAAGAAGGTCATTCTGAGAGAGATAGCAGGAGAGCTGGCCAAGGACGGCACGTTCAAGAGTTTTGGAGAGAAAAGAAAGAAGGGATACTGGTCTGTAGTTGTTGACATCGGAGGGATCGAGTGTAGGTTTTTTCAGAAGGGGTGCAACTCTCGCTCTCTTGAAGACGGAAGGGACGTAGCCAGCGGTCAAGGATGAGTTGATGAGCGAGGTGAGGTAAGGGAGAAGGTCTCCGGAAATGGTCTGGAGAAGAGAGGAGGGGATAGGGTCAAGCGGGCAGGTTGTTGGGCTGCCGGCCGTCACAAGACGCGAGATTTCATCTGGAGAGAGAGGGGAGAAAGAGGTCAGAGCACAGGGTAGGGCAGTGTGAGCAGAACCAGCTGTGTCGTTTGACTTAGCAAACGAGGATCGGATGTCGTCGACCTTCTTTTCGAAATGGTTGACGAAGTCGTCTGCAGAGAGGGAGGAGGGGGGGGGAGGGGGAGGAGGATTCAGGAGGGAGGAGAAGGTGGCAAAAAGCTTCCTAGGGTTAGAGGCAGATGCTTGGAATTTAGAGTGGTAGAAAGTGGCTTTAGCAGCAGAGACAGAAGAGGAAAATGTAGAGAGGAGGGAGTGAAAGGATGCCAGGTCCGCAGGGAGGCGAGTTTTCCTCCATTTCCGCTCGGCTGCCCGGAGCCCTGTTCTGTGAGCTCGCAATGAGTCGTCGAGCCACGGAGCGGGAGGGGAGGACCGAGCCGGCCTGGAGGATAGGGGACATAGAGAGTCAAAGGATGCAGAAAGGGAGGAGAGGAGGGTTGAGGAGGCAGAATCAGGAGATAGGTAGGAGAAGGTTTGGGCAGAGGGAAGAGATGATAGGATGGAAGAGGAGAGAGTAGCGGGGGAGAGAGAGCGAAGGTTGGGACGGCGCGATACCATCCGAGTAGGGGCAGTGTGGGAAGTGTTGGATGAGAGCGAGAGGGAAAAGGATACAAGGTAGTGGTCGGAGACTTGGAGGGGAGTTGCAATGAGGTTAGTGGAAGAACAGCATCTAGTAAAGATGAGGTCAAGCGTATTGCCTGCCTTGTGAGTAGGGGGGGAAGGTGAGAGGGTGAGGTCAAAAGAGGAGAGGAGTGGAAAGAAGGAGGCAGAGAGGAATGAGTCAAAGGTAGACATGGGGAGGTTAAAGTCACCCAGAACTGTGAGAGGTGAGCCGTCCTCAGGAAAGGAGCTTATCAAGGCATCAAGCTCATTGATGAACTCTCCAAGGGAACCTGGAGGGCGATAAATGATAAGGATGTTAAGCTTGAAAGGGCTGGTAACTGTGACAGCATGGAATTCAAAGGAGGCGATAGACAGATGGGTAAGGGGAGAAAGAGAGAATGACCACTTGGGAGAGATGAGGATCCCGGTGCCACCACCCCGCTGACCAGAAGCTCTCGGGGTGTGCGAGAACACGTGGGCAGACGAAGAGAGAGCAGTAGGAGTAGCAGTGTTATCTGTGGTGAGCCATGTTTCCGTCAGTGCCAAGAAGTCGAGGGACTGGAGGGACGCATAGGCTGAGATGAGCTCTGCCTTGTTGGCCGCAGATCGGCAGTTCCAGAGGCTACCGGAGACCTGGAACTCCACGTGGGTCGTGCGGGCTGGGACCACCAGGTTAGGGTGGGCGCGGCCACGCGGTGTGAAGCGTTTGTATGGTCTGTGCAGAGAGGAGAGAACAGGGATAGACAGACACATAGTTGACAGGCTACAGAAGAGGCTACGCTAATGCAAAGGAGATTAGAATGACAAGTGGACTACACGTCTCGAATGTTCAGAAAGTTAAGCTTACGTTGCATAAAGAAATATAATAAAAGATCTTATTGCCTAAAATGATATAGTACTGCTGGCTGGTGAAGTAGCCTGGCTAGCAGTGGCTGCGTTGTTGAAAGTGAAGCTGGCTAGGTAACCTCGACAATTTCTCTAAATTTCTCTAAACTACACAATTATCATGGATACAAGGACAGCAAAGACAACTAGCTAACACTACGCTAATCAAGTCGTTCCGTTGTAATGTAAGTTTCTACAGTGCTGCTATTCGGTAGAAGTTGGCTAGCTAGCAGTGTTAGCTAGCAGTGTTGGCTAGGTAGGAGGACGGCAGCGCGGCAGGCGAAAATAGCTGGCTAGCTAACCGATAATTACTCAAATCTACACAATTATCTTAGATACAAAGATAGCAAAGAAAACTATGTAGCTAGCTAACACTACACAAATCAAGTCGTTCCGTTGTAATGTAATCGTTTCTACAGTGCTGCTAATCGGTGGCTAGCTGGCTAGCTAGCAGGGTTGACTACGTTGCGTTACGTTACGTTAGGACGAGAATACCTGGCTAGCGAACCTCAGCGAACCTCGATAACTACACAATTATCTTTGATACAAAGACGGCTATGTAGCCAGCTAAGTAGCTAGCTGAGATCAAACAAATCAAAGATAGCAAAGACAACTGTGTAGCCAGCTAACACTACACTAATCAAGTCGTTCCGTTGTAATGCACTCGTTTCTACAATGCTGCTATTCGGTGGCTAGCTGGCTAGCTAGCAGTGTTGGCTACGTTGCGTTACGTTAGGACGAAAATAGCTGGCTAGCGAACCTCAATAACTACACAATTATGTTTGATACAAAGACGGCTATGTAGCTAGCTAAGATCAAACAAATCAAACCGTTGTACTGTAATGAAAATGAAAATCAAACCGTTGTACTATAATGAAATGTAATGAAAAGTTATACTACTATTCGGTAGACGGTGGACGTTTGCTAGCTGGCTAGCTGCTGGGCAGATAGCAGTGTGGACTACGATAGACGACGAAATACGATAATTACGCAATTATCTTTGATACACAGACGACTATGTAGCTAGCTAAGAAGAAATTGCTAAGGTTAGACAAATCAAACCGTTGTACTATAATGAAATGTAATGAAATGTAATGAAAAGTTATACTACCTGCGGAGCGAATGCAAATGCGACCGCTCGCTCCAAACCGGATGTAATAAAAAAAAAAAAATATTCTGAGTGTTATAACGGGTACAGTGACCTGTATTCTGAGTGTTATAACAGGTACAGTGACCTGTATTCTGAGTGTTATAACGGGTACAGTGACATGTATTCTGAGTGTTATAACGGGTACAGTGACCTGTATTCTGAGTGTTATAACGGGTACAGTGACCTGTATTCTGAGTGTTATAACTGGTACAGTGACCTGTATTCTGAGTGTTATAACGGGTACAGTGACCTGTATTCTGAGTGTTATAACGGGTACAGTGACCTGTATTCTGAGTGTTATAACGGGTACAGTGACCTGTATTCTGAGTGTTATAACAGGTACAGTGACCTGTATTCTGAGTGTTATAACTGGTACAGTGACCTGTATTCTGAGTGTTATAACGGGTACAGTGACCTGTATTCTGAGTGTTATAACGGGTACAGTGACCTGTATTCTGAGTGTTATAACTGGTACAGTGACCTGTATTCTGAGTGTTATAACTGGTACAGTGACCTGTATTCTGAGTGTTATAACAGGTACAGTGACCTGTATTCTGAGTGTTATAACGGGTACAGTGACCTGTATTCTGAGTGTTATAACAGGTACAGTGACATGTATTCTGAGTGTTATAACAGGTACAGTGACATGTATTCTGAGTGTTATAACAGGTACAGTGACATGTATTCTGAGTGTTATAACAGGTACAGTGACATGTATTCTGAGTGTTATAACAGGTACAGTGACATGTATTCTGAGTGTTATAACAGGTACAGTGACATGTATTCTGAGTGTTATAACAGGTACAGTGACATGTATTCTGAGTGTTATAACAGGTACAGTGACATGTATTCTGAGTGTTATAACAGGTACAGTGACATGTATTCTGAGTGTTATAACAGGTACAGTGACATGTATTCTGAGTGTTATAACAGGTACAGTGACATGTATTCTGAGTGTTATAACAGGTACAGTGACATGTATTCTGAGTGTTATAACAGGTACAGTGACATGTATTCTGAGTGTTATAACAGGTACAGTGACATGTATTCTGAGTGTTATAACAGGTACAGTGACCTGTATTCTGAGTGTTATAACAGGTACAGTGACATGTATTCTAAGTGTTATAACGGGTACAGTGACCTGTATTCTGAGTGTTATAACGGGTACAGTGACCTGTATTCTGAGTGTTATAACAGGTACAGTGACCTGTATTCTGAGTGTTATAACGGGTACAGTGACCTGTATTCTGAGTGTTATAACTGGTACAGTGACATGTATTCTGAGTGTTATAATGGTACAGTGACATGTATTCTGAGTGTTATAACAGGTACAGTGACCTGTATTCTGAGTGTTATAACTGGTACAGTGACAGTGGCCTTGTCTGGCTTGCGTACTACATCATTTAACTGCGTACTGTGTAGTAATCGTACAACGTATTATTTAGCACGTACTATATAGTAAAACATTTTTTTTTACCTCGATGTTCTTCAGGTCGAAGAAGTTGGAGTTGTGGGATGATACCTGAGTCTCTGACTTGTTATTCCGAGTTGGATGATCGATTTTTTTCCCAGTTGTACGTTTTTTACGGAGTTCACTTTTGTCTTGAACGCACCATCAGTTCAAATCAAATCAAACTGTATTAGTCACATGCGCCGAATAGCTAACTATAGCTAGGCTAGTCATGAGGATGTATTGGTTGAGCTAGCTAACTATAGCTATGATACTCATGATGATGTATTGGTTCACCTAGCTAACTATAGCTAGGCTACTCATGATGATGTATTGGTTCACCTAGCTAACTATAGCTAGGCTACTCATGATGATGTATTGGTTGACCTAGCTAACTATAGCTAGGCTACTCATGATGATGTATTGGTTGAGGTAGCTAACTATAGCTAGGCTTGTCATAATGATGTATTAGTTGACCTAACTAACTATAGCTAGGCTAGTCATGATGATGTATTGATTGACCTAACTAACTATAGCTAGGCTAGTCATGATGATATATTGATTGACCTAACTAACTATAGCTAGGCTAGTCATGATGATATATTGATTGACCTAACTAACTATAGCTAGGCTAGTCATGATGATGTATTGGTTGAGCTAGCCAACTATAGCTAGGCTACTCATGATGATGTATTGGTTGACCTAGCTAACTATAGCTAGGCTACTCATGATGATGTATTGGTTGACGTAGTCAACTATAGCTAGGCTAGTCATGATGATGTATTGGTCATTTGTTTTTTGCTTTTGATGTGCTTTGAGATTGTTATGAAAAGCGCTATCGATACGTAATCAATTATTGTTATTATACCAAACAGGTTTAGTTTAGTTGAGATAAAATCTCAGACGAAGGCCAAGAGGTCAACACCTACGGTTCAATTTAAAAAAGTTAGACTCGCAAGACCTGTGAGTGGGTTTCTGTTTTCTTTCAATGTATCTAATTGTTCCCGTTCACCTGCAACAAGATAGCTCAGGTGTGTGAATGCATTTAATGTTGAAACACACCAACAGTAGATGTACCGGTATCAAATATATATATTTTATTACAAACAAGAAACACTTTTCAATGAGAAAACAAAAATCTATTTGGGGGTTTAATTAATTCAAAGGACTTCACCAAAAACAGTAGAAAATGCTTAAATGAATACAGTAAATATAATGCATACAGAATACATAAAACAACTTATTCCATCATGGCCTCAAGGTGTGCCTCCCTGGCAGTCACCTCCTTCTCCCGCCTCCATATCTGGACCATTCTGGGAGGGAGAGGAGGAGATGACGACTGGGTGGGAGTTGGAGCCACTGCAGCGTCTCATCCATAACCGCCTACCACTTCCAGGATGTGGCTGTGGCCTCCACTCCCTCCGTGGTGACTCTGGTGGGGGGGGGGGGGGGGGGGGCGTTCAGCGTCAAACATACGAAACAAGCTCTCACTGCAGAATTAAACACTCATCCACGTATCTCCAAATGTCAAATTTCTAATTGTTTGGCTTGACTCTGCCTGTCCAGTATCGTTACATATCACAAACTTCACATTTTCAAGATAATACAAATGTCAAGTTTAGAAGGTTTTAAGGGTTCAGTTTTTGGGTTAAAACGTTCAGTTTAGACACTCATACTGAATAGTTAAGGTTTGAGATATCAAATCAAATTGTATTTGTCACACGCACCGAATACAACAGGTGTAGACTTTACAGTGAAATGCTTACTTACAAGCCCTTAACCAACAATGCAGTTTTAAGAAAAAAATAAATAATAATAAAAGTAAGGGATATAAGAATAACAAATAACTAAAGAGCACTATATAGCCCCCTGTATGTATATAGCATACAACTCTACTTTGCTCGTGTTTTGGTTAATGTCTCGCTGGGGCACACACTGGTTGAATCAAAATGTTGTTTCCAAGTCATTCCAAATAAATTAAGTTGCACCAACAGGGAATAGACGTTGAATTGACGTCTGTGCCCAGCAGGGTTGTATTTCATCCTATGTCTTTTCAGGGTCTATGTGAAGGAGTTTGAGATGGAGGGGCAGCTGTCACCTGCATGGCTGAAACAGACCTGGGAGAACCTTAAGCAAAAATACATGTTACGCCACTGTGAGTTATCTTCATATTCTACGGTATGTTATCTTGATATTCTACTGTATGTTATCTTGACATTCTACTGTGTGTTATCTTGATATTCTACTGTATGTTATCTTCATATTCTACGGTATGTTATCTTGACATTCTACTGTGTGTTATCTTGATATTCTACTGTATGTTATCTGGATATTCTACTGTATGTTATCTTGACATTCTACTGTATGTTATCTTGACATTCTACTGTGTGTTATCTTGATATTCTACTGTATGTTATCTTGACATTCTACTGTGTGTTATCTTCATATTCTACGGTATGTTATCTTGACATTCTACTGTGTGTTATCTTGATATTCTACTGTATGTTATCTTGACATTCTACTGTGTGTTATCTTGACATTCTACTGTGTGTTATCTTGACATTCTACTGTGTGTTATCTTGACATTCTACTGTGTGTTATCTTGACATTCTACTGTATGTTATCTTGACATTCTACTGTATGTTATCTTGATATTCTACTGTGTGTTATCTTGATATTCTACTGTGTGTTATCTTGACATTCTACTGTGTGTTATCTTGATATTCTACTGTGTGTTATCTTGACATTCTACTGTGTGTTATCTTGACATTATACTGTGTGTTATCTTGACATTCTACTGTGTGTTATCTTGACATTCTACTGTGTGTTATCTTGACATTCTACTGTGTGTTATCTTGACATTCTACTGTGTGTTATCTTCATATTCTACTGTGTGTTATCTTGACATTCTACTGTGTGTTATCTTGACATTCTACTGTATGTTATCTTGATATTCTACTGTGTGTTATCTTGACATTCTACTGTGTGTTATCTTGACATTCTACTGTATGTTATCTTGACATTCTACTGTGTGTTATCTTGACATTCTACTGTTTGTTATCTTGACATTCTACTGTATGTTATCTTGACATTCTACTGTATGTTATCTTGACATTCTACTGTGTTATCTTGACATTCTACTGTGTTATCTTGACATTCTACTGTGTGTTACCTTGACATTCTACTGTGTGTTAACTTGACATTCTACTGTGTGTTATCTTGACATTCTACTGAATGTTATCTTGACATTCTACTGTGTGTTATCTTGACAATCTACTGTGTTATCTTGACATTCTACTGTGTGTTACCTTGATATTCTACTGTGTTATCTTGACATTCTACTGTGTGTTATCTTGATATTCTACTGTGTGTTATCTTGACATTCTACTGTGTGTTATCTTGACATTCTACTGTATGTTATCTTGACATTCTACTGTGTGTTATCTTGACATTCTACTGTGTTATCTTGACATTCTACTGTGTGTTATCTTGACATTCTACTGTGTGTTATCTTGACATTCTACTGTGTGTTATCTTGACATTCTACTGTGTGTTATCTTGACATTCTACTGTGTGTTCTCTTAATATTCTACTGTGTGTTATCTTGACATTCTACTGTATGTTATCTTGACATTCTACTGTATGTTATCTTGACATTCTACTGTGTGTTATCTTGACATTCTACTGTGTGTTATCTTGACATTCTACTGTGTGTTATCTTGACATTCTACTGTGTGTTATCTTGACATTCTACTGTGTGTTATCTTGACATTCTACTGTGTGTTCTCTTAATATTCTACTGTGTGTTATCTTGACATTCTACTGTATGTTATCTTGACATTCTACTGTATGTTATCTTGGCATTCTACTGTGTTATCTTGACATTCTACTGTGTGTTATCTTGACATTCTACTGTGTGTTATCTTGACATTCTACTGTGTGTTATCTTGACATTCTACTGTGTGTTATCTTGACATTCTACTGTGTGTTATCTTGACATTCTACTGTGTGTTCTCTGGATATTCTACTGTATGTTATCTTGACATTCTACTGTATGTTATCTTGATATTCTACTGTATGTTATCTTGATATTCTACTGTATGTTATCTTTACATTCTACTGTGTGTTAGCTTGACATTCTACTGTGTGTTATCTTGATATTCTACTGTATGTTATCTTGATATTCTACTGTATGTTATCTTGACAATCTACTGTGTTATCTTGACATTCTACTGTGTGTTACCTTGATATTCTACTGTGTTATCTTGACATTCTACTTTGTGTTATCTTGATATTCAACTGTGTGTTATCTTGACATTCTACTGTGTGTTATCTTGACATTCTACTGTATGTTATCTTGACATTCTACTGTGTGTTATCTTGACATTCTACTGTGTTATCTTGACATTCTACTGTGTGTTATCTTGACATTCTACTGTGTGTTATCTTGACATTCTACTGTGTGTTATCTTGACATTCTACTGTGTGTTATCTTGACATTCTACTGTGTGTTCTCTTAATATTCTACTGTGTGTTATCTTGACATTCTACTGTATGTTATCTTGACATTCTACTGTATGTTATCTTGACATTCTACTGTGTGTTATCTTGACATTCTACTGTGTGTTATCTTGACATTCTACTGTGTGTTATCTTGACATTCTACTGTGTGTTATCTTGACATTCTACTGTGTGTTATCTTGACATTCTACTGTGTGTTATCTTGACATTCTACTGTGTGTTCTCTTGATATTCTACTGTATGTTATCTTGACATTCTACTGTATGTTATCTTGATATTCTACTGTATGTTATCTTTACATTCTACTGTGTGTTATCTTGACATTCTACTGTGTGTTATCTTGATATTCTACTATATGTTATCTTGATATTCTACTGTATGTTATCTTGACATTCTACTGTATGTTATCTTGACATTCTACTGTATGTTATCTTGACATTCTACTGTGTGTTATCTTGACATTCTACTGTATGTTATCTTGATATTCTACTGTGTGTTATCTTGACATTCTACTGTGTGTTATCTTGACATTCTACTGTATGTTATCTTGACATTCTACTGTGTTATCTTGACATTCTACTGTATGTTATCTTGACATTCTACTGTGTGTTATCTTGACATTCTACTGTATGTTATCTTGACATTCTACTGTGTGTTATCTTGACATTCTACTGTATGTTATCTTGACATTCTACTGTATGTTATCTTGACATTCTATTGTATGTTATCTTGATATTCTACTGTGTTATCTTGACATTCTACTGTATGTTATCTTGATATTCTACTGTAGGTTATCTTGACATTCTACTGTATGTTATCTTGATATTCTACTGTGTGTTATCTTGACATTCTACTGTATGTTATCTTGATATTCTACTGTGTGTTATCTTGATATTCTACTGTGTGTTACCTTGACATTCTACTGTGTGTTACCTTGACATTCTACTGTGTGTTCTCTTGATATTCTACTGTGTGTTATCTTGGCATTCTACTGTGTTATCTTGACATTCTACCGAATGTTATCTTGACATTCTACTGTGTGTTATCTTGACATTCTACTGTGTGGTATCTTGATATTCTACTGTATCTTATCTTGATGTATTGCTGTGCTGTACTTAAAGTTATCTTTTCTCTGAGAGCAAAAACACTTTCACATCTATTTCCTATGTTTCAACCGGCACATACATCTAAGTGTGACGATATTTACGTGTAAGAAAGGTGCCAGTATTCCATAGAAATGTATTGCAATTGACATAATCCCTTTTACAGGCCTTTACATATAGTATGCTGGAATTCAAAATGCAGCAGCCACTACTCTTAAACCTTTGGATGCTGTCTCCCGCCCTTCGCTTTATCACGTGACAGTTTTAATAGGCGTCACTGCATCCTGTATGAATAGGTTGGCTGGTCCTCGTTAAAGTTTCGTAGATCTCGGTGAGCAGCATACCACCATGCATCCCACTGCTGGCTTACCTCTGAAGCTAAACAGGGTTGGTCCCTGGATGGGAAACCAGATGCTGCTGGAAGTGGTGTCGGAGTGCCAGTAGGAGGCACTCTTTCCTCTGGTCTAAAAAAAATACACTGCTCAAAAAAATAAAGGGAACACTTAAACAACACAATGTAACTCCAAGTCAATCACACTTCTGTGAAATCAAACTGTCCACTTAGGAAGCAACACTGATTGACAATAAATTTCACATGCTGTTGTGCAAATGGAATAGACAAAAGGTGGAAATTATAGGCAATTAGCAAGACACCCCCAATAAAGGAGTGGTTCTGCAGATGGTGACCACAGACCACTTCTCAGTTCCTATGCTTCACTCTAGTGGTAGCATGAGACTGAGTCTACAACCCACACAATTGGCTCAGGTAGTGCAGCTCATCCAGGATGGCACATCAATGCGAGCTGTGGCAAGAAGGTTTGCTGTGTCTGTCAGCGTAGTGTCCAGAGCATGGAGGCACTACCAGGAGACAGGCCAGTACATCAGGAGACGTGGAGGAGGCCGTAGGAGGGCAACAACCCAGCAGTAGGACCGCTACCTCCGCCTTTGTGCAAGGAGGAGCACTGCCAGAGCCCTGCAAAATGACCTCCAGCAGGCCACAAACTAGATGTCAACAGTCTGTAGAACGTGGAATGAAGCCTCTAGTGTGACGTGGGGCCGGATGGGAGACGTTTCAGTCATTGGTCTGGCAGAATGCCACTTCCTGGTCACGCGCTTTCCTCATGATATCGCCTTGCGTTCCATAACTTCTACAGACATGACGGAATGCTCCGGTTGGAACGTTATTGGATATATATAAATGTAAATATATGATAACAACATCCTGAAGATTGATTCTCTACTTAGTTTGACCAGTTTATTCGACCTGGAATATAACTTTTTGAAGTTTTTCGGCCGAGTTCGCCTGCATCTGCGCGAGCGTTTGGACATGTGCACTAAACATGCTAGCAAATGTAGCTACTTAGACATAAGTAATGGACATTATCGAACAAAACAACGATTTATTGTGGGACTAGGATTCCTGGGAGTGCATTCTGATGAAGATCATCAAAGTGCTATATACATTTTTCTTTCTTTATACATGGATTTTCTTTTCTCATTTTGTCTGTCATAGTTGAAGTGTACCTATGATGAAAATTACAGGCCTCACTCATCTTTTTAAGTGGGAGAACTTGCACAATTGGTGGATGACTAAATACTTTTTTGCCCCACTGTATAACTGTTGATCTCCGTATCACATCACCATATATAACTGTTGATCTCCGTATCACATCACCATATATAACTGTTGATCTCAGTATCACATCACCATATATAACTGTTGATGTCAGTATCACATCACCATATATAACTGTTGATGTCAGTATCACATCACCATATATAACTGTTGATGTCAGTATCACATCACCATATCTAACTGTTGATCTCCGTATCACATCACCATATATAACTGTTGATCTCCGTATCACATCACCATATCTAACTGTTGATGTCAGTATCACATCACCATATCTAACTGTTGATGTCAGTATCACATCACCATATCTAACTGTTGATGTCAGTATCACATCACCATATATAACTGTTGATGTCAGTATCACATCACCATATATAACTGTTGATGTCAGTATCACATCACCATATCTAACTGTTGATGTCAGTATCACATCACCATATCTAACTGTTGATGTCAGTATCACATCACCATATATAACTGTTGATGTCAGTATCACATCACCATATATAACTGTTGATGTCAGTATCACATCACCATATCTAACTGTTGATCTCAGTATCACATCACCATATATAACTGTTGATGTCAGTATCACATCACCATATATAACTGTTAATGTCAGTATCACATCACCATATATAACTGTTGATCTCAGTATCACATCACCATATATAACTGTTGATCTCAGTATCACATCACCATATATAACTGTTGATGTCAGTATCACATCACCATTTATAACTGTTGATGTCAGTATCACATCACCATATCTAACTGTTGATGTCAGTATCACATCACCATATATAACTGTTGATCTCCGTATCACATCACCATATATAACTGTTGATGTCAGTATCACATCACCATATATAACTGTTGATCTCCGTATCACATCACCATATATAACTGTTGATCTCCGTATCACATCACCATATCTAACTGTTGATGTCAGTATCACATCACCATATATAACTGTTGATCTCCGTATCACATCACCATATATAACTGTTGATCTCCGTATCACATCACCATATATAACTGTTGATGTCTGTATCACATCACCATATCTAACTGTTGATGTCAGTATCACATCACCATATATAACTGTTGATGTCATCAAAGCCGAAATGAGTTTAACATCTGGACATGTAAAGAATGTCACGTACTATTTAAACGTTAATTCTTCGCATACTCAAATGGCCTACTATTCAGGATGCAAGTATGGCTATTAAACACGGACAGTCAATATCCACACAGGAACCAGACAGACCCCTCTGCGCAGTCGTTACCCTGAATGCACAAGTCTTTTCCTTCGTCTAAACTCTCTCGTTCGGTTAATCTGTCGGATTTCTCTTTCAACACTTTTTGGATGTTTTTCTGTCAAAATCTCCTGGGAATTTAGTGATGAGGTACGAACCATATTTATATATAAAATAATTATCCAACAATTTCTAACACAACCTGTCTACTCTCTCTTTCTCTCTCTTCACTTCTCTGCTCACATATCATTAGTGGATCGTGTGGGGCGGGGGGGGGGGGGGGGGGGGGGGGGGGGTAGACTGACAGATCTTCCCTCTTAGACAATTAGCAGACTCGGGTATTGTGTATGAGGCAGGGGACCATAGACATCAACGAGGAAGCAACACTAGAGATGTCTGATATGGACATAAAGAGCCAAGATAACTCATCAGTAGTTTCCTACATGATAGAGAGCTAATGCTGACAAGACAATGTGTGTGTGTGTTTGTGTGTGTGCTCGCCTGTGTGTGAGCGAGAGCGTGTGTATGTGCGTGTGTGCTCGTGCACACAGTTTTGGGTGTGTGTGTTTCACTCTGATCCCTGAATCCATTATCTTTGACGCCTCTCGGGATAAAGGAGAAGAACAGACAGAAATATACAAAGGCAATTGAGAGAAAATGTATGAATTCTAATGAATATGCAGATTGGTTTGAATCCTCTAAATACACTAGCTGGTTCTATTTTATTCAAGTCCATATTTAGAAAGGGATTTGAGACAAAGGAAAAAATACAGTCAGTCAGTCAATGAGGGTTTTATTTAATCTCAAACCAGACCCAAAATAGCTACTTGATCCCAGTTAAATGGGTGGAGTCAGAACTAAATGACTAATCCAGCTACTTGACTCTTGTTAAATGGGTGGAGTCAGAACTAAACGACTCATCTAGCTACTTGACTCTTGTTAAATGGGTGGAGTCAGAACTAAACGACTCATCTAGCTACTTGACTCTTGTTAAATGGGTTGAGTCAGTACTAAACGACTCATCTAGCTACTTGACTCTTGTTAAATGGGTGGAGTCAGCACTAAACGACTCATCTAGCTACTTGACTCCAGTTAAATGGTTGGAGTCAGAACTAAACGACTCATCTAGCTACTTGACTCTTGTTAAATGGGTGGAGTCAGAACTAAACGACTCACCTAGCTACTTGATTCAAAATAAATGGGTGGATTAGGAACTAAACAACTCATCTATTTACTTGACTCCAGTTAAATAGGTGGAGTCAGAACTAAACGACTCACCTAGCTACAAGATTCCAGTTAAATGGTTGAAGTCAGCACTAAACGACTCATTTCGCTACAAGATTACAGTTAAATGGGTGGAGTCAGAACTAAACGACTCATATCGCTACAAGATTCCAGTTAAATGGGTGGAGTCAGAACTAAACGACTCATCTATTGACTTGACTCCAGTTAAATGGTTGAAGTCAGCACTAAACGACTCATATCGCTACAAGATTCCAGTTAAATGGGGGGAGTCAGAACTAAACGACTCACCTAGCTACAAGATTCCAGT